>NC_133620.1:323067021-323418271 GCF_048593235.1 Sminthopsis crassicaudata
GCCAGAGCAGGACTTAAAAACTCAGACTGGCTGAGTTTCGGTTTCAGTAGAACATCCTTGACTCAGAGGACTCTCAGGCTTCAAGCAGTTCATCTGAGTTGATGCTGGCTCCAGGATTTCTGATGGATCCCTTTCCCAGTGCCTATATGCCTCTAGCTGCCTTTTTGTACAATAGTGGGCTGAATGGAGATTATTGGTGCTTGATCTTTGGTCTTCTTGATTTTAAAATCTCTTCCAAAGTGTTTATGGAAACACCTGGGGTCTGGTAGGAACTTCCATCTTAACTGGATATCCATATTGAAGTTTCCAGGAATTTACTGTAACAAACAGCTTTAAGTTCTAATGAATTGTATGATCTTGGATAAGGAAGTTTAGTTCTAATGTTAGTCCTCAGTTTCCTCATTTGTTAAATGAAGATGTTGGAGCAAATGATAAACAGATTTTCTACCAATTCTAATGTCCTATCCCTGATATCTAATATCCAATCCCTAACGTCTTAAAATATGGATTGCAATCCCAAATGGGGTCTCATAATTGAATGTGGGAGTTGTGAAACTGTGACTTATCTCAGTAAATGATTGATTTGTATACCATTTTATATACCTTTATATTTGGTATAAAAACTTCTTGGACAAAACGGGGTCATGAAATGAAAAAGTTTAAGAAGCTCTAAATCTAGCTCCATCATTTTGACGGGGGTGAACCCTGAAACTGTCCTCCTTGACTTTTGGGGTGAGCTCTGAAACTCTTCTGACAGAGACCCACTCTTCAGGGTAGTTAAGTGGTTTCATTAAGATCAGCCCAGGACCACTCCCAATGGCTCCAACTTAAGTGGTCTCATTCAACTAGAAATCTAGGCCTGGGAGCAGTGACAAAATTGAAGGAATCTCATCCAGTGGAAGCCCTACTTCCAGATCACCAATAAAAAGGACTATTCTGAACTCCAAATCTTTGCAGAAGTTCAAAGTAGGGTTATGCTTTGCCATAGGACCTCTCCTCTTGGCACAGTCCTCTATTGAAGATGAAACTAGAGTGGTTCAATTCAATCCAATTCAACAAGAATTTATTGCTGACCTACAATCTGCTTTCACAGGAGGTACAGTGGAGAGAGTATTTGGGCCTTGAGTCAAAGGCCCAAGGAAGACCTAAGGTCAAATCAAGATATTTACTAGGGGAATTCATTCTCTTTGCCTCAATTTCTTCAACTGTAAAAAAGGGATAATAACTTGTTATTGTGTTGATCAAATGAGATATTTATAAAAAGCTTAGCAAAATACCTAGCATGAGTAGATGCTCTTTATGCTTATTCACTTTCCCCCTTCTCTCACCCCTTGGCTCATCTCCACTTAATTCTATCATCTGACTTAATACAAGTATCCTCCTTTGTTGGACCACAGGAAATCTTCAAGGTTACCTACCCCACCCCACCCCAAATGCTGTCATTTCCTATAGTTCATTTATAGAAACAAACAACAACAACCACCAAAAAACCCCACTGGTTTTTGAAAAAAGTAGCATTCATTAAAGGATAACAGATTTAGAATTGGAAGTGACTTTAGAGGTTACTTCACAGATATAAAAACTAAAGCCCAGAAAGATATGACAACTTATTTTTTCTCTCTTCCCCCCACTCTCCACCCTCTTTCCCTAAGACTGGTTCTTATTTTATCCAGTCTAGCAATGCAATAGACACTTAAAGTCAGACTTCACTTTTGAAGGGCATGGAGCCTTTGACCTACTCCATTTCTGCCTCAGGCAGGTTCAATTCTCCGTGGGCAAGGCCCCCCTTCTTAAGACTCTCTATATTAATGATGAACTTAATGCAGGAACTCCATTGGCTTTAGTCCTAATGCAGCTCAGAACTCCCAAGCTCAAAAGATTTACCAGCCTTAACCTCCCCAGTGGCAGGGATAACAGGCACATAACACCAATTTTTTTTTTTTTTTTCTTTTTGTGTGTTCTTGATGTAATAGGACTCTTTGATTTTTGTGTGGGAAGCCTGGCTCAGAAAACCCTGAATCTCTGGTCAACCCTTCCCCACCCTTTTACTTGGCCTTGGGAAACTCCAAAAATAATCCCCACCTTCAATTCACTTGGGGATCACTTTTTAGTTTCTGGCTCCAGGAATAATCACCACCCATAATTGACCTGGAGATTACTCCCTCAATTCATCAGGAGATCATTCCTAGACCCGGGGCCACAGAAGGCTAAATAAATTTGAACTCTGTCTCCCAATACACCCTACTTTCCTAATCCTGATCGAGCCATAGAGAACTGCTCAGTGTAAAGAAACCCTTTTTTGCCAATCTCAACTTGAAGATTGGGACTTCGACTTCTTCACAAAACCATGACACTGGCCTGCAGACCCCCAAATGCTGTTAGGGTGTCTTGTCCCTCAACTTTCTGACACTCTAAAATTTATTTAGAGTCATTATTTAAACAATTTGGAAAGATTTGGGTAAGAACTTGGGTGAGTCCTGGCCTTTACTCTGCCATCTTGGTGACAACTCCTCCGAGCTACAATATTTAAAGACTGCAACATTGCTGTCCTAAATATGCTTATTTTGGATTCAGAATTCAGGAGAACAAATAGGAAAATCAGCTAGTTTAAGCCATATCATTATTATCACACAACTCACTAAAAAATATAAAATCTTACTGTACTTAATATTCCTTGAATATTAAAAATATTTTAATTTAAAGGACATACCATCACTTTTGAAACCAAAATGTGCATTCCTGGTTTATCAACAGGGAAAGTATGGCAGGGAAAACCAGGTGAATACAATAGCTTTCTGTGGTCACCTACTGTGTTTTGTGTTATTTGGACTAAAACAGAAAATAAGGAAAATCATTTATTAACCACTTACTGTATGCCATACAATGGGATAAGCACTAGGGATAAAAAGAGAAAAATGAATACATTGCTTTCAAATCCACTTTCTAATTGAGAGAGAAAACACATAAAGAGGAAAATAGGTTTATGCAGGCAGAATAGATGGTACAGTTCCATGTATCTAGGGATTTAATGATAGCACAAATGGTCTATACCTAATGACTATTGAAAAGGAGTCATGGGCCCAAGAGATCGAAGAGGAGTAGGGCTCTTGTATACTAAAATAATTGTAATACTGATAATATTTGTATAATTCAACTCCACAAACATTAATTAAATGCCTACTATGTGCAAGGTGAGGAGAAACATGGCAAAGAAAATACAGCTTTGCTTTTAGGGTCAACATGACCTGAGTTCAAATAAATTGTCTCAAATACAAGCTGTGTGATTGGTATTAACTTCTGAGTATTCCACAGAATTCCCTAAGACTCAGTTAAGAAAGGAAACCAATAAAATCACAGGCTTAGATAGCCCTTTGCAAGGCACTATGGTAGGTGCTAGAGGCACAGAGAAAAAAAATTTGCCTTCATATAATTTACATTCTCCTTTTGTTTAAAAAATTCTTTTCTGACTTAACTTTTTTAATAATAACTTTTTACTGTCAAACTATATGCAAAGATAGTTTTTAACATTCACCCTTGCAAAGCCTATTTTTTCCTTTTCCTAGATAGCAAGTAATTCAATATATGTTAAACATGTGCAATTCCAGTATACATATTTCCATATTTATCATGCTGCACAAGAAAAATCAGATCAAGAAAGGAAAAAATGAGAAAGAGAAAAAAAAGCAAGCAAACAATAAAAATAGTGAAAATATATTATGTACATTCAATCCCCATAGTGCTCTTTCTGGATGCAGATGGTTCTTTCCATCACAAGTCTATTGGAATTGGCCAAAATCACCTCATTGTTAAAAAGTGCCACGTTTGACTAAACTTTTCATAGTAGCTGATCCATGAATTGTACTGTGCCCAATAAGGGTCACCCCTATCACTTTATCTTTGAGTTCCAATGCAGAGAGAGTTAAGAGTAAGTCTAAAAGAGAAAAATAACTACTACATGCTACTCTTTCATCTTATATTGTTGCCAGAAGATTATGGAAAAGAGAGAATTCTATAGATATTAATTAGTGATGAAGTTAGAATAGCCGTTGGTCATCTTGTACATGACTGTACAGATTCGTGCATAAGCAATGAATTCTCCTGTGGGACAAAGATGAAGACAGCAGAGTACATGAAAGACAAATATTAATGTTAATTAGTAAATAGTAATTAGTGATGATAAAAGTTGGAACAGCTTCTGGTCATCTTGTGCAAAATTATGCAAATTTGTATATGAGAGGTGTATTCCCAAAACATTGTCCCATGTGTGACAAAGATGAAGATACCAGAGTATAGGAGAGGTGAATATTAATATTAATTAGTGAAGATGAAGTTAGAATAGCTGTACAAGATTATATAAACTTCTGAATAAGAAACAAACTCATGTGTGACAAAGATAAAAACATAAGCACATGAAAGACAAATATTAATATATTAATATTTGCTAAAATATGAATTAGTAATGATGAAGTTAATATGGCTATGGGTCATCTTCTATGTACTGTACAAACTTGTACAACAGAGAGACACATTTTAATGTCTGACAAAGATGAGGAGACCAGAGTATGTGAATCAAATATTAATATTAATTTGTTATGAAGTTAAATAGCTGCTTGTTAGTTGCTATTTATATAATTGTACAAACTAGTATACGAGAGACAAACTCTCATAGCAAACTTCCCATGGCAAGGATGAGATCAGAATATGTAGGAGAAGATTTTAGTATTAATTAACAAATATTAATAAGTTGAGAAGTCAAATAGCTGCTAGTCACCTTATATAACTGTACAGATTTGTATATAAGAAACAAACTTTCATTTATGACAAAGATCAGACCAGAGTATGTGAAAGATAATTACAAATATTAATTAATTACAAATAGTTAATTAAATAGCTGCTGGTCACTTTGTATATAATTACATAAACATACATGAGAGACAAACTCTCGTGTGGTAAAGAGAAAATATTAATATTAATTAGTAAATATTAATAAATTAAGATGAAATCAAATATAATTGTACAAATATTCACAAGAAGCCAACTTTCATGTGTGATAAAGAGTACAGAAGGGGAAATATGAATATTATAATAATTTTCTAAAACATTAATTAGTGATAATGAAATTAGAGTACTTGCTGGTCACCTTCTACATAATTGTATAAATGTGCACACAGGAGGCAAACTACCATAAAGGATAAAGATAAGGACACTCTAGTTTTGTCCTCTGGTGATCTTTAGTCTTGAAATATTCAGAAATGCACACCACTGACTGACCATCTAGTCCACTACAGAATCTCTCTTCATGAGAAATGAATTCAGAGAAGAATTCACTTTCTGTTTCTTTGAAACCTGTGACATTTTTCACTACTACTATTCAGATCCTTGGTCCTCCATTTGCACAAACTCCAAAACTCCTTTCTGGATGAAGGTCAAACCAAGAGTTTTGATCTATTACTCAGAAGTTTATATCTATATCTATATCTACATATTTATCTATATCTATATACTCATATATAGATATAGACATAAATATAGATAGATATAGGTATATACAGATATATATTTAACTCCAATTTCTCATAAACAAATGTAACCAGAAGAAAACCAGCTACACCCAGCAAAAGAACTATGGGAAATGAGTGTGGATCACAACATAGCATTTCCACTCCTTCTATTTTTGTCCGCTTGCATTTTTGTTTTCCTTCTCAGGTTATTTTTACCTTATTTCTAAATCTGATTTTTCTTGTGCAGCAAGATAACTGTATAAACATGTATACATATATTGTATTTAATATATACTTTAACATATTTAACATGTATTGATCTACCTGACATCTAGGGGAGGGGGTAGAGGGAAGGAGGGGAAAAGTTGGAATAGAAGATTTTGCAAGGGTCAGTGCTGAAAAAATTACCCATGCATATGTCTTGTAAATGAAAAGTTATAATAAAAAAAACTTATATAAAAAATAAATAAATGTGACCAGATAGTGGAAGACATATCTGCTGGCAGATAGAGATTGCCATCATTTAATCTACAATGCACTTAGAGAATTTAGCTCTTTCCATTCCAAAGGAAGGAATAAAGGAAGAGAAGCCCTTATGAGGGGAGCAAGACCTAGCGGTGACAGTGTTAGACTGGGAGACTTGATGAGAGAAATCTAAAGATGAGAGCCTGGGCAAATACTTTGGGGTGCCAGGTGGGACTACTACCAATCACTACTGTTATGTCAGAGAGAGAGAAAGATTCACTTGGGAAAAAGGGAACTTGGGCTGCCTCTACTTCCACCTCTGCTAGAGACTGTTGAGCACGATGAGAAAGGGGACAAGCATTTATTAAATGACTACTGTGTACCAGACATTATGCTAAGGATTTTACAGCTACTATCTCACGGATAATATGATGATTAGAAAGTGGAATCCAAGGAAGCAGCAGCAGAATGGGAGAGAAGAAGCCATTCGAGTAGGGGGTCATAGAAGTAGGAGTAGCACCACAGTGATGAGATAGCCAGCATCTCATCTGGATCAAGGGTTATGTGTAGGTAGCTCCTGGTTTGTTAAACTCCCCAGAAAGGTAGATCTAAGATGGAGACTCCACTTTTTCTTTCCTCTCAACTTTCTTATTATAGTTACTTTTTGATCCAAACTGATCTCTTCTTCAAAGTTTTTTTTTTTTAAATTCAAATCATCCAGTCATTTAAGCCAGCCTTGATATAAAATGGCTAGCCTCAAATGGCTTATTGATTATTGCTTATTGGCATGTTCCATTGCTCAAATGATGCTTAAGAAGATAGATATTAGTATCATTGCTGGGATCTTCCTAGCTAGGGGCACAGACTTGTAAAGAAGATTTTATTGACTCATGTCTATAGCCTCCCATTGAAGGGGACATATGGATCTGATGTAAACTGAGATCTTTTGGAGGGAAATGATGTAAATTGTGTCCCCTTTAACTTTTTGGGGGGATCCTGATGTAAACTGTGTCCCCTTTGGGGGGACTCTTAAACCCTAGGAAAGGACACCTCTCCTAGACACCCTTAAGTTAAGTGGTCTCATTCAATTGGGGATTGAACTGGAGACTAGTCCCTGGAACTGCTCCCAGCTGGGGCCTGGGAAAACCCCTGAAAAAGTCTCAGAAAGCTAAATAAAAGGCAACCTGCCATGGGCCAACGGGATCTTTTTTTGCTGTTAGGGGATCTCTTACCCTCAATTCTCACACCTCATCAGATCCAGGTTCCCTAGGCAAAAGAGTTAACAACTGGATATTAGGGAAATTGGGATGTTGCTAGAGTTAGCTTTTCTAAGGCACTTTTTTCCATTAAAGGAAAATTAATCCCACAATAGAGAAATCATGCTCTAATAAAATATTTGGGAAAGAACAGCACCTCCTAACACTTAAGGCTCTCCTTTCTAACCTGATTTCCAACTATTCCTTCCAAACCCTTTGGCCAGGCTGGTTGACTCCACAATCTTCCAAATCATACAGACCCTTTGCTCTTTCCTTCCTGACTCTGCTTCTGTTTTTATCAATTTCCTTCCTAACTGGTTCAGTCCACCTATGGAGCCTAACTATATATGAATAGGGCTAGACAAGAGGGAATAACTAATTTTGCTCACCATTAACAAAAGCACCAATAATTGCCACACAATATTGCTAGATTTACACTTTGATGCAACAGAAGATGGATGAAAACTAGAGTTTTCTTCTGAAAAAGAACTTTATCCAATGTGCTAACAGTGGTTCCAAGGCCAAAAAAAATCAGCACAGGAATTTTACAAAGCCAATTTTTCTTTAGATCCACAGAAACCATGGCATGGTAGGGAATCTAAAACAGATTTGTCTGTTTCTCCGGGAAGAAATGTCAATTGCCAACACTGGAATAGCTCAGGTTGGGAGGCTATTTAATATAATTTTTTTCCTTTACAATTTTTGTTTAGCATATACCATGTAACTGCTACTGCTGAAATGGCTGAATATTAGGACCAAGACTTCATAAATCTCTACTCTGAAATCACAGGCTATAGTGCTCTCCAAAGTACCATGATAGAATGCCAAGATTCCTAACCTTTTTTCAAGTTCTGAACTCTTTTGGCAGTCTAGTCAAATATATGCATCACTTTGCAGAATAACGTTTTTAAATTTATAAAATAAAATTCTCAAAATATATGAACCCCCCCCAAGTTCATGAGGCTCAAGGGGAAAAAATGTTGGGAGTCAGGAAATATGGGTTCCAGGCTCTGATATCAGCTGTGTCCTTTTGGGTAAATAACTTGACCTCAGTTTCCTCAGCTATAAAATAAGGATTCCCTTCATTAGAAAAGTTAATAGTTATCTTGAAGAACCTTAAAAAATAGTAGAAATGTGAGTAATTATGAGTATGTTTCTCCCAAAAGGCCTTAAGATAAACTGCATGTCCCATGAAACAAATAAACAAACAAATCCCTAACAACACCTGTGTTGTTAAGGCTAAAAGTCAAACTCCTTGCCTTGGCATTTGAAACCGTCCACAACTTGTAACAGCCTACCTATCTAAACATATTTCCAGTTATTCATCTTTTCAAATCTTTTGGCCAGGCTGGTTTTCTCACACTGTCTTCTGAATCATAGAGACTTTGCCATTTCTTCCTTGTCTCTGCTTCTTCTTTTGTCATATTGCCTGCTGAGAAGGTTCTCTTTTTTTTTCTGTCATAAACCTTCTTTGGAATCCAATGTGCATTCCTCCAAACAATCATTAATTAATTAATAACCAGGCAAAAAGCACTGAGCTAGGTGTTGGGAAAAGAATAAAAGTGATCACTGGGACATAATCCCTTTCAGTATGGAGCATTCAATCTAGGATTTCTTTTAACAATAATTGTCATCATAAATCCTGGGATTCTTGACTGTTTTGCTGAGCCTGAGAACAAGCATGAGGAGCAAGAGGTGAATGGGGAACAAAGGAGATTTCAGTTTTATACATGACAAAAATTCCTAAGCTCGCTGCAGGACATGAAGGATAGACTGGATGACCACAGGGATATTCAAGGAGAGATCTCTATTTAAATATGTATTACATTAAATATCTCTTAGACAACTCCCAATTCCAAGATTCTATGAATAAATCATGGACTACTTCATGACCCAGGTGTGACATGCTGAGCCTGGAGTGAGGAAGATCTGAGTTCAAATGCAGAATTGAACAATTAGTAGTTGTGTGTCCCTGAGCAAGTCACTTACCTCCTATCTGCCTCAGTTTCCTCATCTGTTAAATGCAGGGATTGATCTAAAAGGCCTTACAAGTATCCTTCCAGCTCTAGCACTATGGTCCCATGAAAGATATTTTTCTTTGATGTTTTCACTCTCTGTATCTAGGATATGCTGAATTTCCTCTATGGCAAAATTGAACAGATACAATGTAATGGCAGGTGTGAAAACCAGAATATTAGCGGTGAATGAAGAGAGAAGCTAATCCTACCTCCTCATTTTATGAAAACTGAGGTTCAGAGAGGGGAATAATGTGCTCAAAATCAAACAGCCACCATACAGCAGGTGTGGCAACCTGAGCTTTTTCTTACAAATTCAATGTTCTTTTTACATGTGTACTTCACTGTACTCCTTCCCCATTTAATAAAAGGGGGACAATTGTGTGGCACAGTAGATAGAACACTGAGCTTGGAATCAGGAAGACTCATCTTCCTGAGTTCAAATCTGGCTTCAGACTCAAAAAGCTGTGTGACTCTAGACAAGTCCCTCGACTCTGTCTGCTTCAGTTTCTTCAACTGTAAAATAAGCTGGAGAAAGAAATGGCAAATCACTCTTTCTTAGCCAAGAAAACCTCAAGTGGGATCATGAAGAGTGGAACATGACTGAACAACAAGAAAAGAAGGACCACTAACGTCCGCTCCCACCCTCAACAACAAATTGCAACTAGTGACCCAGGACATTGCAGGTATCCTTTCTACAAACACATTTTCTTCAAGTTTGTTGCTTTGATAGTTCCCTTTTTTTCTCAGATGCCACTGAAAAAGATCTCAGGGGAATATGTGATCTATGTTCTTGTGCTGTGTCCTGGATGAATTGGTAAGAGAGCCTGCTTGGAATTTTATTTAAAAAATTTTTTTCTTCCATATACTGTTCTCTCTATGAATACATCTTCTTTGACTGATCTAGTTCCAGGGAAGGCTATAAATGCATCACCCCCTTCTAACAGTTCAGATTCTGCCACCCGAAGCTTCATCCTGAACCTCCTACCCAGAGCTTGGAAAGGCAGAGGCCACTGGAGGGTAACCTTCACCAGAGGCTGTTATCTTTCATAATTTTATATGCTGTCCTTGGGGGAACAGCAGCAGCTGTGTTCTCTCTCCATGCAAGAGATATAATCGGTCATCTTATTATCCGAGATGTAAGTTGGGGGAAGTAGGGGGTAGGACAAGTTGAAACATCACAAAACAACTGGCTTACATTCAGAAAAACAGATGAATTGAGGGTTCTTCTTAAGGGAGAAAAACAACAGTAGCAACACATAAGACTGAATAGAACATTGTTCCTAATCCCCCCACCCCTCAAAAAAAAAGTACTTATATTAAATGCAGTTACAAAGGCTTGGGTTTGGATCTTGGTTCACCACTCAGGATTTCAACATTGTTATTTGTAAAATGAGAGAGATGGACTCGCTGTTCTCTAGGGTTCCTTCCAGTTCTTATTGCTATGAGACTATAAATCTGATGATTTGCAGAAAATGGCAAAACCTGCCCACTATTATCCACTTAGCAGGACAGAAAATAAAAATACTTTTAATGAGATGGGAAATACTATTTGAATAAAGCATTTTATGCTGATGGATACAGTTAAAAATGACAGAATATACTGTTTTAGATATGGACTCTGAATTTAAGACCTGAATTTAATTAGCCTCATGCTAGCTGTATAAACTTGGGCAAGTCACTTCTGTTTGCCCAGTAAAATGGGGATAACAAAAGCCCTTATTTCTTTGGGTGATTATGAGGATAAAATACTAATGCATACCTTTTAAAGTGCTATATGAATATGATTCCTTAAACTCACAATAAAAAAGAAAATGCTTAAAAAGGAGATTCTACTAATATATATATATATATATAAACCATTTACTATAATTTTCTTATGGTCACACCTTCATTATTAAGCACCTGCAGCAAACCAGGTACTATTCTAGGTGCTAGGGATCAAATAACAAAAAAGGGTAATCCAGCTTTTGGGGTGCTTCTATTTTATTGGATAGTATTTGCTGACATAAGATAGTATTACTGACACACATTTATCACTTCTAAGTCTCCTGGAGGGGCTTTGGATGCCAGAGGCTTACAGTGTGGCATTATGCCATTTGCCCAAATCATACCTGCTACTTGTCCCCTAACAGAAGCCAAAATTATGGGCTTTACAAATGGTTGTGATGTGAACCAGATAAGTAGGACAGTGGACAGAATAATGGTTGGGTCAGGAGGACCCGAGTTCAAATTCTGCTTCACAAACTTATTAGCAGTATGACCCTAGGCAAATCACTTAACCCAATAATCTAAAAAGAAAGAGAGAGAGAGAGAGAGAGAGAGAGAGAGAGAGAGAGAGAGAGAGAGAGAGAGAGAGAGAGAGAGAGAGAAAGAGAGAGAGAGAGAGAGAGAGAGAGAGAGAGAGAGAGAGAAAGAGAGAGAGAGAGAGAGAGAGAGAGAGAGAGAGAGAGAGAGAGAGAGAGAGAGAGAGAGAGAGAGAGAGAGGAAACAAGACAAAAATGTTATGGTGGATTCTGGGGTGTTAGTTGAAACAAAGAGACTAAACATTTTTATTTTAAACATTTATTGGCTGGAGCCAAGGCAAATCTCTGGGAGCTTATGAGCAATCCTTACCTGTCAAGGTTACTGCCAAAGTCTTACATGGGGAAGTTGCCAGTTGTCCTTTAGGGACCCAGCTTGAATGGTGGTTAGGATAAGTAGTTCTAGGTCTACAGTATCTAACAAAGAAAATCATGGATTTTTGGATTCATTACAAACCCTATTCATTCAACTTTGTAATAACTTGTTTCCAGACAAGGATTCACTAGTTCTGAACATACCAAGACATATCTCAAAGTGGGCTTGGGCTGACAACTGAAACTTGAGTGGCAAGGGATTAGAGAAAGGGAGTTACATTTTGGTCAATGCAAGAATCTATCTCCCAACCACATAACAAGTACAACTTGCTTATTCTTTGTTCATTGCTCTACTTTACAGCATTTGTGGCAATTATTAATTCTCCCCCACCCCATTCCTGACCATGTGAATCAGGGTAAAGAGAGCTGAAATGGTGATGCAAACACTGGAGGATTGGGCTTTGTAGTTGACAACATGCTGAGATTAGCTGAGATAATGTCTTTGCCTGAGAGATCATATATTTTATTTCTGACTGTGATGCCCTAGGGGTGCTTTGTACCAAAATGAGAGTAGAACTTAAAACCGAGTGGCTCTTTAGAAATTGGAGTTGGGGCATTGACTTGGATACAAAAACATTAGCTTTACAAAATTAAAATCCAGTGAAAGGATTTTATTTTAAGGTTTAGTTTATCATGATTTTCACCAAGTATATTTCCCAAATCCTGATTGGTGATGGCAGAAGACAGACAAATATAAGAAGTTTATGGCAGAGAATTACTAGTCCTAGTACTTTTCATGAAAAGATTTTTTTTTGAAAATTTATGGTCCTGCTGTTTCTGGAGATTTTGCTAGCTGTCTTGGGGAAAAGAGGAAAAAAAGATGAAAGACTTCTTCAAATTTCTTCCTTTTGCCTGAGATGACAACATGTGAAAGAAATGTCTATAAGTGAGTGACCCAGATAACCCAACCTTGGATTTGTAAGCACCAAGAGATCTAAAAATGAACATAGTCTAAATGTGCTTCAGCTTTTCCTATTTTTTGGTATTCGTAAAAACTAATTTAAAGACAAAAAAATCCCCAGAAAGTCAAATGTTTCAGAAAGAAAAATAAACAATGCTAGTTGACAAATGTCAGACTAATGACAACAATGAAATAATTTACTTTGTTAGATAGCATAGACCCTAGAGCTACTTACCCTAAACCATCATTCATATTATTAGGCTGGGTCCCTAAAGGCCAGCTGGTAACTTTTCCATATAGGACTTTAGAAATAACCTTGACAAGTAAGGATCGCTCATAAGCCCCAAGAGATGTGGTTCTTTCATTATCAGTTGATTTCAATTGGCCAGCAGAGTTGATTAGTTTTAAGAAATGGTTATTTGCAAAGATGGCATGCTAAAAATAGGTGGTACAAAATCCCCAAATCAGGAGCATACACTCTCATAAATTCATGTGAAGTCTAAGAGAAAGAGGGATTAAGTTAAAAGAACACATGTGGCAAAATATGTATTGTTTAGCATACCAGGATACATACACACACATACTACACACATAGACACACCCATGGAAATATTCTGGGACCCCAAAACTACTACTCAGCTATATTGCCTTGCCATGACAGAAGTTGGACCTGATCCCTTCCCGCTTTTCCCTTGTACTTCAGATCACAGTTTGAATTAGAAAAAACTTTATAGAGATCATTTATAATCCATCCAATGCAGAAGAAACTAAATCCTAAATAGGGAAGTCATTTTCATCAAGGTCATATGGCTGGCAAATGGAAAAGTCAGAGATTGAACTCGGGTATACTGACAGCTTTATATCTGGGGATGGTAAGAAAGAGTCTCAAATATGCCAGGAAAAATACATTTAAATAAATAATATTCTAAAAGACTCCCAATTTATTTATCATTTAAAACATTTTGGCTCTACATAGTTCTTCTATATACAGAAATGGTACTATGCTCTTCTAAAGTAAAATCCATATATAATCCTTTCCAATTCCCATATGTGGTTTAATTGTTACTTTCTTGTTCAGCTAACAGGAATTTCTCTGGCTTTAAGATAAGGATCTAGTTCTCCATTAAAAAACCCTAACCTTTTCTCAAAAACCATTTCTGGAAACTGTTAGGCCTGCTTCCTGATTTTGTCGTAGATTCTGTTTGACCCATTTTATGGGTGTAATATGGGCTTGGACTGGTATTATAGATTTGCATTCTTCCTCATGCTTTGGACTAGAATGGATGGAGTTCTGCAAATGAAGAAATTATAAAATATGGCTATGGCGACCAGAATGGTTTGAAAGAGAAACAGCTGAAGTAGCAGAGCATCAGGGATGGAGGTCACTTTGAATGGGACTGAGTTAAGTTTTGAAGGGCTGAAGGCTTTTGTTCACAGCTCTGCTTACTAAGCAAGAATCTGAAAAAAATTCTAGTGGCTGGTGAAAAAACCTTTTCTCTCCTTCCCTCTTCTTTTAGAAAGAAAGGAAGCTCAAAAGAATGACAGGTGCATGAGACAAGAACCTCGTCCTTTCTCTACCATTTGAGAGAAAGGAAGCAGGAATAAAAGGAGAAGGAGGAACCCAAGGGAAGGTTTTATCTAAAGCCAAGTTCTAAGGACGGAGATGCATATGGTCTGGACAAATCAATCTGTTGGGAGATAAGGAAGCCCCCCTCATATCTCCACAGAGGCAAGCATCGTGGCAAGCAAACAAATACATAATGTTGTTTCAGTTGAAAGCCTGGGTTTATTATAGTGCTTGAAGCCACAAAGTTAATAACACAGTACTTAATTTTTTCCTTGCCTCTTTTTATCTTTGTTTGTGAATAAACCTGAAAAACTATCTTTTGCACCAGAAAATTCCAGAATTCATCAAATGCTCTTCCCAATTCCAACCACTCTCTTCCCTTCATTGTATTAGGAGTGATGGGAAAGCCAGTGTTCAAGTTGACTAATTATGTTGGATTGTGTTTTATTATTGGCTGCTAAAGAAACTTGGGTGACCCACTCATAAATAATGCTTAAGTACTGAAGCTAAAACAGATGCATGGCTATTTTTGTTATTTAGCAAACATCCAACCAATCACAGTAAGTCTGGAACCAGGGACCCAGATTTGTCCTTGAGATACAACACATGGACCTTGAAACTCTTTCCTCAGTACCATTAAGGCTGATTTATGGCATAATAAATAAATTAGTTAAAGAATTTGATTGCCAAAGAAGCAAAGTGACTCCCAGTGCGGTTTAAATTTTTTCTTATATGTTGGATATTAAAATCAGTTTAAAAAAACTTTTAAATGCACAAAAGAAACAAAAAAAGGATAGAAGGGGTCACAAATAGAACAGTTTTACTATTGTGTTAAATTTTATTATTTATGTATGTATATATGTATATATAAACATCATACATAATATCTATCTATTATACAAATTATATGAGAGGCTTAGTTTCTTAAATATATGTCTTCTTTGTTTTGTATACTAAAATGCTCATTTTTACTGGTGATTGTTAAGTTTAAATTAAAAAAAGAAATTTTAATATAAAAAGTCTAATCCTATTTTGTCAAATGCTTAGTGTAGGCATCAGTTCTGCAGCTGCTATCCTTAAATGGAATGGGAAAATTCAAAGTGGAAAAGAAAGATAGGTTGGTATGAATCACTTCCTTGTATTTCACAAAGTAACCCAAAGGAAGAGACTCATAATACCATCTATTTATCCTACACCGTAAAGCCAACCAAACTATTCCATCCTAAATAGAATCTGCAATATACAGAATGCTGGATTTTAGGTCAGAAAGGTCTAAGTTCAAATCCCACCTATGACTCTTCATAACTGCACAACTATGGGCAACGAAGTTTCCCTCTGAGCTTCAGTTTCCTCATTTTTCAGATGAGGAAAATAAAACCTTTAGTTCCTATCTTTTAGAGTCACTGGGAGATTCAAATGAGATTGTTTATGTGAAGCATTTTAATAAATTTAAAGTATTACATAAATATAGGTTATCACACTTATTTTCCCTTATGTTGAGGACAGGTTGGTGGCATAGTGGATAGAATGCTGGGTCTAGAGTCAGGAAGACCTGACTCATTTACTAGCTGTGTGATCTTGGGCAAGTCACTTAATCCTGCTTGCCCCATTTCTTTATTCTTAACAATGAGCTGGAGAAGGAAATAGCTAAAATACTAGAGTGGTATGCCAAGAAAACCCTCAAAGGAAGAGTGTAACAGGATTGAAATACAATTAAACAAGCATAATTATAATCATTGAGCTTGGCATCTTGAACTTAAGATCCTCCAGATCCAAACAACATATATAAATCTAATATTTGATGATTTCAAATCAAAGATGGAAAAATGTGAAAATGGGGAGAAATATGAGAAAATATATGTTCACTAACAAAAAATGGGAGAGAACAAAGCCTTGAGGATTGTATTAGAAGCCTCATGTTCCTATATGATGAATACCTTTTTGTTGTTGTTATTATTATTTTTAATAATTAACAATTTTTAAAAACAAAAATAATATTGTTTTTTAATAATAACATTTTTTCCTAACAATGACTCTAATAAGGAATAATTATCACAAGACAAATGAAAACAATAAATTTTAACAGGTTTTTCAATCTTGTTAGACTCCTCCTTTGAGGGTTTTTTTTGCATACCACTTTTTATTTTTAAATTACAAGCAAAGATAGTTTTCAACATTCAGTCTTGTAAAACCTTGTGCTCCAAATTTTTCTCCCTCCCTTTCACTCTCCAACCCAATAGAGTTAAACATGTATAATTCTTCTATTCATATTTCCACATTTAGATTTAAAAAAGAAAAAGAAAATGAGCAATCACTGGACATAGGAAGCATCAAGAAACACTAAAGAGAATAAAATAGATTTTTAACATACAGGAAAAGACTTGTTAGTCATGTGGGAGTTATCCCTGGATTAGCTGCTTATATGTAGTTGGACCATCAGAGTCAAGATCAGAATTTGTAAAATAAACAAATATTGGAATAATGAGTAAAAGTTATATGTGCAATGAACAACAGAATTCTGAATTATATAAATAAGAAATTGAAAACCAAAAATGGGAAATGGACAACATACAGGACATTCAACTATAATAACTATTATAATAACTATAATAATGTTATCCTGAAATTTAACCACTGAAAAAGTGCTCTATGAATATTATTCCACTTTAATCTCATAACAATCCTGGGAGAATAGGGAAAGTTAGATTATCACAGTTTTCTAGATGAAAAGCACAAGGAAGCCTTGTTAACTGACTTGCTGAAGGTCAGACAGCTAATAAGTGTCTGAGATCTTCTTCAGTGATTGAAGTTCTTCCTTACTCCTAAGCTCAGTATTCTATCCATTGGGATATCTAACGGCCTCTAATAAGGAATAATTGTCACAACAGACAAATGAAAAGAACTCAGAAAGTACCTTAGTCTGCAAACATATGACTTACTCACCAAAGAGATCCGGGCTGCTAAAGGCAACATTGAGTTAGAACATAAAGTTGTTCGTAAAATTTTATGAAGGATAATAGATTATTTATGAACAATATTGTTTCATAAAGTAGAGAAGAACAGTGGAGGATAAAACCAATTTTAAGGAAAGTGTAGCAAGATATCCTAAAGTCATCCCAAGATCATTAAAGAAAGATAAAAAGAAAATAAAGACTTCATATAGAAGAAAAATGGGAAAGATTTGCAAAAGTCATTTTAACAAACTATTTTGTCTGTTAAGGATATAGGAAGTATAATTCTTGATCCCTAGCATCTCACTTGGACCTAAACATCCCAGTTAGACCTTAACATTCCACTCAAATTCTAATGCCCCACTTGGACCTTAATACCTTAATAACTGACTTATTTTTACAATCCTCAAGATGCTTATAGAAATGGATACTAAAGAGGAAAAAGATGGTTTTTTACATATATATGTATACACACACATACACACACACACACATATATATATACACATACATATACACATACATATATACATATATATATATATACACATATGTAAAAGATCTGTACTTAAGGCAATATGATTCTGAGAACTTTGAAGGACAGACAGAAAAGGTTATCTGAAGGAGCAAAAAATACCAAAGGTGTGAGAGAAAAATTTCAGACCTTTGTTAATACTGAAAAAAGAAGTGATTGAGAAGAAGGGAACTGGGGAGAAGGAAGGGAACGAGCATTTATTAAGCTTCTATTATGTACCAGGCACTGTGTTAAGGGCTTTACAAATATCTCATTTTATGAGAATATCGATAATTATCAACCAAATGCCTAAAATTCCATGTTTACAAAATCTTTATGAGAGTCATCTATGTACAAATCAGAGTAAAGAAGCTTTCACAAGCAATATTTAATAATGGACCCCATATTTATCATCTCACAATTAAATCAAAATTATACAGAATAGAACTCATTGTGCTTATAATTTGTTGATTAACTCCCACTCCTTCAAAAAAGCATTCAATTTGATAGAACAAAATGTTGTCTAAGAGCTCTTTTACAAAAACGTATCTTCTATCTATATATCAAGATGATTCAGGATTTCCTGGAAAAGGTAAAATTAGAAATAACTCCATTCAATGGCCCTCAGAAATTAGGGTAGAGCATTAGGTAAGACACAAAATGGGGAGATATATGCTCAAACATGGTTTGGCCACTATGATGGAGGGACACAGCTCAGAGTAACAGTTGAGTAAGGATTTCCTGTGGATCATTCTTCAGAGGGATCTCTGGATGCTTCTGTTTGCTGATGGGATTGTCAGGAAAATAGGCCTGATATCTTACACCAAGGGGCTTAAATAGAAATTGAAAGAATTCACTAATTACTACCTAAAAGTAATCCAAAAATGAAAATTACCGGGAATATTAGAAACAAATTCAAGAGCTTCCAGCGAAGGAGAAAATATAGTAAGCATCCAGAAAGAAATAATTCAAATACTATGGAACCACAGTCAGGATCACACAAAATTTAGCAATTTCTACATTAAAGAAGTAGAGGACTTGGAATATGATATTTCAGAAGGTGAAAAAGCTAGGATTACAGTAAAAAAATAATCCTTCAGGGGAAAATGGATATTTAATGAAAAAGAAGACTTCCAAGCATTCCTGATGAAAAGATCAGAGCTGAATAGAAAATTTGACATTTAAATGGAACTCGAGAGAAGCATGAAAAAGTAAACCTAACTGTTTATATTCCTATATGGGATGATGATAAATCTAACTCCTAAGAACTGTGTTATTATTAGGACAATTAGAAAAGTTTAAGCAGATAGGGGGCATGGGAATGCATCTATTATATTGAAATGATCTCTTTAAAAAGGGTTAAAGCTATTTGGACTGGGAAAAAGGAAGAAGGGAGAGGTACAATGAGTATTTTCTCACATAAAAGAGATACACAAAGAAGAGCTTTTACTGTGGAGGGAAAAATGATGAGAGATGATGGTAATGGACACTGAACCTCACTTTCATCAGAATTGGATCAGATAACACCATATGCCGAGATAAGATCAAAATGGGTCCATGATTTAGGCATAAAGAACGAGATCATAAATAAATTAGAGGAACATAGGATAGTTTACCTCTCAAACTTGTGGAGGAGGAAGGAATTCATGACCAAAGGAGAACTAGAGATCATTATTGATCACAAAATAGAAAATTTTGATTATATCAAATTAAAAAGGTTTTATACAAACAAAACTAATGCAAACAAGATTAGAAGGGAAGTGATAAGCTGGGAAAACATTTTTACAGTTAAAGGTTCTGATAAAGGCCTCATTTCCAAAATATATAGAGAATTGACTCTAATTTATAAGAAATCAAGCCATTCTCCAATTGATAAATGGTCAAAGGATATAAACAGACAATTCTCAGATGATTAAATTGAAACTATTTCCACTCATATGAAAGAGTGTTCCAAATCACTACTGCCCAGAGAAATGCAAATTAAGACAACTCTGAGATACCACTACACACCTGTCAGATTGGCTAAGATGACAGGAAGAAATAATGACGAATGTTGGAGGGGATGTGGGAAAACTGGGACACTGATACATTGTTGGTGGAGTTGTGAAAGAATCCAGCCATTCTGGAGAGCAATCTGGAATTATGCCCCAAAAGTTATCAAAATGTGCATACCCTTTGACCCAGCAGTGCTACTACTGGGCTTATATCCCAAAGAAATACTAAAGATGGGAAAGGGACCTGTATGTGCCAGAATGTTTGTGGCAGCCGTTTCTGTAGTGGTTAGAAACTGGAAAATGAATAAATGCCCATCAACTGGAGAATGGTTGGGTAAATTGTGGTATATGAATGTTATGGAATATTATTGTTCTGTAAGAAATGACCAACAGGATGAATGCAGAGAGGCTTGGAGAGACTTACATCAACTGATGCTGAGTGAAACGAGCAGAACCAGGAGAACATTATACACTTCAACAATGATACTGTACGAGGATGTATTCTGATGGAAGTGGATATCTTCGACAAAGAGAAGATCTAATTCAATTCCAATTGATCAATGATGGACAGAATCAGCTACACCCAGAGAAGGAACACTGGGAAATGAGTGTAAGCTGTTTGCATTTTTGTTTTTCTTCCCAGGTTATTTTTACCTTCTGAATCCAATTCTTCCTGTGCAACAAGAAATTCGGTTCTGCACACATATCTAGGATATACTATAACATATTTAACATGTATGGGAATGCCTGCCATCTAGGGAGGGGGTGAAGGGAAGGAGGGGAAAAACTCAGAACAGAAGTGAGTGCAAGGGATAGTGTTGTAAGAAATTACCCATGCATATGTACTATCAAAAAATTTATAAATAAAATAAATTTAAGGGAATAAGCATTTATACAGGGCCCTTTTTACACTAAGCACTCTGTTAAGTATTTTACAATTATTATCTCATTTGATCCTTACATGGATCAAAGTTAGGTGGTTTTATTATCCCCATTTTACAAATGATGAAACTGAAGCAAATAGAGTGATTTGCCAGGGTAGCACAGCTGATTAATGTAGCCAGGTTTGAATTAAGTTCTTCCTTATTGTAGGCCCACTGCCCAATACACTGTTCCATCAAGGTGGACAGGCAGAATGTTCCACTGATACATCACAATGTTGGAAGAAATCAAGAAAGGTCCTCAGGATATTGAGTGAACAAGATCCCATTACAGCAAACTCTTCAAAGAACATGGACAGAAATTGCACATGGAAGGGATGATAGAAGGAACTCCCTGATCAGTGAAATCACAGATCTATTTAGGTAACTGTAAAGTGCTTAGCACAATATCTGGCATATAGTAGTAGCTATATAAATATTAGCTATTCTTATTTGAGCTCTCTATTCTCTGAATGGTGTATCTCAAATATATTAGGAGATCATATCACTTGGCTATCTCTTCATTTCTAATAGATGACTGGACAGTTTCTAATCAACAAATATTTATTAAGCCACTGCTTGGTGCAGGGTATTGCTTAAAGCACAGGCCTAGGAGTTATTTTGCAACCTCATTTGGTGATTATCTATGCCTCGAGAGTCCCTGTGTAATTCATGGTCTGATTGCATTGCAATGAAGTCACTCTCTAGAAATGAAGATAGATGGGTCTTCTGGGATGCTGAAAGGAAGTCTGAATGTAGGAGTGATACAGTGAAAACCATGCAAGATTTGGAATCAGAGAATTTGAGTTTAAATCCCCTGGTACTTATTACCTAAGTCAGGGTTTCTTACGGTCACCAACCCCTTTTCACCTGAGAAATGATTACATGACCGGGTATATAGGTATATAAACCAAACATTTATTAATAATAAATCATAATTTCACACTCCCCACACTCAGCTATGAGAACCCATATGGGGTTGTGACCCACAGTTTAAGAAGCTGAGATTTTAAATAATTTTGGGCAAATTTGGGCCTTACCTTCCTATCCAGAAACATGAAGAGGATGGACTAGCTGATCTAAAGGACAACTGAATCTGTCATTTTGTGAGCAGAGGACACCTAATCCATGTTCTTTGAAAACTGAACTCTCTTTATGAGACAATTTCAATGTAAAACTACCTGGAAACAGTGGGGATGTGAGGGGATGATCTTAAATTACTGAATTACTTAAATCCTGAATTACTTGAACAGCACCAACATTTTATGCACAAGTCCTAAATAAGTATTTTTGATGAGAAATTTAAGAAGTCTGACTTCTAAAACCAGCAAATGTAAACTCAATTTCCTTTCTTTTGTTCTTGTGGAAGATGACAATAGAGACTTCTAAGTTCATATAGACATCTTAAGATTTTTCCATAGAAATAGGTAGGTTTATAAAAGATTATATTGCATAGAAGCCTCTGCTGACGAGTTTATATTTCCTCTCCCTATCATAAAGGACTCTTGCCTGGGCATTGCTTATACAGAGAATTCTATAAGTAAAAGATAAATAGGATGCCCAAGTAATAACTTTAGGTTGGCATTGATGTTATAAAAATTAAAGTTTAGCATTTATATAGTGTAAAGTGCAAATGCTTTACAAATATCTCATTTGATCCTCACAATAGCTCTGGGTGATAAGCACTATTATCGTTCTCATTTTACAGATGAGGAAAAAGAGGTAGAAGGATGTGAAGTCACACAGAGCTCATAAATGTGTGAGGTTAGATTTAAATTCATGCTTTCCTGGTTCCAGCCCCAGAACTCTAACCAATGCTCCACCTGGCCACTCTGAAATTATGCAGGGTCCTTAGACATTAGACACTTCACTTGCAGACCTGGAGCCAAAAAGTCTAACAGAATGCAATTCCTGTGCCTATTGTGTCTCTGAATAATCCATGTCCTCACTGTATGCATCAAAAACAACACTTTGGTAATTATGAATGGGTTAATGGAGAAACTCCAAAATCAATGAGATCACAGATCTATGTGGGTAATTATAAAATGTTTACCACAGTACCTAGCACATAGTAAACATTAATAAAAAACTGTCAACTCTTATTATTTGAACCATCTATTTTATAAAAAGCAGGTGGATATCTCAAATATATTAGCTGACCACATAACTTGGTATTTCAACATTTCTGTTAGGTGAGTAGATAGTCTTAAATCAACAAATATTTACTAAATAAATTCTACATGCAGGTTATCAAGTAATTTTTAAAAACCGATAAGAGATTTCCTAGATCTGTCTAAACAGCATTACCCTGTGGTTCAGCCCCAATCTGTTGCTTACCTCAGATTCCTTATAGTAGCGCTCAGGGATTTCATCACAGGCAATATCAATAAAACAAACTTCTCGTTCTACATCTTTGGCTTCATTGTCAAAAATCTGAAAGAAGAGAAGGACACATTCAAAAGTCAGTCAGACCAGGTGATGTCCTCTATGAAGAAAGATGGCTAACATCTTAAATGTCTGAGGCAGCATTATAAGCCCAGAATTTCTCAGATGGAGGTTTCTGTCTCTTTATTGACATGCTGTGAAAATCATAAAAGGCATTTACTCCAGATTTTAGTTTTTCTCACAGCAGAAATAGAGAACCTTCAGTGAGGGAGGGGTGAGAGGACATGGGCTTTGTTTAAGTACAAAGGAAGCAAAGGAAGATCCTTCTAAATATTTGGCTAGGTGTTTGGCAATTCATTTTTAGGAGCTTTGGAAATTAGAAGGGCAGGAAATGGAGCAAAAATGCCTCAATGAATATTAGGCAGGTGGCGCAGTGGATAGAGCACCAACCCTAAAATCAGGAGAACCAGAGTTCAAATTTGAACTCAGAAACTTAACACTTCCTAGCTGTGTGACCCTAGGCAAGTCATTTAACCCTAATTGCCTCAGCAAAAAAATAATAAAAAAGCCTCAATGAGATGGACCCAACTAAAAGTGGAAAACAAACAGCCTTTTGGTATAGGATGGCCTGCTATTAAATTGGCTTTGAATTTTAAACTCTCTTTTTGGTATTCCAAATCAAACCAACTATTCCTTTCCAAAAGCTGCATAGATAAAATTCTTGATAGAAATTAGCTTTTTAAGTGGTGTCTACTCTATATCTATGTTTTCTTTTTAAATTTTTTTCTGACATTATTGCCTTCAATTTACCCTCTGGTCTAATGAAAAGTAGCTAGTACAGTTCTTTAAAGCTGAAGACTGATTCCTGGCATGACTGGCACTTGAAATAAAATGCTTCAGGCCACTCCTAAAGCCAACATAGGAGTAGCAGCTGGCTTGTTTTGCCCATTCAAAAGGGAGAGAGAGAAATATTTTTCAAGTTTGATAGAATGAAGTCCACAAAATGAAACATAAGGCTACCAGTCTGTGAGTCTCTTGCAGTTATGCACAAAGAAAACAGAGATTTGTGTTGTGAGTGAGATCATTACAAAAACAAGTGGGAGACTTGACAATATTATGGATCATAAAAGAAGTTAAGGAGGGTTTTCATTTGGAAATTGAAAATAAGAGAAGTTTAAATTCACAAGAGAGGCAGACTGAGTTAATATTGGGCCTAAAGTGGGGAAAACCTGGGTTCCCATCCTGCCCTTGACATTCTCAGGAAAATAATTAGCTATGTGGTCTATTGATGAAAAAAGTCATTTAGCCCAATGACTTTATGTTTCTCAGGTAACCTTTTAGAACTTATCTTAGGGACAGATCTTTCATTAAATAGGAGTCTAAATAAAGCATATATTAATTGCTAACTAATGAATCAGTCAGTCAACTTGATGTAATAGGACTCTTTGGTCCCCTGATCTTTGTAGGGACCTGGCTCAGGAAACCCTGAATCTTCTGGTTCTGGCCCACTACCTCCCACTCTTAATTCATCTGGAGATTACTCTTTTAGCTCACCACCTTCAACTCTTAATTCATCTGGAGATTACTCTAGCCCACAACCCTAGATTCATTCAGAGATTTCTCCCTCGCCCTGGGCTAGAGAAGACTAAATAAAATTGAACTCTGTCTCTCAATGCTCTGCAACTATTCCAATTAGGAATACAGCCTGTTGAGAACTCTTGTCACAATAAACTCCTTTTTTGCCAACCTTAACTTGGAGACTGGGGATTGAGAATACTTTTGCAAAACTTGCGACACTGGCCTGGGGACCCCCAAATGCTGTTAGGTGTCTTATCCCTCAACAAACTTACTAAATTTACTTCTTAAGCTTACTAAATTTAATATAACTTAAACTTATTAAATTTAGTCAATTTATTAAAGCCCTTACTATGTGCTAGTCATTGTGCCATGTGCTGGAAACACAAATAGAAAAGTCTCTGATCTCAAGGAACTCATGTTCAACAGAGGTTTCAGCTACAAATCAGACAGAAAGGTTCCACCTAAAGGTCCTTAGGGTGCAGTAGCAAAAAAGATGATACATCCTCTCTTTTTTTTCTTCAATAAAATTTTATTTTTTCCAAATATATGCAAAGATAGTTTTCAACATTCATCTTTGCAAAATCTTGTGTTCCAAAATTTTCACTCTCCTTAAGACAACAAAGCAATCTGATATAGGTTTAAAATGTTCAATTCCTCTAAACATATTTCCATATTCATCAGGCTGCCTGAGAAAAATCAGGTCTAAAGGGGAAAAAACCATGAGGAAGAAAGAAAAAAAAAAAAAGCAAACAAGAAGAACAACAAAAAGGTGAAAATACTATGCTTTGATCTATACTTAATCTCCTTAGTTCTCTTTCTAGATGCAGAAGGCACTTTGCATCTCAAATCTATTGGGATTGCCTTGAATCACTGCTTTGTTGAAAAGAAGGGTCTCTATTTAAATGTCATTCCCACTGATAAAATCACAACAGTTTCTGATATTGAATTATTTGACTTTGGTGAGAACTTTCTTTCCTAGGTTTTTAGTAACTGTGGTTGCAGCACCAGAAGAAGCCATGGGCACCAGGATTGCTTCCCAGGATTGCTTCCCAGGATGGTGATTCTGCACACGGGGCTGGAAGCATCACTATTTCCAAGGCTCTTGGGTGCAAGATTGCAGGCAGAAGGTTCCTGTACTCAGGATACCTACTTACACTGAAGACATTATAGATTCTTCACATTAAGCTGATAAGATCAAAACTAATGGAAGAGAAATATCAGAAACCACTGATGATAGCATGATTCTACAATGATTCTTTCAGGAGGGGGTACTTGTGAATGAAAGAAGAATGGACAAAAAGCTCAAATAACCTTTTTAGGTGACAATCCCACCTAAAAGTGACTGGAGAACAGAAAGAGGCATTCTTATTTGTTCACACAACATCAAAATGAGAATGCTCCTTCAGTAGTCATCAATAGCTGTTAGCACTTAGTAAGAACCTAATATCTCATTATCTCATTAGCACTTAGTAAGAACCTAACAAATAGCTCCAGAAAGAACAAAACAGGTCGGCCAAAGCTAAAAGGTAATTCAGCTGCATGTGTCTGTTGATGAAAGGATGTTGCAAAGACCAAAACTGCATCTACTAAATATTCAAGGAACAATTAAATCCAATACTATATAAACTATTTGGAAAAAATAGACAAAGAAAGTCCCCTGCCATATTCTCTTTATGACATAAATATGGTGCTGATATCTAAACCAGGAAGAGCAAAAACAGAAAAAGAAAACTATAGAACAGTTTCCATAATGAATAATGATACAAAAATTTAAATAAAACACTAGCAAGAATATTACAGTAATATATCACAAGGATCAAACAATATGACTAAATGGGATTTATATCAGGAATGTAAGACTAGTTCAATATTAGGAAAGCTATCAGAATAATTGATTATATCAATAACAAAACCAAAAGAAATAATGATTACTTCAATAGGTACAGAAAAAGCTTTTGACAAATACAACACCCATTCCTATCAAAAACAAAAGAGGATATAGGAATAAATGGATTTTCCTTAAAATGATAAATAGTATCATTCTAAAACCATGAGGAAGCACTACCTGTAATAGGATAAATCAGAAGCCTTCCCAGTAAGATGAGGTGAAGCAAGGATGCCCATTATCATCACTATTATTCAATATTCTCCTAGAAATGCTAGCTATAACAATAAGAGAAGGAAAAGAAAGGAAAGGAATTAAAATAGGCAATGAGGAAACAAAACTATCATTCTTTGGAGATGATAAGATGGCATAATAAGATGATATACTTAGAAAATTCTAGAAGATAAACAAAATCCCTATAGACACGTATAAAATACTTGTCTGTCAAGACAAACCTAGGAACTATACAAACACAATTAGAAAACACTTTTCATACAAATAAAATATCAATTGCTCATGAGTAAGCCAAATGAATATAATAAAAATGACAATTCTACCTAAATTAATATACTTATTCAATACCAAACCAATTAGACTACCCAAAAATCATTTTATAGAGCTAGCAAAAAATAACAAAATTCTTTTGGAAGAACAGAAAGTCAAGAATATCAAGGGAATTATTGGGAAAAAAAGGTGAAGGAAGATGACCTAGTTATATAATGAGTATATTATAAAGTAGTAATCATCAAAACAAGCTGTTACTGTTTAGGAAATGGAATTTATCAACAAACAAGAGATCAAGAGCATGATGAGATAGAAAATGGATAATTTTGATTATATTAAATTAAAAAGTCTTAGCACAAAGAAAAGCAGAAAGCTAGGAAACAATTTTTACAGCAAGGGTCTCTGATAAAGTCAGAGATTTTTTCAAACATATACAGAACTGAGTCAATTTATAATAATACAAATGAAATCAAATTAAGCAACTTTGAGGAAACTCCTCACACATATAAAGTTGGCTAATATGACAAAAAAGGAAAATGTTAAGCATTGGAGAGGATGTGGAAAAATTGAGACACTAATGAATTGTTGATGAAGTTGTAAACTAATTCAACCATTTTGAAGAACAATTTGTTACTATGCACAAAAAACTATAAAATTGTCCTTTGATTTAGCAATACCACTATTAGGTCTTTTCTCAAAGAGATTTTTAAAAAAGAAAAAAGGTCTATTTATATGAAAATATTTACAACAGCTCTTTTTGTAGTCTTAAAGAATTAGAAATTAAAGGGATATCCATCAATTGAAGAATGACTGAAAAGTTATGGAATAAGACTTTAATGGAATACTATTGTTCTATAAGAAATACTGAATAGTGTTATTTCAGAAAAATTTGGAAAAGCATACATGAACTGATGCAAAGATAAGCAAGTCGAACCAGCAAAATATTGTACACAGTAATAGGATTATTGTAAGATGATCAACTATGCTTAGGTATTCTAAGCAATACAATGATCCAAGACAATTCAAAAAGATAATAAAAAATGGAATCTACCTCCAAAGAAAGAATTCCAAAGAAAGTGATAAGACTATATACATATTAAAACATATTGTATTTAACTGTCTTTATTTTTTTCATGGGGGGTGGTAGTCATTTTGATGAGGAGTAAACTGAGGTTCTAAACCAAGATGGGTCAGTTACTTTTCTCTCTCTCCTTCCTTCCTTAAAGTAACCAAGGGCGGGGTTCGGCAGCAAATGAATTTGCTACTTAATGCTGTATGGAAACAAAGTCTTTATTGACAGTAAAGGGATAGATAGGCATTTGGCCTTCAGGAAGACCCAAAATGCCTGAAAAGGGGGACGTCAGTTGACGGGCATTTGGCTGGTATACACCAAATGCAAAGATTTCATTTTTAAGCCTTCCTTATATACATACATGATGACTAGAGGCATCAAAACAATGTTTGCACAGAGATGTTATCAAAAGGTTCCAGAGATATTTGTCAATAATACAAGAATTCTCTGTTGTAAATAAGACAGGAATTTTCTTATTATTGTAAATAAGACAAAAGTTCTCTATTGTTATCTCCAGTCTCTCACAAAAAAGGAATTTCCTATTGGTATTTTTGATCTTAAGCTATCTCCTTTCCAAATCTCATCCATTTCTGTTTTCTTTTACAATGTGATTAATATGAAAATATTGCATGATTACTCATGTATAACCTATATCAACTCCTACTAGATAGGAAAGGGGGAGAGAAAGAACAGAAATTTTAAAAATTAAATTAAAATTGCTTTTGTGTAAAATTGGAAAAAAAATTAATTATTCAAAAATATTATTTAAAAATTAATACATCATAGGAACCTGGAATAAAATATCTATAAGCCAAGGTTAAAGTGAATGTGGTCAAGAAGGAGATGGAAAGATTAAACATAGACATGTTGGGTGTCAGTAAATTCAAATGGATAGGAATAAATGAATTTAATTCTGGTGATCCTTACACATGCTACTGTGAACAAGAATCCTTTAGAAGAAATGGAGTAGCCCTCACAGTTGATAAAAGGGGGAGAAAAGCACTACTGGGATATAATTTCAAAAAGGATATTCAAAATCCCAGTAACACAAGTCTATATTTCAACCACTAATGCCAAAGAGGCCAAAGTTGATCAAGTCTATAAAGACCTACAACATCTTCAAGAAATAATACCATATCAGACTGATTATATACTTTGCAGTCAAAAGTAGAGAAGCTCTCTACAGTTAGTTAAAACAAGAATTGGAGTGGATTGCAAAATTCAACCTTAAAATGAAGAAAAGTAGGGAAAACAATGAGACCATATAGATATGATCTAAATAATATCCCTTATGAACAGAATATAAATGAATATGAATATGAATATGAAGTGGAAGTGATAGATTGCGGAGATCAGATATAGTTCCTGAAGGACTATAGACAAAAATTTGCTATACTGTACAGAAGGCAGCAACAACAAAAAAACATACTAGAGGAAAAAAAAGAGCAAGAAACCAAAACAATTGCCTGATGAGGCTTTCCAAAAAAGTTAAGGAAAGAAGAAATGTGGAAGGCAAAGGAGAAAGGAAAAGATTTACCCAATTGAATGTAGAATTACAGAAAATATCAAGAAGAGATAAGGTATGCAAAGAATTAGAAGAAAAGAACTGAATTAGAGAGACAAGAGATCTCAGAGAAAATCAGATATATTCAGACTGTTTCAGGCAAAAAATATGCACAATAAAAGACAAAATTGGTAGGGAAATAACAGAAGTAGAAGTTAAGAAGAGGTGTCAAGAATATACAGAAGAACGATACAAGAAAGATTTTAATATTGTTAATAATCAGGTGGTGTGATTACTAATCTAGAGACAGACATGCTGAAAAATGAAGCCAAGTAGGTTTTAGAAAGCAATACTAGCAAAAAGGCTAGTAGAGATGATGGAATTCCAACTGAGCTTTTTAAAATCCTAAAGATGTTGCTGCATTCAATATAGCAACAAATTTGGAAGATTCGACAGAGGCTACTGGATTGGAAAAAATCGGTTTATGTCTTAATCCTAAAGAAAGGCAATGCCAAGGAATGTTAATATTGCTGAGCAACTGTACTCATCTCACATGCTAGCAAGGTTGTATTTAAGATTCTGCAAGATAGGCTTCAGCAGTATGGGAATCAAGAATTTTACCAGAAGTGCAGATTTTAAATTTTGAAGAGGCAGGGGACCCAGAGATCAAATTGTCCAGGATTATGGAGAAAGTAAGGGAGTTGCAGAAGAAAAAAAAATCTGCTTCATTGACAACATTAAAACTTCTGAATGTGTAGATCACAACAAAATGTTGCAGGTGCTCAAAAAGATGGAACACTTTACTTTTCTCCTGAGAAACTTGTATGTAGGTCAAGAAGAAACCGAACATGGAGCAACTGACTGGTTTAATATTGGGGGAAAAGTATGTCAAGGATATATATTGGGACTTTATTTATTTAACTTATAAACAGAATAATACATCATGTGAAATGCCAGATTAGACAAATCAAAAGCCAGAATTAAGGTTGCTGAAACAAATAAATCTTAGATATACAGATGATACCACTCTCATGGCAGAAATTGAAAAATAATGAAGCCTATTGATGAGAGTGAAAGAGAAGGTAAAAGCTGGCTTTGAAGCTTAACATTTAAAAAAAAAACCCAAAATCTAAGATTTTGGCATCTGGTCTCATCACTTTCTGACAAACAGAGGGAGAAGTGAAAATAGTGTCAGATTTTATATTCTTGGGCTCCAAGACCACTCCAGACGGTGACTGCAACAATGAAATTAAAAAAAAAAAAAAAACACCACTTGCTCATTGGAAGAAAAAGTATGGCAAATTAAAAAGCAGAGACAAATATTCATATAGTCAAAGGTATGCTTTTTCCATTAGCAATATCTAACTATGAGAGTTGGACTATAAGAAAGGTTGAGCTCCACAGAATTGACACTTTGAAATTGTGGTGGTAGAGAAGACTCTTGAGAATCCCTTGGATAGCAAACAAGGAGATCAAGTCAGTCGATACTTATAAATTAATCCAGACTATTCATTGAAAGGACAAATACTGAAGCTGAAGTTTGAATAGCTTGGCCACATAATGAGACGACAGGATTAACTGGAAAAGATTCTGATGCTGAGAAAGACTAAAGGCAAAAGGAGAAGGGGATGGCAGAGAATAAATTGGATAGACAGAAAGATAAATAGACAGATAGATAGATGGATAGATAGAAAGATCATGCAAACAATATCGGGAACTTACTTGAGCAGACTGCAGGAGATAGTGGAGAATAGCTTGAACGAAGTCACAAAAAGTCAGACATAACTGAATAATAACAACTCATCAGAGTGGATCAACCACTTGTGACATATCACAATTATTTCCACACAGCCTCTTGAAAAATTCAGGATGTTCATTTGGAAAGATGAATTTCAAACTAGTTTTTCTCCTTGAAATTGTAAAGCATATTTATCATATGTGTCATTTGTCGATGTTTACCTTGCTTCAGCATAAAGTACACATAGAGGAGCAGAGTTGGTATGTATGACTTTTACTAAACTCTTAGTTGTTTGGGGCTCCTATCATATTCTTTGGTATTTCACAATAAGACTTCTCATACCACATTCCAACATAACAACATCCCATTAAGATTCATTCCAGCAAATAAGGAATATGTGACTTCAGAGTTGAGGTGTTCATTCACTAGGATGATGACTATTCTCTTGTCCAAATCAAAGGCTAGCGTTGGCTTTAAAAGCATCCGGACTCTTGATTTGTCTATGTTCTGGTCAGGAGATATTTCATTTTTGAGTTTGTTCTTATAGTACATAGCACAATGACTTGTATACACATGGGCTTCATAACTGTTTACATTCTGTCTCCTTAATTGTAAATTGGGGCAGTTTGATGGGTCAGTGAATAGACTCCTGGGCTGAATTCAAGTCCAGCCTCAGTCTGATATTGATCAAGTGGAAGTTAGGTAGTGTGATGGGCCTGGACAAATTATTTAAGTTCTATTTACCTGGAGAGGGAAATAACCAATTACTCCAGTATCTTTGCCAAGAAAACCTCACAGGCAGAAAAGTCACAAAGAGTCAAGCACAACTGAATGATTTAACAACAAATTGTAAACTCCAAATGAAAGGCCTTATTTCCTTTTCCTCTTCCATAGTTGATGTTACTAATAATAGCTAGAATTTATACAGTACTTTAAAGGTTTTCAAGGCCCTTCCTATATATTTTCTCATGGGATCCTCACAACAATCCTGAGAGGAAAATGCTACTATTATGCAATTTTACAGATAAGAAAACCGAAGCAGAGAGAAGTTAAGTAATACATGAACTCAGGTTTTCCTGACTTCAGGTCCAATGTTCTACCTATTTAGCCACCTATATAGCTACCAATAGCTAACACAAGGCTTGCAAAGTGTTTTACCTAGAATAACCCTGGGAAGTGGTGTTGTTATTATCACTACATAGATGAGAAAGCTAAAGCTCAGAGCAGTTAAATGATTGATTGGCCCAGGGTCACATGTGAGTAAATGTCTGAGGCAGGAACTGAACTGAGGTTGTTATGAATTATGGTCTAATATTCTATCCACTACACCATCTAGGTGCCTTTAGTTTACTAAGTGAAGAACTATAGGACAAAGAAATCTAATGGTGTTAAGTGACTTCTAGGTCTTTTTTAAAACAGTGCACTTTGGTCCCCTATTTTGCTCCTTACTTATTGTACTCTATGACTAATTTTCATGAAAACTGACTAGTGTCTTTAGGACAGGTAGAGCTTAGCAGAAGGTCTACACATTATATTCCCATTTCCATCAACAACCAAAAAAGAAAAAGCTGCTTCTGCCAATAATATAATGGGAACAGATGGAAGCATCAGAGTGAAAGAAACAGTAAAATATGGCTGCTTTCTCCCACACTCAGACTGGGCATAATTTAGAATTATGCCCAAACACACTAAACCAAAAGGTCTAACCTTGTGACACAGAAGAACACTCAGTGATAATCATTTGTACATTCCAAATAGATGCTAGAATTCTGATTCAATCATCAGCTTCTTTCAAGTCTGGAGAGACACATGCTGAGACAGTCTCCTGGAAAAAAATGTATCTTATCATATAAACTTGAGGCTTTGACAAGAATCCCACCTGGCACTTGTACAGGTGCAGGGCCCTTCAGACCCTTCAGCAGAAATTCTATCTTTCTTGAGCTGTCATGGAGCTCAAATTTTGAAGAAAAGCCATCCTTTTCCCATTTGCTTACACAACACTAATTTTTCAGTCACTGCATCTATTATCTCTGTCTTACTATTATCTATATCTACATGTTATTTGTCATCCTTATCTATTTCCCCATTAATCATGTTTCATCTATAGCTATTACTTATATCTATCATCTATATCCATTTCTATCATCTATTTTCTACATTTGCCTCCACCATCTATATCTGTCATGTTGTTAAATCATTCAGTCTATCATTTCTCATCTATAACTATCTCTATCATTTGTTATCCATCATCTATATTTGTCACCATTAATGTCTATCATTTCTATTAGTCTATAACTACTTATTATCTATATTTATTATCTATTCTCTATCATCTGTCTGATAATAGATAAATTTCATAGATAATAGATGATGGAGATGAATAGATATTATCTATATCTATCATCATCAATGCCTATCATCTCTATTAATCATTTCTCATCTATAGCTACCTATTATTTATCATCTATTATCTATATTCATCTTTATATATCTGCCCATCTCTACCAACCATCTATTAAATCAACTATATCAACCAACTACGGCTTTTCTTTCTCTCTCTTTATTCACTAGCAATTGGGATATGCAGAGAAAAAAAGGAAATAAGACCCTTCCTTTTTCCCTCTCTTACATTTTCTTTTACTCCTCCAATATCTACATGTGGTTTACCACTTTGTACAATTTATTCTATGGATTTTTAGTCATACTCCCACTTTTTTTTTTGCTACCTCATGTTTCTTGGTTGTCTCATCCCACCACTGATCAGTATGGAGTTTGGGGAAAACAAAGTCATGAAACATGAACCCTAGCAGCATAATAACAACACACATTTGTTTTTGCTGTTGTTCAGTTACATTTTGAGATTATTTGCTGCTTTGTGCAGCCTTAGTTACTGTTCTCTTCCATAATTGCAAACATTGAAAGGTGATTAAAAATTCTTATTGGATAAGGAGCTCTTGTTTTTACTCCTAGCTCAGGCACGAATCTATTTCGTAACCAAGAGAAAAGTTCTGAGCTCCATTTCCTCTAAAAAACCTACAAGACTGATAAGAACAATGGGATTGATGTGGGTGATGTGCTCTGACCTCCTCTGACCTCCTCTGCTGAATGATGCTATGCATCCATCACATCTTCCATAAGAAGCCTTTCCTCAACCCCATTAGTGCTACCTTCTTCCCTCTGTTGATTATCCCCGATTTTCCTCAACTACATTGCACCTGTACATAGTTGTCAGCATTGCTAACTCCCCATTAGATCAGGGGGTCCGTGAGAAAAAAGAACTATTTTTGGCTCTTTATATCCCCAGCATTTAGCACTGAACTTGGTACAAAATAGACACTTAATGCTGGTTATATAAGTTCATAGGATTTAGAAGGTACATTGTGGGGAAAATTTTCCAAACTAAAGCATCTATTCTCTGTTCCTTTTGAGAACAGTAGCCAGAAGGCACATGAAACTAAGAAGGGAGCATAGAACTGGATCAATTTGCAACCTATATAAATGGGCAGGGAAATATTTTTGTGAACTGTCTGTCTCCTTTGTCTTCTAGTTGATCATTTGTTCTATGGTTTAGGCTTAGAAAAACACTAATGACCCTAATTGACCTCAGTGCTGCTACCTTTAGAGAAGAGGCTGATATGAAAGAGTAAAGCTTGAGCCTTTTCAATATTTACAACTAGAAGCACATGAAAACAACTATGTACAAATTGCAAAAAAAATTCCTGCTCTCAAGAAGTTTACATTCTACGACTAACACCATTTAAACATACAAATATAATGTGGTTAAAAAAAGACAAAGAGAGCTGATTAAAGAGATCAGGAATAAGTTTCCAATGGTTGTTGGCATGTGAGTTGAGTCCTACCAAAAATTAAGAATTTCAAGACAAGAAGGAAAGACATTACAGTGATCCTGGAAAGCCTTTAGGCTTCTCCAGGGAACCTAGGTCAAGAGGAATTGCAGCAGTTTAGATATGAAAACATGTTCTGTCCACATTTTTCTAGAGAGTTTTCTCTTAATCTTTGCTTTCCAACTGTCCCAAAGTCCTGCCCTTTTATTAAAGTTATTAAAAAGCCCTTATCAAAGACTCCCCTTTGATAGTTGGAATCCCTGAGTAGAGAAGAGCAACTGCCCATCAAGAAACTTCTTTGCTATTGTTTGATGAATAAATGTTTATTGCTATTAGATCCCAAACAGAATACTGTGTAATTCAATTTATTTGCCTTGACAACATGGTGCTATGACTAGAAAGGACAGTTTTCAGTAAAGGCTGGTTTTGTACTCACTTCTTCACTGAAACTCAGACACCAATAATGGAGAAAAGAAGGTTTTAAACTTTTCTAAAAGGTTTTGGTAAGAAAATTTCCTCTCTCTCTTTCAGATTTTGTTTGGGTTTATATTGAGCTAGGAGCAGATAGGTGGGCCTGGAGTCAGAGAGACTCATCTTTGTAAGTTCAAATGTGGTCTCAGACAGACATCTAGCTGGACAAGCCAATTAACCCTGCATGCCTTAGTGTCCTCATCTGGAAGCTAAGTCAGAGAAATGGCAAACCACTCCAGTCCCTTTGCCAAGAAAACCCCAAATGGAGTCACAAAGATTCAGATATGACTGAAAAAAAAAAAGATTCAACAATAACTAGCACTAACTATAAACAAAGCATTGTGTTAAGTGCTAGAGTTACAAATATAAAATCAAGATGGCCTCTGAGCTCAGGGAGCTGACATTCTAATATCAGAAGCTAACACATATTAATGCGAGCAACAAGTCATATGGAAAGGCCCCAGGATGCTTGGGTTGCCACAGCAAAGCAAATAGCAATCCATCTTCCTTAATGTTATTTCTATCAATAAGACTACATTTATTTCTGATATTGAATCATTTGACAGTATCCAATACAATCCTGCTCCTATGCAGCCCAGCCCTCACAGACATTATAAAGGGGAACAATCTCTGAGGAGAAGGAACCAATTATCCCCATCACCTCCTTACTAACTGCCAATCACAGGGCCAGACAAGCCAAACTATTAGAAGCGGTGAGGGACAGATGGGGACAGCATGGGCTAAGCATGAGTCAAAATAGTGCCGTCACCTTGACTTCCACCTCCTGATGGAGATAGCCCTGAACTTTAAGCCCAAGTGTTCCAAGAATAGCAGCCGCCTCTTTCCCTCCAATTTTAAATGTTAAAACTTGAAATGCCCAAGCTATAAATTCAAAATTGGAAGGTAAACAATGATGAGAAACAAATTATCTTGATTCTGTGTAACCCCCAATAGAAAAAGAGAGCAATCCTGACACCAAGATATATTTCACATTACAATGTGCATTTAGTCTCCTCAAGTAAGTATCCTCAGATACTTATGTATCTATTTGGGAATGTGATGTCTGAGAAAAATCAAAGTTTAAATATTTAAAATGTATATAACTTAATATGCTAGCACTTAATCTGGTTTTGATGAATAGTACAAGAACAATTCGGTAAAAAAAAAAGTCTGATTTTGAGAAGTTTTCTATGCAAATAGAAAATGTTTTAAGTCACAAAATAATTTAAATCAGAAATATAATTTATATATTACATAATCATATAAACATAAATGTATATTTAATAAGACATTTGCTGATACTTTGATCATAATGATAAATTTTAAGTTCCAGATTGTATCTAAAATATCTTAGATTTTTTAAAATTTTATTTTATTTAGAATTTTTTTTCACAGTATATATACATGAGTAATTTTTAAAATAACATTATCCCTTGTATTCATTTTTCCAAATTATCCCCCCCTCCCTCCATTCCCTCCCCCCGATTACAGGCAATCCCATACATTTTACATGTGTTACAATAAAACCTAGATACAATATATGTGTGTAAATACCATTTTCTTGTTGTACATTAAGTATTGGATTCCGAAGGTATAAGTAACCTGGGTAGATAGACAGTAGTGCTAACAGTTTACATTCACTTCCCAGTGTTCCATCTCTGGGTGTAGTTATTTCTGTCCATCATTGATCAACTGGAAGTGAGTTGGATCTTCTTTATGTTGAAGATATCCACTTCCATCAGAATACATCTTCATACAGCATTGAAGTGTACAGCGAATATCTTAGATTTTATAAATGTATAAATGTTGATGTGAGTATGTCTGAATATTTTCCCTTTATACTAAAAATACCTGATTCTCTTTCTCTTCCCATAACAATGTGAGAAACATAATTTTGTGAAATACAAGTTTATTGAGATGTGGTGACCTGAGTTAATTTGTATCTGTAGGAACAATGCCCCCTTTCCTCATTATGAACTCTATACTAACTATCCTCTCTTCAAATCCAAAGGGAGGGAACATGAGGCAGGATAGCGCTCATGAATTTGTCACAATATGTAGACTATCTATACTGTTAATTTTTTCTGCTTTGTTCAAAACATTTCCTTTTCAGGGTAAAAATAAAATTGTAAATGAACAGCAGTCACCTAAAAACTCATTGTACTTGTCCATCAAGGTTCTGTACCAATAAAGAGCTTATAACTCCTGCCAGAAAACTATTTGTACAATGTAAAATGTGATAAATTTTGTTACTTGTCCACAATGTCACTGTTTCATCTTCATGACTGTTCATTTGCACCATCGATGTTTATTTTGGCATGTGTAATAAAAAGATGTAGAATGTGGAGATGAAGAGATGTGTCAGTTGAAAGCTTAGGAAAGTAAGGAAAAAATGAGCTGGAAGCTTTTAGAAAGATTTTATATGAACTCACTGAGTTCAATCAGTAAATCAACATTTGTTAACACCTACTAACTATATGCCAGGCACTGTACCAAGTGCTGGGGATTCAAAAAGAGGCAAAAAAACAATCCCTGCCCTCAAGGATTTCACAATCTACTGATAGAAAAGATGGATACTTTAATGATTATCATGTATTATATTACAAGCCAGTGCCCACTCATACTGACATTTTAAAGGATATTTACACTCTATTTTCATTGTAAATATTAGAACTTGTTATATGAAGTAAATTCTCCTAGGAGTTTAAATTTGACTAATCTGTTACTTATGATCTCACCTGGATTCCGGGGGAAAGTTATTTATGTTGATGAATGATATAATTCATCATTCCATCATATAAAGGGAAATTGTTAGCAGATACTATGTGGAATGCTGAATACTAACCTCCAAATATTCCAAATATTGGATCCAAAGATCCAACTTTGATCCACATTTGTTATTATAAGAAGGCAGCAGATCCATAGGAAACTAGAAAATCACCACCTGTTTCATCAGGATCATCTCTAACAATTGATAGTGAGGCATAAAAGGAGAAAGAGAATAATTATTTTAAAAGGGCTATATCATATATCAGACACTGTTATATGTTACAAATATTATTTCATTTGATCCTCATAAAAACCCTGGGAGTTAGGTGCTAATATTAGGCAAATGAGGAAAACATATTTACACAGGGTCATATAATGAATAAATGTCTAAGGTAGGACCTGAACTCAGCACTGTGTCTGTGAACTGTCAGCCAAGATGGTTATTTGAAGAGAGGCAGACCATATAAATATACCAGACCAAATTCATAAACCTAGATAAGCAATAACCTGAAATTCACATTTAAGATTGAAAACTGAACAAGAAATCTATTGAGAATCTACAATATTTTCTTTAACTTCCAAAAGTCAGCTAAAAGTAAATAGCAAAGTAGTAGTAAAGCCAATGCAGGCAAACATGCTTATGGGTATCCAGCATGACCAGAGACTTGTGTAGCCTTGCAAGGTTAGTCTCCAACTAGAGGCAGTAAAAAAGGAGGGCTCTCTCAGAGTCATGGTCAGAGTATGGTCAGAGATATTTTGGCAAGCATCTAGTAAACTACCAGGAGCAGCCATAAGTAACATAGACATAAAAACATTCAAATCAGACCATCCTGAATATCCAGAGGCTCTGAGGTCTGCCCTGAGATACAACAGAAGGTGATAAATCTCAAAGATTCAGAAGGGCTTAACTCTGGGTTGAGGAGTCCAACATAGGAACTCAAATGATCAAGAATCAGATCAAGAAGCATTAACCTCTCAACCCAAAAACACAGAAGGGAGCAGAACTTGGCTTGGGCACAAATTTCTAACTAAAAAACTAAATCTGGAAAGATGAGTAAAATCAGAAGATACTGATTAGTTTAAAAAATTATCATATACCTAGAGTTGCCCCCCAAAAAAATCTAGCCTAGAAAATGTAATTCTATAACTATGCAGAGACTCAAAGGGAAAAAAAGTTGGTTTTTGTCCCCACAAAATACATGAATAGATAAAATAAATGAAGCTAAATAACTATGATAAAAATGAAGAATCATATATTTTTAAAGCCTGGATATTATAGTTTTTAAAAAATCATAAATGAAAACTACCCAGATTTCTTTACAATGGAAAGAATGTACTGACCACCTCTTAAAAAAACTTCCAAAAGACAAAATCCTTCAAATGTTGTATCCAAAATTCAGAGCTCTATGTCAAAGAAAACAAATCTTTGTAAGCAATTAGAAGGAAGCAGTTCAAGTATGAAGAAATGAAAGTTAAAATTATGTAAAAATTGTCAGCTTTTACTACAAAGGAGAGATCTTGTCATACAATATTCTAGAAAGCAAAAGAGAAAAACTTACAACCTACATCAAGTTATAATGCAAGGCTAACTAGAATCCTATGTGGGGGAAAAACATATCTTTAATGGAATGCAAATCCTTCAAATTTTTCTGGTGAAAAGATTAAAACTGAGTAAGAGCGTACATATAAACACAAAAATCAAGAAAAATCTAGAGAAGAATTTATTTGAACCATTGGAAGGGAATGTATGATGACAAAGTACTAATATTCTGGTAGAGGGATAAGAAATATGAGTGCCCTTTGAAGCCTTAATGCTTTCAAAGCATACTGAAAGAATGAAAGAAAAGAAACAGAGAACTCTGTTGAGATGGGTGTGTTTTGTTTTAAGGGTTTAATGATGAGAAAGAAAAGGAAGGGTAAGAAGGATATACTAATGCAGAAAGACCAAAGAATTGGGTTAGAACATGCCATTTCCCATAACAGGGGTTCATGAAAAGAAGAATATGCAAACATGGAAGAGGGGATAGGAAATAATCATCATATGAACCTCAATCTTATCTGAAATGAAAAAGGAGGGATGAGCACCCACAGTTGGTATCAAATATCTGCGTAAGTGGGGTTGGAAGGATGAAAATTTCTCATCTTGAAAGAGGGATTACAAAGGACAATTTTTAAAAATTCTCTAAAATTTAAGGGGTATCTATCGACTGAGGGATGACTGAATAAAACTATAGTATATCAATATAATGGAATGTTATTATGTTGAAAGAAATGATGAAAGACAAATTTAGAGAATGCTAAATAGAATAAACTGATGCCAGAAGAATGAAGAACCATATCAAGGATCTTCTTGAAAAAGGGTTCATTACTCCTTTATTCAGCATTGTTATTTTTCTTCACAATATTTTTGTTCTTCTATAATAATTGGCTAAAGTCAATCAACTATCTGTACTAAGTCTGGTAATTAGTTACAACTCAACTTCTGCCCAAATTTTCTTGCCCCTAGGAATAGAGGCCATCAAGCTACCTAAGGTAGTGTGAACAGGCCCAAGATAGAAATGGAACAAGTCAAGACTATCACAAAGATCAACATTAGGGTTAGTCCTGGGAGTAGCTACTATACTTCTAGCTGGATGATAGGAAAATCCAATTGCAAGAAAAACAAAACAAAATGAAGCAAAAAGAAATTATCCAAGAATGGAAATAAACATGTTGTGGTAGCCTGAAAACTTGCTTGATTTAAATACTATTGAAAAACCTTTAATGGGACTAACTAGATTTGGAAAACTCAATATGGAATAATGGACAGTTCCTTAAAGGTAAGCTTAATTTCCAAATTGATATAAGTATTGTTTCATGACAAGAATTTTAAAATATATGTCAAAATATTGTGAACTCTTTAATAAGTGATGTAAAGTAAATGTCTGCAGCAAAAATGTACATTGGATATTAAAACCAGGTGGTACATTAGATAGTAAGCTGGCTGTGAAATAGGGAAGTCAGTCCAAATGCGGCTTGAGATCACTAGGTGTGATCCTAGGTAAGCCCTATATTACCTATACGCCTCAGTTTATGATTTGCAAAATGAGGATAATAATAACACCAATTATTTCCCAGGATTGTTGTAAGGATCAAGCAAGGTATTTGAAGAGTTTATTAGTACAGTATTGGGCACCAAAGGAACTAGGTCACACAGTGGATAAAGCACTGAACTTGAAATCAGGAAAACTCATTATTATGAATTCAAATCTGGCCTCAGATACTTTCTATCTGCATGACTCTGGGCAAGTCACTTTACCCTGTTTGCCTCAGTTCCTCATTTGTAAACGTTCTGGAGAAAGAATGGTAAGCCACTTTAGTGTCTGCTAAGAACACCTTACATGGAGTCACAGAATGACTGAAAAGACTTAACAAAAACTAGACACACAATTGATATTTAATAAGTGCTTATTTTCTTCCTTTTAAAGATGTGAAAAGGAAAACTAATATGACAATGATTCAATTATTTTACTTTCATATATTACTGTTCTAGCCAGCAAGGGGAATATAAGTTAAGTAGTGAGTCAAGTACCCATTGATGAAAGTATTTGACTTGTCAAAGAACTGGAACACAAAAGAAAAAGACTTGAGTAAAAGCATCAAAGAAACAACTCCTATGATGCTTCACCATTATCACTAAAACTGTAAGGGGAGCAATAACCTTGTTTTGGGGACTCAACCTGTCACTTGAAATGGAGGCTGGAAGAAGAGTTACAGAATCTCTGTGTGCTACGTGTACTGTTGCTACTTAAAGAAACTTGATCCTGAATAAAGATGTTACTACCTGTTAAATACCTCTGAACAGAAAGATATAAATTTTATTGAGTGGTATTATCCAACATCATCAAAGAAAAATTCCATGAAGTACCCTATGTGTCCTTGTCTGAACAGCTCATTGGTCTTTTATGTGTTATCTGAAAAGGGTGAGTCCCAGAAGGCCAACTATCACTATAATTATACTCTAATGAGTGCTAAGTCCATTTTCATCACAGTATTTACTCACCTACATTTGAATTCTTTTCCAGCACTGATTCTGATCATTAAGGCATCTATTAATATTTGCAGTATTCAGGCCAACCCACAAATAACTGCAAATTGGTTGGAATCATGCCATACAGAGCAAAGTTTATTAAACTGTGGGTTGAGACCCCATATGGTTGCATAACTGAAGGTGGGAGTCATGAAAAATTTGGCAATACTATTGCAATATTAATACAAATATTCTGCCAAGATTTGCTTTTTTATGTAAAAATAAACACATCTATCTTGTTGGTACAAATTTGCTTTCATTTTTAATAAATGGTAAAATTATATGTATACCAAAGAATTGTTTTAAAATAAATTTCTTTATAATTTATTATCAGTAAATGTTTGATTTCTATACTTATATATCTATTCACATGGGGTCACATACAAATTCTTCAGAGGAAATGGGGTTGGGAGTAGAAAAAGTTTTAAAAGCCTCGATAATGAAGTATTTAATTCCTGAAGATTTAAGAGTGAGCTCTGAGGAAGAATGATTTTGTAGCATAGTACTTTTGTCATATAAAGTTGCTAGAGCTTTTACAAAAACAAAACTTTCCCTCCCCACCCTGGGTTCCTAAAGCAAGAAAGTAATCATGCAACTATTTCCTTAGACTTATAGCAGAAATGATTGCTATCAGGACTATAAAACTAGGGAACACGATGACTATTACTTCATCATCTTTTATGGAACTTTTATGGATGGCTCAATATTTCATGTCAGTTAGTAAAGGAGTGTGTTGTATCCATAACACTTAATATAATGACTGGCATATAATAAATGCTTAATAAAGGCTTGCTGACTGACTCTGAGTCTCTCTCTCTCTCCACACACACACATTCCTGACATACATGAAAACATTTATAATTGGTTTGGATATTTAAAAAGAGATAGTAAAACCATGAGAATAGAACAAAAATATGAAATTGTGATTTGATTCTATTTTGGGGTCTCTTCTGCAGTCACACATATAATTAACATTGATTATTAAAATTATTGAAATTTGTGTTATGGTAACAATTGTGCAGTGTTTGACATAAAATTTAGCCTCAAGCAATATATATATATATATATATATATATATATATACATATATATATATATATATATATATATATATATATATATATATATATATATAGTTGATAAACAGAATTTTTAAAGTTTAAAGGGGCAACTAGGTGGCACTGTGGGATAGAACATCAGCCCTGAAGTCAGGAGGACCTGAGTTCAAATATGATCTCAGACACTTAACATTTCCTAACTGTATTACCTTAGGCAAGTCACTTAATCCCAATTGCCTCAGGAAAAAAAAATCCCCCAAAATAAAGATCTATAAAATAATTTTTTTCATTATGAACTTGATAAATATCAACAAACATGTATATTTCAATATATAAGGAAGATCAGAAAAAGAATCATTATTTTAAGTACAATGTAGTTTCCCATCTTATCTCTTTAACTTTATTTTATCATTGCTTTGTCTGATATGATTGGAAATCTTGCTTTTAAATATTTGCTTTAGGGGAGATAAATCTTGGTTCAACTCCTTATTTTAATTCCATGAATATTCACATTTCAAGTGTGCTTTTCTTTTAAATAAAATATTTTAAATTCTGCTTTTTAGTCCTTTGTTTCTATACTCTTCCATTTTATGGGTTAATTTATTCCATTCACATTCTCAGTTATGATTACGTACCTTTCCCTCCATCATACTGTCACATACTTTTTCACCGCTTCTTATACTTTCTTTTATTTTCTTTCATACCTATTTGATGATCCATCCTCAGAAATTTAACTTGCATTCCTTATGGGTCTTCCTTCTGGGATTCTATTTTTCCTCTTACATCCTTCTTTTTCCTCTCTTTAGTTGAATGCATTTCTACCCTAAACTATGAGAAATAATGTTTCTTCCCTCTTACTCAATTCTTTATTTTCTTTTTCTCTTCTTTTCCCTCCTTTCTCTTAAAACCAGGGGGGAAAGGAAGAAAATCTCAGGTCTTTTGTTTGTCTTTTTTTTTCCCCAATTGATTTTTGTGACCTCCCACTAAAGACTGAAATACTGAAAAACCACTTGTTTTTTCTATTAAAGACTACTAGAATTTCATCATTTAGTTCCTTTCAATTGCTCAAATACATTTATCTTTCTAGGTTGCCCTAGTTTCTCTGGAAAACTTTCTACTGAGTTCTGATCTTTTCATCAGCCATACTTGAAAAGTCTTAATGTAATTAAAAGTCCATCCCTCTCTCCTCCCTCTCACAGATAATTACACTTCATTTTGCAGGGTAACTGATGGTTGTAAGTCTTTTTTGCATCTTGGAATATTATACTGCAAACTTTTTTCTTGAAGTGTATGATCCTAACAGTTGTTCTTGAGTGCTAAAAGTTGATCTGGATGCTTACAATATTTTGTCTTTTACCTTTTAGTTCTGGATTTTGGTTATGGCATTTCTGTATGTTTTCATTTAAAAGTTTCCTTCAAGAGATAGTTGGTGTTATTTCACTTTGCCCTTGGGTCCAAGAATACTTAGCAGTTTTCTTTCATGCTTTTTTGAAATATAATATCCAGGTTTCCTTTTTGGGCACAGTCTTCAGGGAGTCTGGTGATTCTTAAATCTTCTCTTTGACCTGCTTCCAGGGCATTTTAAAAAAACAGTAAGTACTCTTATGTTTCAATTTTTCAACCTTTTGTTTTGATTCTAAAATTATTTATCTCCTATAATTGTGTTCACTTGACTTTATTTTTCAATGAGTTCTTGACTTGAGTAACATTTTTTACCTTTTATATTAAACTATTATTTTTCCAATTTTCTCTTCAAGCAGTCTAATTTTTGATGTCTTGCTTCATTTCTTCCATCTATTTTTGGCAAATTTGTTGCCAAATTATCATTCTTTTCCCCCTGAGGCACTGCTTATATTTATTATAAAATATTTTTTCTTTAGATTGTGCATTTTAGGCTTCTTTTAACCCATAGTAGTTCTTCATTATATTCAGAATTTTCTGAAGATGAATCTTTCTGATTTCAGGTGTAGTAGTCTATCCACTGTGCCACCCTACTACCTTCAAATCTTATCCCTAGCAGGTCTCAGTCTTATATCTGAGATTATTCTGGCCAAGTAGTTACTATGCCACTATGCTAAAATGACCCTCCCCCTCTTATTTCTCCAAGTGCTCTAAGTCATTTACTCTTTTATCATGTTTTCTGACCCAGTAACTTTTGGGACCTAGCTTAGCTGTCTTCTGCTGCTCTGACTTGCTAGCTCTAAGATCCTACTGGCTAAAGGTTTTGTTTGCTTCTTGGATCTGGTTCTAGTATCTCTACTTTAAGGCTTCTCATGGATCAAATCATGAATTAAAAGAAGGCACTTACTTGTGATCTTTCTGATCTTTTGGTTTCCTTTAAAATCTTTGCTGAAATGTTTACTGGTAGAACAATGAATCGGTAGAACAGCCTTACTGGGAAGAAATTTAGAATCATGACCCTCAAGTCACTAAACTGTATTTACTTTTGACTCATGAACACCCTATCAGATCTATAATTCAAAAAGGTCAAAGAAAGACAGAAAGAACCCCTATGTATTCTTTTTGTTAGAGCAAAGAACTGGAAATGAGGAGGGTCTGTCCATCAATTAGACTGAAAAATTTTTGGTTTATGCATGTAATGGAATATTATTGTGCCACAAAAGTAATAATAGGGATGGACAATATGATGCAAGTCAATCCTCTGGTAGTTTAAGTTCAACATTTGAACAGAATGTGTCAGAGATCATTAATAGTTAACAAAAGTAAATTTATATTAACCATAGCAAAAGCACTTTCAGCAACAGGCACTGAGGACAACTTGACCTGATTTAGCAGAGGGAAACTCCACCAACCAAAGTTCAAAGATGACTTTTCTTCCTCTTGCCTACCCAGGGCCTTGTGGATACTCAATACCTTTTTTTCCCCTCTGAAGCAATTGGGGTTAAGTGATGTGCCTAGAGTCTCACAGATAGGAAACATTAAATATCTGAGCCCAGATTTGGACTCAGATTCTCTGACTTCAGGATAGATTCTCTCTCCACTGCACCAACTAGCTGCTCCTACTCAATATCTTTTAAGGAAAAACTAGCTTAATTTGCATGGGTCGAGGAGTTAAGAAATTAGTTCTAACATAGATATAAGTGGTCAAAGACTGAGGAGAAACTGGAGAGAGTTTAAGAGATATCTATCTTTGTTAACACACTGGCTAATTCTCTTTATAATAAACAGCTACTAACCACACACACATTATTTGTGTAGTACTAGATGTGACTTTATTTTCTCAACCATTCACAAGTCAAATTTTCTGCATTCCTTTTAAATTAAAATTCTATTTGTACATTGTGTTGAGATTATAGGAAAAATTTTTTAATACCTAGTTTACTCTGCCCATTGAAGAACAAGGATAGATAGGAATGGAACCTCACCCTTACACCTTATAAGTTGAAATCTTAATTTCAGACATATCAACTAGCTAAATTTCAAAGATCAAGATGAAAATTCTAGGCTACTAGTACTATGAAAAACTGTCAGAGAAAAATAGGGTTCAGACAGAGTATTTATTGAATATTTACTATGTGATAGTTGCTGGGCCAAGTACTAAGGATATAATAAAAACAAAAAAGAAAGACGATCTGTACACTCAAGGAGCTTACATTTTAAAAGGGAAGACAACTCACAAAAAGGTACAGCAAGTAATGGGGGAAAAGAGGGAAGAGAATGAAACCTGATGGGGACACAATGATGAAGTCTATAAAGTCAGAACCATAGCTTGGGTACAACATAGCTGTCTTGGTCCTTTCTTCAAAATAGAGGTCCCAATCAAGATATAAAGGGAGTCAGCATGGAAGAAGGGTATTTTGGGGTGAGAAGGCCCCAGGTCCCAAGGGAAGATTCTCAGTTTAAAAGGTAATAGAATCATGATGGTGAAGACCAAAAGTGCAGCCAGGAGGGGAATAAAGCAAAGGCAGCTTGAGAACATCCAAAACGGAGGACTTTCTTGCTACTGGACTTAGATGACTCTGGAAAGAAGGAGTAAGGCTGACAACTTGGCTTGATTCTGCCGCACTTAATTCAAATCCCAGGTTAAGACACCACTCCATAATGTCACTGGTCCCCTTTGAAAACAAGGGAGGAACAACAACACTGGGAGAAGGAAGCCAGGATGGAGAGCAACTATCTAATTTTCATGAAGAAAGTGAGAGTATCTTCCCCCTTCCATTCCTATTAAATGCATAGTGACAGGAAGGAACTGAAAACTCTGGGGAAAAAAAACAACAAAGAAATGCAGAGTTCAGACTCACCTTCTGCAGTGAGCTTCCTTTCTTGTCTTTGTCCAAGTACCTCAAAACTAAAACAACAGAGGACTCTTGAGCAGTGGACAAAGTCATAACAATACACCAGAAGGTCAAAGGAACACAACTTAGCAATGTTCCAACTTCTGGGAAATTAAGTGTGATATAAAAAGACCTTGATAAATGTACTCAGGGTTGTACAGTAACAGAGATAAATTAGGGGATTATTATGGAGAAAGCAATAAAGAAGAGAGATTTAAAGGGAAGAGTGAATTACAAAGTAGATATGAATTCACAGTGTGATGTCTTTGACAGAAAGGCCAATTCTATTCTGGGATTGATATCTATAGAGATTTTAGCAAACAGAAGAGGCTTGAAAGCCATTTCATACTCCAACCTAAAGGCCTAAGCAGAGGACTATAAAAAGTTCCACTGGGTGAGATCAAAGAGAGAAAGGTTTAAGGGAAGACAATAGAAATGATGCTGTGACCTATGAGAAAAGATATAGCCTAGAGAAACTGTCCTATTAGGAAGTGTTAACTAATTAAGAGAAGTACCCAAAGCCACAGTAAAGCAACATATAGGGTCATCAATGTTGGAGTTTAATTTAGTACAGAGGCTTTAAATGAATTAAAATGTTTAAATTTAAAATTAGGTTTCCCTAGGGAAAAGAAGTCTTTTTATATCTCGGATTTAATTTCCAAGTTTATTACAAAGACTCTAGAATTAGAATCCATCCTTGAGAATACAGTTTCTTTCAAAGACAAAGGTCACTGTCCAGTGTTTGTTGCATGCTTGAAAAAATAATACATCTTTATATACATATATAAATATATAAATAAATATAAATATATATATATATATATTTGTGTGTGTGTGTATACACAAAAGGTGGCATATGGCTTATCTGCTGTGCTGAGCGATCAATAATACGTTCTAAAAATAAACTGAAGAAACTGTCTGAACTAAAAATAGTGCTAACTATGCCAGGTTTCCTTTTATTTCAATTCACAGAGGCGTGAGTCTTAAGGTCTGCTGGTTTTCTATAAAATCTTATTTCAAGGGGAATAGCCCTATGCTTTCATTAGTGTGGGTTATTTTCAGTGAGGAAACACTTTGCATTAATATAACCAACAAATCCTTTGCAACTTATATAATTTCATTATATTTTACATAGTTTTATTATTATAGTTGTATGGGACCGAGAGGTTAAGAGATTTGTCTATAACCTCATAATAAGGAAGTGACATGGTTAGTGTCCATGATTACAAGTCAAGATTCTCCATCGACCAGGTCAAGGTAAGTTACCTCTCCTAAAGTCTTAATGGAACAAAATTTCACATGGAAATGCAAAGAGCTATTTTAATTTGGGACCAGAGCTTGATAGCAACAAGACTGGTTCAGTCCTGTAGCAACACAAGTATGCCTTAGCAATTCTATTAGGCAGATCTCTCTGTCTTTCTCATTCATTCATCCAAGTTCTTTCATTGGGTGGTAGCTTAGATATGCAAAAATTATTCTGATTACTGCCTGAAAAGCTATGATATTGAACTTGTGAGAGCAACAACAAAAAAAAAAATTCGGTAGATGACTAGTTGAGGCATCTATATATACCTGGCATTTATATAATGCTATAAGGTCTAGTCCTCATAACAACTTGTGAGGTAGGTTCTACTATTATCCCTGTTTTAGACATGAGGAAAATAAGGTTCACTAAAGAAAACTAAGAAAAGGCAAAGGACTTATCCAGAGTCATACAATAGAGTGGAAAGGTTCCACCAGACATCCAAGAAATAAAAGTGGGTATTGCTAGAATACATATTGTTAACTGCACTCTTAGGAAAATTTTGGGTCATCTCCCCCTTAATTCACCAAACAAGAGTCCTGAGATATTTTAGAATCATGTCTCCTCTCCAGCTCATTTCTGGCTTGGATATCCATGAAAGACAATGAGATGGGCACCAGACCAAAACTATTCAACAATCACAGGAGATTGCTTCTAGTGTGTTTTCAAAAATAAATGTACAAAGGAAAACATTGTTATGTTGCCTTGGTATAGTTTATTTTGTTTCTTTCCTGTTCATGAATGTGCTTTTAATATATTACAAAATATGCCTGAGATGCTCTGTTCAAAATCCCCAGATTCATGTTGACTAGACTTACTTTGATATTTTTATGAGGGGTAATGAAAAGGATATTAGCCTGATGCACTCATTCCTGGAAAGAAATTATAATACTGGTAAGAGTCCGAGAAGAATCTGAAGAAAACACTATCACTAAAACATAGAGAGTTGAGAATATCCAGGAGAAGGCAATTAATTAATAGTATTAGAAGTTTCTTTTTTTTTTTATTAATAGTATCATAAGTTTCAATGGCCAAGAAGAAGTAAGACTGAAAAAAGGCCATTAGATTTGTCAATTAGGAGATGTCTAGTAAACTTTGGAGAGAATTGTTTTAATTGAAAGATGCTGGAAGCCAGATTGCAGAAGATTTAAAAGCTAATAAAAAGTTAAGCTTTTCATAGGAACAGACAATTTTCAGATGAAGAAATTGAAACTATTTCTAGTCATATGAAAATGTGCTCTAAATCACTATTGAGCAAAAAAATGCAAATTAAGACAACTCTGAGATACCATCACATCCCTCTCAGATTGGATAAGATGACAGGGAAAGATAATGCGGAATGTTGGAGGGGATGAGGGAAAACTGGGACACTGATACATTGTTGGTGGAGTTGTGAATACATCCAGCCATTCTGGAGAGCGATTTGGAACTATGTTCAAAAAGTTACCAAACTGTGCATACCCTTTGACCCAGCAGTGTTACTATTGGGCTTATATTCCAAAGAGATTTTAAAGAAGGGAAAGGGACCTGTATGTTCAAGAATATTTGTGGCAGCCCTCTTTGTAGTGGCCAGAAACTGGAAACTGAGTGGATGCCCATCAATTGGAGAATGGCTGCATGAGTTATGGTATATGAATGCTATGGAATGCTATTATTCTTAATAAATGACCATCAGGATGATTTCAGAAAGGCCTGGAGACCTACATGAACTGATGTTAAATGAAATGAGCAGAACCAAGAGATTACTGTATACGGCAAAAACAAGATTATATGATGATCAATTCTGATGGATGTGGTTCTCTTCAACAATGAGATGATTTAGACTAGTTCCAATTGTTTAGTGATGAAGAGAGCCATCTCACCCAGAGAGAGGACTGTGGGAACTGCTTTTCTCTTTTTTTCTTTACTGGTTTGATTTGATTTTTCAGGTGCGGCACAATAACTGTATAAATATGTATGCATATATTGGATTTAAGATATTTTCTACTATATTTAACATATATTGGACTACTTGCCATCTAGGGGAGGGTATGGGAGAGAGGGGAAAATTGGAACACAAGATTTTGCAAGAGCTAATGTTGAAGAATTGTGCACGCATATGTTTTGAAAAAAATAAAAAGCCTTAATAAAGAAAAAAAAAAGTTAAGTCTTTCTCAAGTAGCATAGTTGAAAATGGAAGAGGAAGTAGAGAATGCTTAGTGGATCAAGTGAGAGTTTTTTTCAAAGATATAGGCGATATGAGTGTGTTGAGAGACAGGAGGGAAGGAGCCAGTAGAGAGGGAAGTATAGAATATCAGAGAATGGGGATATAAAAGGGTTTGCCTTGGCAAGATTAAGACCAATATCTTCAACCAAAATAGGAGGAGATAATTGCAGAAAGTATTTTGGGACATGTGTAATGAGGATGAGGAGATACCTCAATTGTTTTAATGAAGTATGAGGCAAGGTCTGCAGTGCAGAGTAAGGGTGGGGATTCAATGGAAGGCTGGAAGTAGAACGAAAAGGTTGGGATATCCAATAAGTGTAAGGGGTAAAATAGAAATTTGGTTATGGGAAATTTGAAAAGACTACCTTACTGCTATGAGAACTCAGGAAAGAGTATATAGTATATAAATTTATAGTGAAACCAGTTAGCAGGATTTTGTGATTTTCTCTAGATTCTTTGAATGGAAATGGACTTTTTGAGTAGCCCACTTGCATCTTGTAAAGATTCATCCTTCCAATAATGTGAGAGACCAGGAGACATTGAGACTTTAAAATGAACCAAGGAGTCCAACTGATGCAGATTCTTAAGGAATTTAGTTAAGGAGTCTGGTCAGTGGAGTTGGTTAAAATAGAAAATTGGACCTAGAATTCTGCTCAGCTCACAAGCTGACGTTATGCTTGGTTCTAAGTTTCAGGCTCTTGGTCTTTCTGAAGGTTCATGGCAGTATTTGGGCCCAGGTTTTGGCTAAGCCTGAATTAGGAAGCAGTGGTGAATAAAACAAGGTAGTAAACCAGCATCCATAAGAAACCACAAGACCAAGGCTGGAAAATATAGTGTGAAAACATGAGCAGTTCTACAACCCTACAATCTCTGACTATAAATTGTTCCTTCACTTGTGACCTCCATGGTTGGTTCCTCTTTTCATGGACAAATAAATAGAGAGAATATACCCAGGCTTATAATTACTATGTAATTTCAACAAATATCTATTTTTTGAGCTAATTGTGTCCTCTGGATTTCAAAAGTAAACACTTATGGTTTTTAGAAGTGTGGACCTTCAAAGGTTGGGGGAAACCAACCTGTGGGTGGGTGAGTTGGGGATAAAAACTATTTTTCCCCCAGAACCTGATGAACATGAGCTTTGCAAAGTAAGTATTCACAGAGAGAACTGAGTTGGTCAAACTTTAATAATTCACAGCACTGTCTTGTTTGATCTTTGCAATTGATGTTTGTCCAGGAGTGAAACCTTGGGCTATTTTTCTGATCCCTTATTCTACCCTCCCCACAATATTATCATTATATTCAAGTTATCACTTTTAGGTCCTATTGATGATTCCTTTAGGGTGTTTCTCATATATAGATGTGTGTGCATCTGTCTATAGACATACATGCATACATAGATATATACATACACAAATATGTATATATATATATATATATATATATATATATAGATCTATGTACCTTATATGCTCATACATATAAACATATACACACATATTCCTACTTCTAATCTCTATACTTTACATGAATATACATACATTTATATAAACGTGTGTGTATGTGTGTATATACACACAGAGACATTCCTTCCTTTATATTCTTGCTGTTGATTTCTCTATTATAGATTGTTTTAGAAAAAGGGATAGGGATAGAGAGAGGAACTGAACCTATGATTTTGCTGTTATAGTGAACTCCCAGATGAGGAGATTCCATTTACCAATACAAATAGGCACATTTTCTGTGATTCATTGTCTTAAAGAGTTTCCTACAATCCTAGAAGTTAAATGACTTGGCCAGAGTTACACAGGTAGTTTATGTCAGAAGCATGATTTGAATGTGCGTCTTTTTGATTAGCTATTTGTACATTATACCATCTTGTCTCAAGGATTTCCTTGATTCTATTTTCTCCCACTTACAAATCATTTTATATGTTGCTGTCAGATTTTTCAAAAACAAAGTTATAAATAAAGAAATAAAGTTCCTAAAGAAACTTTATGTCACTGCCTTGATTAAAAAAAAAAAAGAAGAAAGTCAACATTCTTTCTTTTTTTTTAATTAAAGCTTTTTATTTACAAAATATATGCATAGATAAATTTTCAACATTGACCCTTGCACACTGCTGGGTCAAAGGATATGCACATTTGATAACTTTTTGAACATAGTTTGAAATGACTCTCCAGAATGGTTGGATTAATCCACAATTCCACTAACAATGTATCAGTGTCCCAGTTTTTCCACATCCCCTCCATTACTGGTCATTATCATTTCCTGTCATCTTAGTCTACATGCTTAAGTATGTAGTGGTATTCTCAGAGTTGTCTTAATTTGCATTTCTCTGATCAATAGTGATTTGAAGCATCTTTTCATATGATTACAAATAGTTTCAATTTCTTCATCTGAAAATTGTCTCTTCGTTTCCTCTGACCATTTATCAATTGGAGAATGGCTTGAACTATTATAAATTTGAGTCAATTTTCTATATATTTTAGAAATGAGGCCTTTATCAGAACCTTTGAATGTAAAAATGTTTTTCCAGTTTATTGCTTCCCTTCTAATCTTGTCTGCATTAGTTTAGTCAATACTTTTTCAATATCACCAGAATAAAGTACAAATTCCTCTTCAAATCATTTAATACTCCCTACTATCTTTCCTTTCCTCTACTTATCCGGTCTTGTTTCTCACAACTCTCCAGTGTAAATTTTTCAATTCAGGCAAGCTGGTCTTCTCATTACCTTCCATAAATCCTATTTTAGAAAGAATTTGTAGTCAGGCTTGAAATCAAAGGACCTGACTATTCTGTCTACTTCTATACCCATATGGCTGTAGGCAAGTCATAAAGTTTCTGCTTGGATCTCAGTTTCTTCCTTCACAATTTCTGAGTTCCCTTCAACGTTACCATTTATAAAATCTCTATCTTTTAACTGTATGACACTAGGTAAGGCATTCATTCAACAAGTGTTTATAAAGCATCTAAGCACTAGTTACTGCATTAGGCATATGAAACAAGACAAAAATAAAGTTTACACTTCATTTGGGGGGGTGGGAGAGGCAGTTAGGGTTATATGACTTGCCCAGAGTCTCAGAGCTGGTAAGTATTAAGTGTCTGAAGCTGGATTTGAAGCAGGTCCTTCTGACTATAGGTCTGTTCTCTATTCACTGCACCATCTAGCTACCCCAAAGCTTACACTTTAAAAGGAAACAGCGAAACAACTAAGTCAATAGAAAAAAAAAAGTTGGAGGAAGAGTTATGGTAGAAGGAAAGGATTAAGTTTGAGATAAGATTTTCCTATAGCAGGTAGTCTCGAAGGAGATTAGGTATTCTATAATTTTCAAATGGAATGCATTTTAAGCCTGAGGGGAAAAGGATCATAACTTGAACAAAGGCATGAAGACAGAAAATGATGGATACTGTGTATGGGGAATAAACGAGTAGTTTAGTTTGGTGAAAACATATAGTACAGAGAGGAGAATAATGGGTAATAATCCTACAATGGTAGGCCAAAGTCAGAGTGTGACAAGCTTTACATGTCAAATAGAGGAATTTATATATTTTAATCTGGAGGCAATTAATTAGAGCTTCCAAAGCAGGTAACTGACACTGTAAACTCGATGCTATAGGAATATCAATTTGGCAGCTATGTAGAAGATAAATTGAAAAAGGGAAAAGATTGGAAAGAAACTTCTTTTAGTTTCACTTTCCTCACCAGGGATACAAGGATGGTTCAACATGAAGAAAACAATGAACATAATTAATATTAAAAATATAAACATCCCAACCAGATGAAAGAGTAAGAGGAATAAGAGAAGAAATATAATTCTATCATGATATGAAAATGATGCTATATGCAATGGAAAAACATTAGAAGTTTTCCTAATTAATATAGTAGTGTAAGGATGTCCCCCTTTCCCACTAGAACTGGACAATGTTTTAGAAACACAAACAAAAGCAATGAGTCAAGAGAAAGAAAATCCAAGGCTTAAATACAGGCAAAGAACAAGCTACTTTCATTTGCTAATGACAGGATGGTTTACTTAGAAAATCCTAGGGAATCAGGAAAGTGATTAATTGAGACAATTAATTATTTCCATAAAGTAGGAGGTTATAAAATAAAACCATAAGTATTTTTATACTGCAATAACAAGAGCCAGAAGGGAATAATAAAAGAAGCCCCATTCAGAATAACAAAAAAAAAAAAAGCATAAAATATCTGGAACTCAAACTACTAAAGCACAATTCAATACTTGTATATAATTACAAAATGTTCCTTAAGGAAGTGAAAAAACAACTTTATTAACTAGCTTGATGCCATAAGAGCAATATCTACTCCCTTCAGAATATGCTTCTATTTCCTTAAAAGGTACTGAAACCCTCTTTCTTATTTAGCTGACTGAAGGAACTACAGCTGAGATTTTTGTAACTTCATGTTGCCTAATAATAACTTCCAGGGCACAACATTTCAGGAGTACTGTTGGATTTCTCACCAGGTCCAACAACATGTCAACAAAGAGGCAAGAAAGCTGTACTCATTTTGTTCCAATTAAGATCCTCGACCACCAGAGCAATCTGAATCAAACCTTGGGGGACTAGAACAACACTTTTGGCCCAATTGCTTACTGTGGAATTCTCTATCTCAACAATAATCTTTTCACCTTAAAGATATCTCCACCCTTGTAGCCCTCTCTTCGGACTAGGTCAGACGACCTTCTCATATCTCTCCTTTGGGGCAATGCTTGTTCTTTTTAATTTTGTGATATTCATTTCCAATTATATTTGAGTCATATATTGAGTTGTTCTTTCCATTTGCATTGTTGTAGTCATTGTTTCATCAGTTCATATAAATCTTTTCATGATTCTCTATATTCATCACATTTATTATTTCTTATAGCAGAATAATATTCCATTATATTCATGCATCACAATTTCTTTATCAGTTTCTAATTGGTGAGTATCTACATTTTCCCCCAAGTTTTTTGGTGCTACCACAAAAACGGCTTGTCAGTGTTCCTCAAAACACTGCACTCCGTCTCCCACATATGTAACTTTGTACTGGCTCTTCCTGAACCATGGAAGAAACTCTCCTCATCTCTACCTCTTATATTACCTAGATTAAAGCTCAGACAGCGTAACCTTCTACATGAAGACTTTCTTCTTCACTGTTTCCCCTCATCAAAATTATCTTGTAGATATCTACCTATATATTGTCATTTTCCCCAAGATTGTAAACTCTTAGAGGGTAGGTGCTATTCTATATTTAGCTTTCTAGTCCAATGCCTAGTAAATCCCTGACATGTAGTAAGTGCTTGATAAATGTGTATTGATAACTTGGGATGGACCAACATAAAGCTGATTTTCATTTTCAGCACTTCATTTGTGTTTTCTTCTCTATTTATGTCATATCTGGATTTTTTCACTCTGCCAAGACTACCTACCACTAGTGTTTCTACAAAGGAATAAGAAACATTTACGTAGAGATATCTAGGGCCCTGCAGAGAGTATATAATAAATAGGGATCTTAGCATAGGCAGCCTGTGTGCATGGAGAGAGAAAAAGACAGGTGGATCCTAGTGCATGGGAGTACAGATTTAGAGCTACAAAGGAGAAGTTACAATTCCTCAAATCCAACCCCCTTATTTTATAAATGAGGCAATAGTCATGGAATTTGTCTAAGGTTACATTGGTAGCAGTGGAAAGAGCATTGACCTTGAAGTCAAAAAGATCTGAGTTCAAATGTGGCTCAGATACTTAATTAACTTTGTTACCCTCAGGAGTCATCTAATTACCTTTCCCTTTAGTTTCCACATCTATAAAATAAGTTAGGGAAGGAAATGGCAAAGCACTCCAGTATTTTGGCCAAGAAAATCCTAAATAGGCTCACAAAGAGTCAGACACAACTGAAAAATTACTTGAATAACCTACCTCTTCTCCACTTCCCTTTACTGCAAGATTTTTATATTGTTTATAAAGTCTTTTTTTTTAAATACAAAGACTTAAAAGTCTTCATATTGCTTATTAAAGTCTTATTTATTGGGATTTGCTGATTCCTCCCCCCCCTTTTTTTAAATTGTCATAAAAATGGTTCTCTGAGAGTGCAAAAAGGGATAGTGGAGCAAAATTCAGACTATTTATTTAAAAACAAAAGATTGTCTAAAAAATCTTGTTTTTCTTCTTAAAGCGCTGTGGTCCTCTTAACTCCAAATTCCTTACAAATCCAAGTAGTGACTACATAAAAACTGGGAAATTATGGAAAAGGGTTTTGCCAGACTTAAAAACTGTCCTGACTTTGACTTTTACTAACTATGCCTTAGGTAATCAGTTATATCTGATTTCTTCAACTATCAAACGAGGGGGATACACTAAATGGGACCACTAAAGGTCTTTCCAGCTTGACAAAGTTTCTTTGAAATCTATATAAAGAAAACTATTAGGCACATATTGGAAACAGGTTTTTGGAAAAGAAAATGTGAAGTTAGGACTTTGTTATGCCTAGGATTTCAATTCCTTTACTCATTATTTTATTTTATTTTTTCACAACACTGGGAGAATTTCCTTGAAGAAGAGCTGCAGCAGGTACAATCTGGCCTTGAGTCCAGACTGCACTATTTGTGATCTAGTCTCATTTTATTGGCTACATGTCATTCATTGGAATTGGCTCTATGCCAATTTAATATCATAATGGCTTCATTATTCAATATTCAGCTTAAAAATATATTAGTAGAGTATAATGGACATGCAGACTTAGAGGTCTTTTACGTCTGGCCACCTCCTTCTGGACATATGCAATCATGCAAACTTATGCAAAATCTATGCATTATGTCTTTGTACATTTTCTGGGAACTTTTGGAAAAGGTAGTTGCAGGTGATACATACTAAAAAGGGTACAGAAGATTAGGAATCTAGCTCTAATATGTATTGCATCACCTTGGGGTAGTCAACTCATTTCAGTTTCAACATTTTTATCAAGCAAATGGAGATGCTAAAACTTTCACTACCTGCATTACAGTGCTGTTGTGAGGAAAGTATTTTAGAAATCCTTAAGGGTGATATAAATGTGAGTTACTATTATTTGAGCTAAAAATTGTGTAGGTATTTCCTAGTATACCTGATTTGGCAGTGGGGTAAAGTCGTTATGTGTTCCTATTACGGGAATGGAAATCTTAGTGTTAAATGGATCTTTTTTCCCTTCAGGAAAATGTCACTTTGTGTATTTGAAGGAAAACTTTTTTTTCAATGTTTGAAAAGGAAATTCCATTCTGGGTCTGTCTTTCTTTATTCTCTTGGGGCCTTCATCAAGGAAGGAAGGAAACAAGTATTTATTATTTGTCTACTATATATCAGGTACACGCTATCTCACTTGAACCACCCCTGGAAGGTTGATTCTATTACTACTCCCATTTTATCTTTGAGGCAGAAGTTCAGTCTAATATCTGAGTAGTATCTGGGGGTAGAATTAAACTCATGCTTCTAAACCCCAGGACTTATGCACTATGCCACATAAGTGCTTTAATTCCTACAGCTTTAATTTGTTTCCTTTTTCTTTCTTGTGGTTTTTTCTCTCTTTTGTTCTGATTTTTCTTTCACAACATGAAAAACATAGAAATATGTTTTAAATGATTGTACATGTATAACTTAAATCAGATTGCTTGCTGTCTTGGGGAGGGGGGAGCTAAGGGAGAGAGAAAGAATTTGAAACTCAAAATCTTATAAAAATGAATGTTGAAAACTATTCTATTTGAAAAAAATAAAATACTATTGAGAAAAAAGTAAAAGAAAAAATACCCAAAAGGAAAAAAAAACCTAATATAAGAATTATCTTTACATGTAATTGAAAAAAAGAAAATATTATTTAAAAGGGAAAAAATGACTATTGGTATATATCTGATGTGGGAAAAGGGAATGAGCAGGAAAGAAGAGAGAAAAATAAATTTGGCTTCCATAGACTTGAGTTTTCGTCAGTCAATGAGCATTTATTAAATACCTACTGTGTTTCAGACACTGTGGTAAGAGCTATGGATACCAAACAAAGGCAAATGACAGTCCCTGCTCTCCTGAAGTTCACAATCTATTGGGAGAAGCTATACTATGTAAAGGTGATAGAGATACCTCTCTGCCCCATTCCCATCGTCCTTTCCTCAGTTCTCTTTTTAAAACCCAAAGTGATACAACAAACTCTTGATATAATTCTGAGGAAGCCAAAGAAAAAGCAACAAACTAGTTGAAGCTGCTGATGTGGGCCCCAAGATCTTCTTTTGTGGAATAGTGTGAGGGCAAAAAAAATACTAGCAAAGTAACAGATCCTCTTTCCTGACTGTACTTTGCAAAGGGACCATTAGGTGGGGTGCTACCCTCATCCTCCAACACAACATTTCTTAGTCTTCAGGAACCTATTAAATAGGAGCTGAGGAAAAGGTAAGGAGACAACTGAATTCTGCATTTGTGTCTATTCACAAATGAATCAATTGAGCTGTCTCAGCTGCTCAAAGACTGCCACAGCACATGGCAATTAGCCATCATTTTTTAAAGGTGGCTGGCAGCAGCATTGGGGCATTCTTCACTTCTGAACATTAAAAAAAAAAATTAACCCAGGGAATTCAGCTGAGTAGGCAAGACACATTCTTTTTATTCTAAAAGACAGACCTTATTCTTAAATAAATACACAACGGAGAACAATCAGAAGAATCCAAAGATCCTAGCCATAGAGAATGGAAAAATATGGATCAAGCCAACATCAATCACACAATCAAACAAACCAGCAATCCACAAATATTTATTAAGTATCTACTATATTCCAGGAACTGGTAATACAAGTGCAAAGAATAAAATAATCCCTGGTAGCAGTGAACGTACATTCTAATGGAGGAGACAAAATAAAAATATATACAACATGAAGGTAAAAAAAATATGTCTATCTATCTATCTATTAAATATAAAGTAGTTTGGTAGGGAAGGCAATAATCATTGGGAAAGGCTTTTATACAGACAATGATGCTATAAGTAAATCTTAAGGAAGAAAGAGAATGCTGGTATCTCTTTCACACATTGTGGGGGGTTAGGGATATGACACCCCTGCAATCTGGAAAATCCACCCACAATTTTTTGGCATCCCCATTATACCAGAGAAGAAGTTTGATTTTTTTCTTTAGATTTTGGAGTGTTTGGGTTATTGGTATTTGTTCCTTATTCTTGAAGACCACCATGACATCAGGGAAGTGTTGCAAATAAATTGGATTTAAGTGAGGGAGAGCTGTATAAAGTTATCAGCCTCACTTTTCCCTTCAGAGCCATCTGGGTCCAATGGCAACGTATAGATTAGAATGACTGAAGATGGAGCTGGATGGAGTGGGAGAATTTGATCTTTTTAAACTAAGCCTTTAACAGGTCTCAGTTTGCCTGAGGCAATACCCATTTAGTAATTAAGAATGGGTGATAAATGAGACAGAGAGGGTTTGAGTTAGGTATTTAGTCATAGGCTATATTATAACAACACTTTATATATATTTTATGCTTTTCTAAATTCCTAAACTTTTCCTGTGTTCTCTGTTGGCTTTCCCCTGTAGTTTGTGGCTTTCACAAAACTCCCCCCAAATTCCCATTGAATTTCTTATGTGGGCCTAAGATATATCAAAATTGAGATGAGGAGAATCATGAAGTCTAAAGGCTAATCGTATAAGTCAAGAGATAAAAAAGAAGTTTATCCACACATGAATATAGTCAAAGGCAAGGAGAAAGAAGATGGGGTGTATTGAGTGAAGAACAGAGAAAAGGCTAATTTTTCTGGATCCTAGAGTGTGGGGAGAGTAATTTCCAACAAGACTGGAAAGATAGATTGAAACCAGGTTGTGTAGGGCTTTAAAAGCTAAGCACAGAGTTTTATATGTTGCAGTTCATCATAGATGCAAAAGGAATTCATTGGAGCTGCATAAATAGGGGAGTCATGTAGTCAGGCCTGTGCTTAATGAAAATGACTCTAACAATAGAGCATAAGATGAGATGGAGAGGTGAGGAGAAATGAGGCAGGGATGTCCATGAAGGACTATTAAAAGTAACTGAGAGCTGACAAAGGCTTGATCTAAGTTAGTGACTATACAAGTGGAGAGAAGAGACTGATTGGATGTAAGATATGAAAGTAGAAATGGCATGAATTGGCAATTGATTGTATACATGGAGGAAAGGAGAATGAGAATATGCTGACATTATGAATGTAGACATTGGAAGAATAGTAGTTGCCTTCAATATAAATAGGGAAGTTTGAAAGAGAAGGTTTGAGGAAGAAAGATAATGAGTCCACTTTTACATATGTTGAATTTAAGATGTCAAAAGTCCTGAACTCCTTAGTCTCTCAAATTGATTACTTTGAGGATGCTGCATGCCTTTACAAACTCATAAACTACAGCTGAGGGGAAGAGGAGAAGAAACCTGTTTAAATTCCTAAAAGCTATGCAACAAAACTACTTTTTGGCATTTTCCAATGTAATCAAATCATTCCTACCTTTGAGATCTTTGTCTCAGCTTTTAGGAGACAAAGCACATAAAGTTGAAAAATATTTATATACTGAGTATTTCTATTTGGATAAATACACAATGGTATTTTTAACCTGAGAACACTCTATTCCCCAAACACTTTATGGTACACATTTGAAGAGCGGATACTAGCATAAAATCTTCAGTGTGATCAGAACAGATGTTCAGCACAAAATGAAACTCACAAAGATAAAGAATTAACCATATCCAAAACCCTACCTCATTCATTCATGTATTTTGTCTTAACCTGTTATTTCATTGAAGTGAGGAACTATTGCTGTGAGAGTCAGTAAATACCTGCTAAATTGGATTTAGGTCCTTCTTCCTAGGTTAGACTAGACCATATTTATGATGATTTTAAAATGTTTTTGTCTGAATTGGTTGGGGTTAGTTTTGTGGTTTATAGAAAGTAAGTGAAAATTGGAATCAATCCAATTGTCTTATATTACTTCCTATAGTTAGCTGCTACTGTGTTCTAAGTGAGTGATTTTATGATAAGCTAACCCCACTCAAAGAAGAAATGCCTACTGTAGCACTTATGAACACTATTGTGGTATGCCAAGGGACAGCCTTGCTAATAATACTACTACTAATAGCTAACATTTGCATACCACTTAAAAGCTTGCAAACCACTTTATTTTATTATCTCATTTGAAGAATTTAGAAATCTAGTGAAGAGATGAAATGTTTCTGAGATCTCTATCTCAAGTTGGGTCTCCATCAGTTATCTGAGTGGTAACATGTAATCTCAAGTCAGCTAATGGGAGGAAAATGCAAACAGTCGCCAAATGGCAATTTAGGAGTTGGCAACTTCTAGGGATCTTCTGAGTGAAGGCCATCAATTACTTTTCCTCAGCTTTCTGGAAAGCACTGATGAGTGTCTTCTCAGACTGGGTTAGTGAGATGAGATATGGGGAAGAGGGAGCTACCAGTACCCTTATCATATCCAGGAACTATCAGTATTGGATGCCAACACCCTCCAAATTAGTAGCTATTAAGGGGATAAGGAAGCACCTCACCTTGAAGATGACTTCGCAAGCATTCTCTTTTTATATATAAAGTTTTGTTTTAAAATCTCTTTCATGACTTTCTTTTTAGGCTTCTTTATACCATATGTGAGAGGATACGCTAGTATTAGTCAATAACTTGCATTTTTCTTTACCTTCCTCCTCAATTTATTTTATTTTTTTTTCATGATAAAAGTTTTTATTGTCTTTAAATAACAAATTTGTTACACATCAACTTTATTTTCCTCAAAATCCTCATTTTTTTTCCTTTTTAAAAAGAATCAAGTGTTCTCCCTACCCCAGGCTTACAAGTATATTTCCGTATTTGACAAAACAAACTCAAAGCCCAAATTCAACTACAGACAAAGCACATGATCAGCCAGCCCCGAAGGTCAGTGGCACAAAGTGATTGACTCTAGAGTTCCTGAGCTTGTTTCCTGTAAGTTCTCCAGGAGAGTTTTTCTAACTTCTCAAAACCATTACGGGATGAAGAGTTGAGCTATTGGCAAGCATGGGTAGATTGCAGATAAGCCCAGTTCTTGTAAAATATTGATGCTGTTTCAATGATTCCAAAGAAAAGTGCATAATCACCTTTGCTATTCATGCTCAAGTGGAAAATTCAAGGGCAATTGTGAAAGGGGAAGAGAAAAGGATCAGAGATGTCCAACAGGGCAATCTCTCCTCAAGGTTATCTGCTCCTAGCCCAACCTGCCCACAGAAGTCTTCCTCCTCAATTTGAAAGGGGAAAGAGAGAAAAATTATATCCATGAAACCAATATATGTAGTCAAGAAGAACAAAATTCTAGATTGTCTATGTTCGAAAATGTCTGTCTGATAATGTATTTCAAACCCACTAATTCTATGTCAAGATATAGACAGCATAGATTATCATAAAATTATCAGTCTCCTGAAAGCATGATTGATCATTGCATTGATCAGAGACTTCCAATTATTTTTCTATTTATAAAAATGTTATTATAGAAACTGATCTCACTTCATTCTGCATCTGTTCATGCAAGTCTTCCCAAGTTTTTCTGAATTCATCCCTTTCACCATTTATTACGGATTATATTCATATATTAGGACAGTACTAAATATCTGTAATATTGAATATTGTCTGGACTCTTTTAATAGTACTTGAATGATTCATATAGTCTATCAAGTCATCATTGACAGTTTCAATGCTTTTAAAATTACTTTAATTCAAACCACTTTCATAGACCACTGACAACCTGGAATATTATGGTTATGATGACTACATCATCAGATTGAATCACTCTTCTTACTACTCATCTACCTGATGTGCTATTCACTTGTGCTAGGAGCTCAAAGGGCAGTTCCCCTTTGCATTTAAAAAAATTTTTGTTCCCCTTCATATTGAACGATCTTGCCAAATCTAACTATTCTGGTCCAGGGCTTAGTTAAATATAGCCACAAAGAGCATGGCTAATTTATTTGATCAGTCAATACTCTGATTTCCTTTTGATTCAATCAGAGATCTCATACTTTAAAATTGTCATGAAGTGCTAACATTAATAACTCATTCCTTTGTTTATCTACTCTGCTCTCAGTAACTACATCAACTGAGTTGGGGGTGGAGGAATTACATGTCCTACCACCCCCTTCACTAATATGTCAAAGATGTGATTTGAATCTAGGGTATCCTGACTCAAAGACAATGGCTTCATCTATAATATGCTGCTTCTGAGATTAATTCTATCATCTAAATAAACCAACCAATTATATCCAAATGAATAGTACAGAGAAAAGCTCAGAAGAGTGGGAATTTTAAATTTTTCATCAAGGTAATAACTGTGCATCAAATCAACGCTACTAGGAAGAAAGATAAGATGGGTGAGTGCCATTTTCCAGTTCTTTTTGACAACATCCCAAAAGCTATGAGAAGGCAGAACACAATAGGCACAGTAAAAGTATGGAACTCAACAAGTCAATTCAAGTGATATTTTTTCTTTGCCTAAATTTATCCTTACAATTCCTTTTTCTTGTATTATTGCTATTTATCTTTAATTTTCTTACTTGTATTTGAACTACACTTGTTTTATCCCTAATTTTACTGGAAAAGTCATTAATTTCTCCATTATAAATGACTTTGGCTTTTAGTTTTAAATGAATTCTGTTTACCATACAAAGGAAAGGACCAATTATTTTCATGCTTCTTTTTTAGAACCTTTCTCATTAATATGGGTGTTATGTTTAATTTTCCTAATATTTCTTTAACCAAATCTATATATCTATCATAAATCAAACATATCTTTTAAAAATATTGTTATAACCTCGTTACTCAACTTCTTTTTCTGGGAATTTTTTTCATTTTTCCTTCTATTAATCTAGGTAGTTCATATTCTTATAAATATTCATCCATGTTATTAATGTTATGAGTTTTATTGCAACAGAATTGAATCAAATAGTTTTTAATGGTTTACTTAATTTTCTCTTCATGTATTCTTCTTTCTTGATGATATTAGCTATTTGGTTTTTCTCGTTTTTGAAAGCACCAATTTCAGCTATCAATTGAACAGGTTTTTATTTTAATTTTATCTTTCTTTTTTGATTCGCAGAATCTTTATTTTATGTTTATTTGGATTTAAAAACAACTTGTTGCAATGAGGTGATTCAAAGCAATTCCAATAGACTTGGGATGCAAAGTGCTATTCACATCCAGATAGAGAACTATGGAGACTGAGTGTGGATCCAAAGCATAGTATTTTTCCTTTTTGTTGTTGTTATTTGTTTGCTTGTTTGTTTTTTTTCCTTCCTCATAGTTTTTTCTCATTTGATCTGATTTTTCTTGTGTAGCATAATGAATATAGAAGTGTATTTAGAATAATTATATATGTTTAATCTATATCAGAATGTTTGCTGTCTTGGGGAGAGAGAAAGGTGAGAGGAAGGGAGAACAATCTGGTATATAAAGTTTTGCAAATATGAATGCTGAAAACTATTTTGCATGCTTTTGTAAAAATAAAATACTATTGAGAAAAATGAAGATAAAAATATAAATTAATAAAATAAAAATTTTGTTGCTTCTAATTTTTTTAAATGTATGCTCAATTCATTGGTATATTTTTTCGTTTGTTGATATTGAGACATATAAACTTCCCTTAAGGATTGTTTTGGCTAAATGTTTGTGGCAGCCCCTTTTGTGGTGGCTAGAAACTGGAAAATGAATAAATGCCCATCAACTGGAGAATGGTTGGATAAATTGTGGTACATGAATATTATGGAATATTATTGTTCTGTAATAAATGACAGCAGGATGAATACAGAGAGACTTGGAGAGACTTATATGAACTGATGCTAAAAGTGAAATGAGCAGAACCAGGAGATCATTATACACTTCAACAACAATACTGTATGAAGATGTATTTTGATGGAAGTGGATATCTTCGACAAAGAGAAGCTCTAATTCAGTTCCAATTGATCAATGATGGACAGGATCAGCTACACCCAGAAAAGGAACACTGGGAAATGAGTGTAAACTGTTTGCCTTTTTGTTTTTCTTCCCAGGTTATTTTTACTTTCTAAATCCAATTCTTCCTGTGCAACAACAACAACAAAATTCGGTTCTGCACACATATATTGTATCTAGGATATACTACAACGTATCTAACATATATAAGTCTGCCTGTCATCTAGGGGAAGGGGTGGAGAGAAGGAAGGGAAAAATCAGAACAAAAGTGAGTGTAAGAGATAATGTTGTAAAAAAATTACCCATGCAATGTACTGTCAAAAAAAAAGGTTATAATTATAAAATTTTTAAAAATTAAAATAAAAAATAATTATTTTAAAAAGGATTGTTTTGGCTGCATCTCAAAAGTCTAAATATGTTTTCTTCCTCTTTTAGTTTTTCTTTGATAAAATTATGTATTGTTTTTATGATTTGTTCTTTAATACATAAATTCTTCAGGACTAAATTCTTAGTATCCATTCAAGTCTGAATCCTTTATTTGAATGCCCTTTATTAAACATAATATTATTTCAAAATCTATGGTGCTATATTAAGTATAATATAGTCTCCCTGTTTATCACTTTTAATCATGTCTATTTTTACTGTTGTCTCATCTGAGATCATGATTACTACTCCTGCTATTTTGAGTTCGCCAGAAGCATAATGAATTCTGCTCCAACCCCTCATTTTAACTCTGTCTGAATCATTACACTTCAAATATGTTTCCTATAAAGTGCATATTGTTGGAGTCTGTTTTCTAATCCATTTCATTGCCCTCCATTTTATGAGTGAGTTCATCCTAGTCGCAATCATACTTACAATTGTCAAGCATTCATTTCTTGCCAAAATATGCTCCTACACTTTTCTTTCCTTTTGCCTCCCACCCTTCTTCCTTTAAAAAGATGGAGAAAGTGGAGAAAGAGAAGTAATATAATCAACAATAGTAATTTATGATTGAAATGGCCTGCTTCCAATATTCTAACCATCATTTCTTCACCTAACCTATTCCCTGGTTCTTACTTTCTTTTCTTTTAATTTTTATCCCACCTTATGAATGAATGTCTAAAGTTAAATTTGTTTTCCTTCTGTTTATACTGACTTTCTTATTCTCTCACCTCTCCATCCCTTCTTAGCTTATTTCCAAAGATGAGTTAGATATATTTTGACAACGAATTAACTGGGTGTAGATGAGTTTCTCTGTGTGTTCAATATTCCTTTATCTGATTCAGATAAGAATAAGGTTAATTGGATGCCCAGTTTCCCTATCCTTTCTTCCATATTACATTCTTACACATTATAATCTTCTTACACATTACAATCATATTAAAAATAGTAAATTGTAATCTATCTTCCTCAGTTCGATGTAATCCTTTTGTCTTCTTTTTCCTTCCTCTCTTAAAATCATCCAAACAGAATTAAACTATCACAAGATTCCATGTGCTTGCATTCCAATGCTTCTATTTTCATTTAAAAGCTTCTGCTCAACTCTAACTTTTATCATAAATACTTCAAAAATTTGGTATTTTATTAAATATTCATTTTGGTAAACTATTCTTGGTTCCAAATCTCTATCTTTTACTTTTTGAAATGTCATATTTCAAATTTTTCTCTCTTTTATTAAAGTTTTACCATTTTTATTTTTATTTTTATTTATTTATTTATTCATTCATTCATTCATTTATATATTTATTTATTTATTTGTTTGTTTGTTTATTTATTTATTTATTTTGCTGAGGCAACTGGAGTTAAGTAACCTACTCAGGGTCACATAGCTGGGAAGTGTTAAGTGTCTGAGAGCACATCTGAACTCAGGTCCTCCTGACTTCAGGGCTGATGCTCTATTCACTGCGCCACCTAGCTGCCCCTCCAACATATTATTTAATACTGACTGATTTCTTGGTATTTGAATTACTTGTAGTTGTTTTTTATTTTTATATCAGGAACCTCTAGGTTTTGGCTATGACATTCATGAGTGTTTTTTCAATCTTTTCTTTTAAAAGATGAGCAATAGAGTCCTTTTAGTTTCACTTTGCCTTTTGATTAAAATATATATGGATAGCATTCTTTTATGAAAAATAGTGTCTAAGAATTTTGATTTGTTATTGTTTTTTAAGGGAGTCAATGAGCTTTAATTTATATTTCTTAAATCTGATCTCTTGGTCAGCTGAAAGAAGATAACTTACATTTTTTCTGTTTTTTTTTTTTAAACAACTTTTTTTTTTTTTTTAAACTTTATTCTCCTATTGATGAGTATTAAATGATGAGTAAAAAATTGAGGAGTAAACTGTGGTCTAAACAGAGATGATTCTGTTCCTTTTCTCTCTCTCCTTCCTTCCCCAAAGTAACCAATGGCGGGTTCGGCAGCAAAGGAATTTGCTACTTACTGCTGTATGGAAACATAGTCTTTATTGATTAGAATGGAAACACCAGAGAGCCGGTGGGCAAAATGGCTGCATGGTACAAGGCCATTTGCAAAGAGAAGATTCCCGTTCTCTCTTTTATGCAGTGATGTAGGGAGGTTCCTGAGAGTGATGTAAATAAGATAAGGATTCTCTTGTTATCTTTTGGGGACAGACAGAAATCTCTTCCCAAAAGGAATTTCCTGATGCCATTTGGTCTATCTGAGCAGATTAGAATGGGGGCTGTAAAACCCTGGCCATCTCAGATAGCCCAAACTAGTTTGACCAGATCTTGTATCAAAGGTCCAAGTCCCAAAGGAAGTTGGAGATCAAACAAGGAATACCAAAGGGGCTACCGCCCTCAACACTATGGTCTCCTATTGTCACAGTGTTCTATCTGGCCCACTCTATTTTATGGAATACACTCCTTAGGTAGGATTATCCACTTTCTATTCTAAGCTACTTATTCTTTAAATTAAAAAAAATTCCCTCTTGGGTTCATATTTTATTGATAGTTTCATTTTTCAATCCCTTGCTTCATTTCTTCCATCTACTCTTAGAATCCATTTGCCCAAATCATTTCTCCCCTGTAAGGCTTTGCTTGTACCCATAATGTCTTTATTGTATCTAGTGTCATCTTCAATTTACTTACAGCTCCAATCTTAGTTCCCAGCTTAGGATCTCCAGATCTTTGACGCCTGACTGCTCCTAATTTCTGGACTTCTCCAACCATGCTTCAGCTACCTTCTCAATCTGGGGGATTCCTTTGCCTCAATGGTCCTATCTTCCCAGAAATGAGTTCCTTCCAGAACATTTAACTCGAAAAAAGTACTCCAACTAATCAGCTTTCACTCTTTACTCTCCAGAGTTTATTGATATGTCTCAGTCCATGTTTCCCTTCACCTCTACTTCATCCATCTCATGGGCTTCAGCTCCCTTTAATGCCTCTTTCTCCATTAGAATATATACTCCCTTTTTGGTTTGTGTTTGTATTCCCAGCACTTAGCACAATGCTTCACACATAATAAGCTTTTAATAAATGCTTGTTAACTTGACTTCTACCCCTTTTCACACTCTTGTGGTATCCTCAGGCTCTATTCAATCCTGTCCCTCTTTTCCAGTGCTCTTCTTGTTGGCTTCTCTCTTCCTTGGATGTCAGTATTATCAGGCATCAAAGCCCCTTGTGTGACCTTCACTGTTCATGGACTATCTTCAGTTAGACTTCTATGGGCTTCTGACTCCCACAACATTGGAAGTAAATACTGCAGAGTTCATTCCTTCCATGAACCCAATCCAGGGTTATAAGATTGAAAAGATACAAGCCTATATAGCTGAGATCTCATTGGCTTTGTCACTTTCACAGTATTCCAGCTTTTTTTGTCACCCTGAGCTGAATGGAGAAACTTTCTCATTCTTATTGGATTTCTAGATTTTTAACGTGGACTCTTTCAAAAGAAAAATATTTGGGAAACATCTGGGCTCTGCTACAAATGTGCCATCTTAACTAGAATTCTTCTAGTTTTTAGATTTCATTTGAGCTATAAGCGTGGATGATAAGAAAATAATCCTCTTCTAAAGGATCAATGATACTAATTTTTTTGGAGTGATTTGATGAAGTCAACTCTTATGGAAACTTTGCAAGGTCTATTTATTAATAACTTGATTAGCATGCCTAAATATAAAACAGTTACTTCAATCATCAAGCATTCACTAAGGATTTATATGTCAGGTAGAGAGCTAGGTGATGAAGATACAGAAACAAAAAACCAATTCTTGGTATTTTTGACCAGCTAGTATAGAAGTTGAAATATACTGTTCTTGAAATCTTCAGATGATCTACAAAATGGTTGTAAACAGATGAACAATTCCTCAATAAATATTAGAAAGTAAATGTAACTTAATATGACTTAGCAAACTCTTCAACTTTGAGTTTTTTAATTCAAATTTATTACCTAATTCAGAGCCAGGCAGTTATCAACTGGCCTCCAAGACATAGAGTTCTGTGCTTGTTTCAGACTCCCCTCCACCCCAACTTCTTCCCTAATGCTTGAGTACTTACATATTGATGTTTCTCTAAATACACTAGCTTCCTAATTCCTCAATCTATTTATCTTCTGAACCTATTTTGCTATTTAATCTCAACTATATACAGGGATGGGTACACACTTTATCTTGCCACCACTAACAAATATTCCATTTCTATGTTCCAGGTTTAAGAGTCAGAAAAATTAATGCAAATCCTATCAATAACACTTACCAGATGTATGACCATAGCAAGTGCCTTAACCACTTTGAACCTCAGTGTCTTATCTATAAAATGAAATGATTTAATTAGATAGTATATAAGGTCCCTTCTAGTTCTAAATCAATAATCCTATGAGCCAAGAGTTTCTATTTCCATTTATCCTTAATTATGAAAGGAAAGGATACAATTTGGAACTCAAAACTGTTTTTAATGTTAAAAATTGTTCTAATATGATTGGGGAAAATATAAAATAAATACAAAATATTATATGTAAATGTGTGTGTGTATGTGTGCATTTAAAGAGTATCTGGGTTCCAGCAAGATTCAGTTTAAATACCACTTCCTGCAGAAGATATTTGCCACAAAGATTACCTTGTTTTTACTTTATATTTCTTATATCAAAGGGCTTTCATGTAGAAGGAAAATTGGTCCTTTTTAATTTTTTTAAGGCAATGGGGTTAAGTGTATTGCCAGCATCTAAAGACAGATTTGAACTTGGGTTCTTCTGACTCCAGAACCAGAGTGCCATACCCCAAAAGAAATTAGTCTTATTCTATTTCAATCCACAGACTACATCTTTCCCTAGAAAAGAGATAGATTGACTCAAAGAACTCTGGGGATATATGCATCCTATTATCATCTTAACTAACCTACTCTATATAATCTGTCTCTCAAAGGACAAAGGTCATACAGAATACTTGGAGAAGAAAATCATGGACTCTATGTAGAAATCTTGAAAATCAAACTTACTTTCCAGAAGATCAAATCTTTGGTCTTAAGAAAATTAGGCTATAAGGTCTCAATAAGATCAAAAGATGAATCCTTGAACCTTTCCACATTAACCCAGACTTAATTTTACTATCCTTGTGCTATAGGCATATGGTCCACCATATCTTCCCTTTGAGCCAAGAATAACTAGATTCTTTTGGGGGGAAAGTAAATGGATATAACACAAAAGTTTAGTTTAAAACATGAGAAATCATTTAAAAATAAATGGGAAACTACTTTTAAAAATAGCTTAAAATAATATAGAAGTACATTTTCTCCCCTGAAAGTTGTTAGGTCTTTTATAGAAGCAGAAAAAGGCTAAACATTTAGGAATAATAAATTCTGAATGAATGAATTCATAAGTGTAAGAAACAGAAGGGTAAAGACTTTTATTGGTTGGAGCTGTGAACAAACACAGGAAAGGAAGAGTTTGAGCAATTTGAATCCAAGCTTTTTTTTTGTTTGTTTCTTCTTCTAGATTTATGATGAAAGCATACTGACAGGTAATTATATGCACCTGAGCCTTGAATATCATAAAAGGCTTGATAGTGTCTATTATTATCCTTCCAAAAGACATAAGAAATCACTGTGGGAGAGATGTACTAAAATGCATAAAATTCATTGCAATTGGTCTATGGGATACTCCTTTAGATATCAAACCAAGTTTTAACCATTTGTGAAAAGTCACCAGAAACAGTAAAAGGAAATTACAAAGTTACTAGTGAAAGTTGTTGAAGTGCTTTCCATATAGATGACTTATAAGTCTTATTCTCTAGGCTGAAGTTGGTCAAAATAAGCTTTATGAAACTTATTCAGCCCACTTTCTACTTAGTTTAATTCCTTCTATTTGGTGTGATTCTCCCACTATTTTCCCTACTCCCTCTGTAAATAAAATGTTTATTTTTGTGTTTGGAAGCTGATTGCATTTTGATGGAAGGGTTAAAGAAATATAACCCAGAAGCTTAGGCTTCTATGAGCAGAATCCCTCTTTGAGAACTTAGCTACGCAAATTAAAAAACCAAAAATAAGATAAATTCAGTTCTATATAATTTCTGGAAGACTCCCTCACATGAGCAAAAATGACATTGATTAAAAATCATATATCAATTTAATAAGAATAATGAATTTAATTTAATAAATAAATTTTAAAATAATAATGAAATAGGGAAATCCTATGGTCTAAATGCCACAGAAAAAGAGGGAAAGGCCTCAAAATGTCTTCACAATTACAGAAGGAAAATCACACTAGTCTTGGCTCTACTATTTACTGGTGACCTTGAAAAAAAAATCATGCAATGATGTATAGTGAAAGATCTCTTGCTTGCCAAATGATGATAATACAACCATAGCTCCCATTTACCCTGGTTATGGATTGTTTTTATATAGTTGTCTTCATGTTGCCTTTTCCATTATTAGGGGTATCAGCAGCTTGAAGGCAATGACTATTTTTTAAAAAAATTTTCTTTGTGTCCCCAGCACTAAGTGTAGTGCCTGAAATACAGTTAAATATAATACTTGTTGTGTGATTAACATTACAAATAAAATAAAAATATTTTAGAAAAATAGCAAAAAGTACTTTAAAAAATAACACTTCTAGGGGCGGCTAGGTGGCACAGTGGATAGAGCATCAACCTTGAAGTCAAGAGGACTTGAGTTCAAATCTGGCCTCAGATACTTAACACTTCCTAGCTGTGTGACCCTGAGCAAGTCACTTAACCCTAATTACCTAGGAGAAAAAAAAAAACACTTCCTATAGGTTATTCCCTCAACTCACATTTGCATAAACGAATTGAGTTCTCAGAAAAGTAACTGTTATTCTAAGTTGTAGGAATAATTCTGAGGATAGCTATTCCTAATGTGGTAGTTCTTAAATCCCCAACAGGGTTCTTCCTATTAATAATTAGTAGCCTTAATTTTAGCAAAGGCATTTACTAATATGAAAAAATATGGAATTTAAAATCATGTGAAATGAATGCTAAAATTGTCTTGGCATGTAATTGGGGAAATGCTATTTTTAAAAATAGCAAAAAATAATTGGCATAAAACAAAAAAACAGCCCCAAACCCAGCCCAAGCCCCAAGCCTAGACCATATTCTTATCAAACCACAAAGATTCATGGGAAGAGTGAAATCAAATTTTAAGTACAATAGTAGCAAAGCATATGTTTAGAGAATTATGTAGGAAAGAATAATTCATAAATGGTCTTGATAATCTTTTCTTTGTAGAATTCTCATGAAATTCTTCATAGGTATAGATTTCTATTGGATGGACCACTCCACAAGACCACAAACATATATTCCTCTCTTGAGACTAGCACTTCTCTCTACCACAAATCATCTTGCACTCTGAAGCTGTCTTTTTCCTTAGGAATCTTTCCACATCTGCTTTTCCTTAGTGGTTCTGAACTGAAACCAGGCAGGGAATATCAGTTCATGATCCAAGAAAATGGCTTCTAATTGGCAAGTTCATTCAGATGACACTAGTAAAAGACATTATAAAATATGACTTTGTTTGCTTTCAGAGCTTTGCTGAATCTAGGGAGGATCATCACCAAGTTGGATGCAGGGATCTGAAATCTTTGGCAAGCAATACTTGAAGACAAACTGCTAAATTATAAAAAGGTTATAACCTATTAATGGAGGGAGTGTCCAAAAGGATGAAATTACAGATGCTTAGAATATCATAGTAATAACTGCAATCTTTAAAATTAGAAGAAGGCTATCGTTAGAACATAACATTGTCTTCTATGCCAGAGTTCCAGTCTTAGTGACACAAAGGAAGGCTTTTTTTCCAACTACATGGAGCACAGGGCTGATATAAAATCTCTGATCAAGAACAATACCATATGAATGAAGGAAATATTCTAATGGCACTAAGACCAACTCTCCACTATCTCCAAAATTAACGGAATTAAATTTATATCTGAATATGGATTCTTCTTTTCCGATCTTAAAACAGATAGTGAAGTGGTTTATTTTACCTAATTATGTCTTCAACAGTTTGGCAGTACAAAGAGAAAGACAATAGTGATAGATGTTGTTTGCAAGCCTTCCATCCTAGAAAATGCTCAGAGGAAATCAGGGATTTTGTAGGCAGCTGCTCATAACAGTATAAGGTTAAAAATAGGACTATAAAAGATGAAGGCTCTGCAAGCCTATCTAAAAATAAATAAGTACTCTTTGTAATCCTCAATTATAGGCCATTTAAGGAAAAGACAAAAACATTCAGATACCAAAAAATAGGGATGCCTAAAGTTCTCATGAGTATCCCAACTTTATAAATTAATTTCAATATAGTTATGGAATGTAGAATAAAGTACTAAGTAAATGCCAGCTTTTAAAGATCCGCAAACAGTGGAAAGGGGACAGAGGAGAAAGGGAGGTAGGAAAGACAGAATAAGAATGATTGGGAGAATCCCCAAAGAGTCTTTGCTGAGATTGATGGGTCCCAGCTTCATCACCTGAAAAATCAAGCATAAATTGACTAAAAGTTAATTCAGATGTTAAATAAATTTAAAGTTAATAATCAAAAGGTGGTTTGGGAAGGAAAATCACAAAAACTCATTTATAGTAGCATATGGTCTAAGATATTAGTTAAAATCTAATTTCTATCAAACTGATTTCCAGTTTTCTGAGTAGTTCTTATCAAATAGAGTTTATAATAATAATAATAATAATAATAATGATAATAATTAACATTTATATAGCATTTTAAGTTTATAAAGCGCTTTGCAAACTTTAAAGTGCCATATGAAGTCCTTTGGACGGGAAAAAGGGGGAAGGGAATGAGAATGGTGAGGGACCTTTACAAATATCTCATTTGACTAGAAGCACCTATACCCACCATCCCCATTTTACAGAAGGTGAGGCTCAGAGGTCAAGTGCTTTGTCCATGGTCCTGAAGCTACTCTTTTGACTCCAAATCTTTCTACTGAATTATGGTCCCTCTTTTTCAAAAAGACAAACTACTCAGAATTCAGGATTTCTATTTTACAGATGAAGTAAGAACAATGAAAAACCATTCACTGTACTATCAACAGTTAGAATGAAACTTCTGAATCAAAAACAGAATTCCATAGGAAACTATTTATTAGTCCAATTCACTCAAAGGAGAATTCCAATCTAGGAAAGTGAGGAAACCAAATAAATCCTAAATGTTTCTTTAAGGGAATCCACAAAAAAGAAATAAAGGAAAGACTAATACTGAAGATATTTCCTATATGATCTAGAATAAACTATAAACACCTCTCTTTAGCTTTTACAGCCCTTAATAATTTGACTATCTTTTTTCTCATTACACTCTGTAATACAATAAAACTTGCTTTTTCTCACATATGATGCTCTATCTCCTGTTCTGGTGCCTTTTTATTAACTATCCCCCATGCCAGGAATGCTCTACCTCCTCTTTTCCACTTGAGAGAATACTTGTTTTCTTTTAAAAGGAAACTCAAACACTTCCTTCTACATAAAGCTTCTCCTGATCTTCCCCAACTGCTAATTTCCTTACTCTCAAACTACCTTGCAATTATTTACTTTGTATTTATTCACTCTATATTTATCCTGCATATATTTATATATAAACATGTCTCCTCCTTTAAAATGCAAACTCCTTGTGAATAGGAATTCTTTCTTTTCTTTGTTTCTTTTTCTTTTTTCTTTTTTTGTATTTGTATTCCCATTGGCTGATGTAATGCCAGGCACGTAGTAGGTGCTTAATATATCCTCAGTGCTTAGTACAGTGCTTGAGACATAGTAGATAATTAATAAAGACTTGACTGGAAAACACTGAAGAATGGACTTCTTGACTGAAAAACACTGGGAAATGGACTACTTCATCTGTGTTAGTAATAATGTTTATTATTTATTAATCAATAATGTCCTAATGAAGTATGATTTGGAAAATATGATTAATATTAACAATTTGTATATTCAAAAGTCCTTTTATTGGAATTTAAACAAAGACATTGTAAATAGTCCTATTTAGGGAGAACAGAAGAAATACATGATCATTGGAGAATAACTCCTGCCCATCAATTTTGAAATGTGTAAGTTAGCTTTAATTAACATTTTAAAATTTCCTTTTGCAAAGGTATGAATACGCCACCCATCAGGCCAATCCAAAATCAAAATTCAGGTGGCAGTGGCTTCCATGATAAACACTTCCCAAACAAATAACCACCCACTTTAAATGCTCCTGGCAATAATTAACACCAGCACTCAAAACTCTATAGTTATGCTGGTAGACAAATAATAGCACCTAATACTGGCATAAAGCCTTCCTTTCTAGGGCTAATTGTGCCCTTAAAAACCCTTTTTAATATTTTCATAAAATAATGACTCTAAATTTTAAAAGACTTTTCTTTTGTGGACTAGTTAATATAATTGCCTTTTTAGCAGTTTTCATGTCATAATTGTTACGTTAGTCTTTTTTTTTTCAAGAGAGTCAAGAAGGTATTTATATCTAGTCACTACCATAACCACATTTAATTTTAATAATAATAATGAGACATGAGTAGCTAAATACAAAACTTAATTTAGTCCTATGCTACTTGGAAAATGAAATAAAAGGATGAAAAAATTTTTACATTTTTTTTCTAGTCAGTAATCAACAGAATCATTACTAGTTTCCTTCAATATAATTATTGCTTTTTATCATATTCATCATCAATTTCATTAAATCATGGAGAGCTGGAAGAAGGACACGATTTCAGATAGTGGTAAAAAGAATGGCATGACTATTGGGAAAGTCTAGATTAACTGGAAGTACTCTTGCATTATTATTAAGCAAATAATATATTCCTCACAGTTATGACATGTTCTGAATTGAAATTGATGAAGCCATCTAATTGTCTAACTGAGAAATGAATGTAAATGGAACTTGTCTAGGTATATAAACTGATGCTTCTAATTAAAAACAGTATTAAATGTAGGGGAAAACTATATCTATAAGCCTTTAGAACAAAGATCTACCAAAGGGTAATGGGAGAGACCGAAGATAATAAATAGTAACACTTTAGATTTTGCTGGATATTTTAACTGATGAGAATGCAAAATATATATTTCCTCCTAAAAATAGCCTGAAAGACTTAGCTGGTCAGCTGATTATGTGTCCCTTTACTTCCATTCAACAGGAGTACCACAAGGATAAAGAAAATTACAGGAATACAGGGAGGAGGGCAGAGAGGGAGAGGGTGAAACAACCCACAAAATATGGGAATTAAGCAATATTAAAGTTCATAGGGCCATAGATATAGAGCAAGAAGAGACCTCGGAGGTGATCTTCTAATCTAAATCATTTTATAAATAAACAAGCCCAGAAGTTAATTGACTTGCCCAAGATCTCACAAGTAGTGAGTAAAAGAATTCTTTTCACTCTTAAATCCAGCATACTTTTCAAAGCACCACAATATTAAAGGACAAGGGCATTGCACATGTACACTGGCACAATGAACAAACTCACTCTGTACCAATGAAAACATTTTAAAGGGCCTCCTCATCATGTTTGCTTAACCCAGAGCATGTTCTGACATTAAGAAGTATTTCCTTTGAAGATAATAAAAGTCTCTGCCCATTGCAACAAAAAGTTAACATTCAGAGGGCACTGGTTTTTTTTTTTTCATGTCATATGAGGGCATTGGTTATTTCTGTTTTCAGGAAGTTTATAATTAAAAATAGGAGTGCTCCCCCAATTTTTTTCCAACCAGAGTAACTGGGTTATCTTTTTCCCCTGTTTTCTTTATGAACCAATTTTTTATGAAACATCTATTTCTTTCCTTCCCACCAATCCTTTGCCCCACTTAAAACACTCTCATTCTCTCTCTCTCTCTCTCTGTCTCTCTGTCTCTCTGTCTCTCTGTCTCTCTGTCTCTCTCTCTCTCTCTCTCTCTCTCTCTCTCTCTCTTTCTTTCTCTCTCTCTCTCTCTCTCTCTCTCTCTCTCTCTCTCTCTCTCTCTCTCACACACACACACACACACACACACACACGTAACAAAATATTCATAGTCACGCAAAACGAATTCCCTCATTGGCCACATCCAAAAACTATATCTGTTCCATTCTGTTTCCTGAATCCGTCATTTCTCTGTCAAAGGTAGATAGCATGTTTTATCATCAGTCCTCTGGAATCATGGATGCTCAATGCATTGATATTCATGATTATTTTTCCCCAAATCAACCTGAGACCCTGAGCACAGATGGAGAAAAAGGCACCCTAGGATGACTGCTCTGGACTCACTGGGAATCACTCAGCAAATACCAAAGAATGGACAAATAAATTAGGAATACAAGAGAACAGCTGAAATCAAAAATTCAAGATAAAAAAAGGCCAAGTTAAAAACTTAACTTAGAAGTAGATAAATGAATGGATAAGAAAGACAAATAGAAGAATGAGTAAAACTTCAAAGAAAGGTCAAACCTTACTAATGTGAGGGAAAAAGAACTAAAAAGACTTAATGAAAAAGAATCCTATGGGCTCCCCCGAGATCATGGAAGAGTAATTACAATTCCCAGAATGGTTCAAAAGAGAAATAAAATTTTGTAAAGTAGAAAGCAGAAATAAAATTTAGTTGGAAAACAGAGCTTTCTATGTAGAATTTAAAAACATAATAAAACCAAAATTAAACATGAGTAAGCTCCTCCATCCAGACTGTGGCTATATAAGAAGCCAGTTGGAAGACTGCAGGAGATGTGATTGGAGCCCTTTTTGGATTCTTATAGCCAGCATGGTTTCTGGTATACAGGGCCTGAAATCAGCAAGATCTTAGCCTGTCTTATTGGAGCTGCAGCAGGAAACAATCACATTTCTCAGTAGGTGATTACAAGTAAACTGGGGAAAACGAGGCACCAACTATATGTACCTCAGGCATCTACAAGACGATTGAAATCAGAGTATATTTTCTGTTATCCTCTTGCAGTCCTGCTGTCAGGGCAACATCAGGGGACAAAGCTACCTCTAGATAGGCAACTGTATATGGAAGACAATCAGTTTTATATACACACACGTGTGTGTATCTTTTGTCTCAACAAAAGGGAACATGTTTAATCCAAAGGTAGTCCTGTTACCAGGTCTGGCCTTATCTTACCCAAGCCAGGATAGAAGAAAAGCTTAAAGAGTGATTAGAATCCTTCAACTCATCTAGAATGGGAGCCCATTAGTAGTACTGCAGTGAGGATGAAACCTGTTTTTAGCCACAATTTCCAGAAGGTAAAAGAGAGGGACAATCAGACCCTTGCACCAAGTCTTAGCACAGGAACTGAAACTTATATTTGACATAAGAGAGTATAAAATTTCTGATATAATAAAGAAATATCATCAGTCAAGAGAAGTCCAGAGGTAAGTTCCAGAAGAATCAATCAAATATTTATTAAATCCTTACTATTTAGAAGGCATTGGTTTAAGTTTCAGCCATACAAAGAAAGAAAGGCAAAAAACAAGGTCCTGTCCTCAAGGAGCTCACATTTTAATAGGAGACATAAAATATATATCAGTGTGCCAAAGATAAATACAAAATAATTAGACAAACACACAAATATATAAATTCAGAGTAGATGGAAGAGAACCTTAAAGGGGAAGGAATTAGTAGCGATTAGTAGGCATTCTGGAGCAAGCAGTATTTGAACTGAGTCTTAAAGGAAACAAGAGATTCCAAGACATAGAATTGTGTCGTTTTCAGTCTTGTTGATCCTTCATGACACTACATGGGATTTTCTTAGCAAAGATACTGGAGTGGTTTGCAATTTCCTTCTCCAGCTCATTTTACAGAGGAAGAAACTGAGGCATACAGGGTTAAGTGATTTGCCCAGGGTAACACAGCTAGTAAATGTCTAAAACCAGATTCAAACTCATTAAGATGAGTCTTCTTGACTTTAGACCTAGTAATCTTTCCACCAAACTACTCATCTGCCTTATACATGGATAACAGGATGGGAAAAGACATGGGAATGGGAAAGGGAATTTTCTGAGTGAGAAACAACAAGGAGGTCAGTTTGATTGGACATAAGAGTGTATGAAGGGAGTAATTTGTAAGCAGACTGTAAAAGGCAGGAAGGGACCAGGTTGTAAAGACCTTTAAGTGCCAAACAGAGGAGTTTAATTTGATTCCAGAGATAATGAGAAGTCACTGGAGTTTAATAAGTAGAGGGTGGGGTGATATGGTCAAACCAGTACTTTAAGAAAATCATTTTGGCAGCTATATAGGGAGGATTGGAATGGGAAAAGACTTGAGACAATTATTTCATTTAGAAGATTATTATAATAGAATGAGAAAGGGTAAAGAGGTTTCAAACCAGAATTATAGCTGTATGATTAGAGACAAGGAGATATACACAAGAGATCTCATAAAGGTAAAAATGATGAGACTTAGCAACTGATTGAATATGTTGATTGCACAAAAAAAGGAGGAAATACATGATAACTATAAGTTCAAGCTCAGAGGAAGAAGAAAAAAATGATTTGATCATAAAAGCTCCAAGAGTAAATGGAAGAATGGAAACAGATTTTCAAAAACGAAGTTCTACCTTCTGAGGAACACATTGGGAGATAATAAACATTAGATCATTGGGTAAAAAAACCTTATGTAAAGAATGGATTCTTTAAAATAATACACTAAAGATAATAAGATTCTAATAATATGCAATAGTATATGTTATATGTACTAGTATGGTATGTATGCCATATTATCATTAATATATATATATGTATATATATATATATATATATATATATATACACATACACATATACACATAGTAAGGACTATAAAAGATTCTAAAGGTAAGATTCCATTAGATAACAAGAAATGTTCAAAAAAAGAGGGGGAGGTGAAGATTGAAAAACCAGAAAACAATATAAGGTACCTATTAATTACAACAAGTTACCTGGAAAAATAGCGTGTGGGATAGGTCGGATGCGAGACCTCCTTCCCAATTAACTAATCAGAGACATTACTAGGTACAAAGAGAAAACATTTTTTTAATCCCTGCAGGGAAAGTCCCATCTGGAAGCCATCCCAAATCCACCATGTGTGCCTAGAACCTGGCTAGCTGCCGGCTTATCCAGGGTTTAAAAGCAAAAGACTTGAGCCTTCTCATTGAATAGACTAAAAGGATGTAACCATCCTTGACCAATGGTCACCAATGCTGGCTGCCTCCCATAGGTCATGTCACTTCCTTCAATTCCTGTATTTCAGGGTTCAAAATGCATCCCTTCAAATGACCTCCCCAGGGTCCTAGTTCTGGGACCAGGGATCATATGACTTAATACTCAGAAATACTTCATCCAATCAGTTACATTCAATAGTATTTTGAGGAAAGAAAATTTAAGAATTATAAGACTATCTACAAAACATTATCAAACAGAAAAACAGTATGACATATTTCAAAAAGTCATATGATAGAATTGTCTAGAACTATTAGATCAAGAAAGGAAATTAAAAGTCGAATCCACAGATCACCATCTGAAAAAAAAAATTAAATTGAAAATACCCAGAAATGTCAAAACCAAAGTCCAGAATATCCAGATTTAAAACAATAACAATAACAACAAGAACTTCAAACCAAAAAAAAAACATAAATAAATTATTTCTAATGAATACTGATGCAAAAATTTGAATAAAATAGTAGCCAAAAGGCTATCACAACATATTAAAACGATTATATACAATGACCAGACTATAGTAAGAATATCAGGCTTGTTTAACATCAGGAAAATTATAAATGTAACAAATCATATTACTTTTTAAAACAATAAAAATCATACATTTACTATTAAGATATATAATAAAAGATTTTGAAAAAACACATTGCATACATTAGGAATTTTTAAAATTTAGGAATAAATATTATTTTTAAAATTAGGAATTAATATATCTCTTAACATTATAAACAGTTTTTTTTTCCCCCCCTGAGGCTGGGGTTAAGTGACTTGCCCAGGATCACACAGCTAGGAAGTGTTAGTGTCTGAGACCAGATTTGAACTTGGGTCCTCCTGAATTCAAGGCTGATGCTCTATCCACTGCGCCACCTAGCTGCCCCTAAACAGGTTTTTTCTAAAAAGCATGGGCTAACATTTTATATCATGGAAAAATATTATAAGCCTTTCTAATAAGATAAGGGACAAATCAAGGAGGATCATTATTACTTAATATGCTTCTAGAAAAAGTAGAAATTCTACTTCAATAAAATAAGACAAAATCATTAGAAGAATAAACATGGGCAAAGAAGAAAAAAGTATTGCTATTTTCAGATGATAAAATGGTTTACATCAAAAACTCTAGAGATTCATTTGCAAACTAAGTCAAACAATAATTTCATTAAAGCATCAGGATATAAAATAAAACTATAAAAAAAATCAGCCTCTTAGCACTTTACCAATAAAATCCAAAAAACATGACAAAAATAAATTCAATTGAAAATAATTACAGATTATATGACATCCTAGGGAATCTATCTACTAAAACACTCTAGGGACTTATAAGAATATGGTCTTTTTTGTTAGTTTGTTTTTGTTTTAGAAGGAAATTGGAGTTAAGTGACTTCCCAAAGTCACACAGCTAGGAAGTATTAAGTATATTAGTCCACATTTCAACTCAAATTCTTCTGACTCCAGGGCTTATGCTCTCTCCACTACACCATCTAGCTGAAGGAAGAATATAGTCTTTATAGAAATAAAGGAAGACTAAAGAATAAAAGAAAAAGCAATTGTTCATGTCTGGGCCACATTAATATAATAAAATGAAAATACTATTTATATTATAGAGTTTGATAAACCCAAGGATACCCAACTACTAGAGTAATAAATAACTCACTGCAGAGAACTAGAAAGAATAGTAGATAGAGCATCAAATCTGTAGTGAAGAAGATATGTATTCAAATCCTACCTCACTCAAACCATCCCAGTATCTTTGCCAAGAAAACCTCCAGTGGGGTCACAAACAGTTGGATACCACAACAACAAAAAACTAAATAACAAAAAATAATGTTTATAACACCAAAGTAAACATTTAAAACGACAAATAAAAGAGTCAGGGTTTACTGTGTCCAGGATCCCGTGTTCAAACTCCCATGAAGGAGTTTAAGGAAGAAAGAGGAGATTCAGTATTACCTCCTTGGGAATTTTCATGTTAGGGTTTCTAGCATAGTCTGACCTTATCAATCAAAAGAGACTCTCAAAATTATGGCCCTTTTCTTTATGAAATTACCACGGCCTGTTGCTTCTTAAAGGTTCCCTTCTTCCCCTTCCAAGCATCTTTTATTTGATCTATCAGGAACTGGGCTCCTCTTTTGAGACTGATTTTAAAGGCCACCAGAAGAATGAAGTACCACTCTTTATCCTACTGAGTTGCTATCTTTCTGATTCATTCAGGAGCCCCATTGACAGAGCTTAATTCATACCTTATAAAGAGAACATCTCCGGAGTGGCCACATTTTATAATTAGTTTAACATCTCATTATTTGGTCCCTTTTCGGTGAGGAGGTCCCCTTTCAACTAAAGACATCATCAAATTTTGTTCAAACAGTAAGACTGTCCAAAAGGTAGGATGCATTCTTTAGATTCTGAGCTATGTACATACAGTATAAATAACATCAATCTAGAGACAACAGAATATTTTACACTATGATTTTTAAAATTCTAAAGTTAATAAATACCAAAAAATTCCCTGGAATTTCCATATATACTATTATTTTTCTTTTTTTATTAATTTTATAGTTATAATTTTTGCATGAGTAATTTTTAAAATAAAGATATTTCTATATTTCTTTGTATTCTTTGTTTACCAATATGTTGCAACATAGTATTTTATCACAATAATGTATCACAATTCATATAGTATCCCTTTAGACATGGACATTAGCTGTGCAATACTGGACAAATCATTTAATCCTATTTGCCTCATTTTCCTCTTCTATAAAATTAGCTGAAGAAGAAAATGGTAAATCCCTCCATTATCTTTTTTTAAATTTTTTTAATTAATTTTATAATTATAAATTTTTGACAGTATATATGCATGAGTAATTTTTTTATAACATTATCCCTTGTATTCATTTTTCCAGATTTTCCCTGCCTCCCTCTACTCCCTCCCCTAGATGACAGGCAATCCCATACATTTTACATGTGTTACAGTGTAACCTAGATATAATATATGTGTGTAAATCCAATTTTCTTATTGCACGTTAAGTATTGGATTCCGAAGGTATAAGTAACCTGGGTAGATAGACAGTAGAGCTAATATTTTACATTCAATTCCCAGTGTTCCTTCTCTGGGTGTACTTGTTTCTGTCCATCATTGATCAGCTGGAAGTGAGTTGGATCTTCTTTATGTTGAAGATATCCACTTCCATCAGAATACATCCTCATACAGTATTGTTGTTGAAGTGTATAGTGATCTTCTGGTTCTGCTCATTTCACTCAGCATCAGTTCATGTAAGTCTCTCCAAGCCTCTCTGTATTCCTCCTGGTCATTTCTTACACAACAATAATATTCCATAACCTTCATATACCATAATTTACCCAACCATTCTCCAATTGATGGACATCCATTCATCTTCCAGTTTCTAGCCACTACGAAAAGAGCTGCTACAAACATTTTGGCACATACAGGTTCCTTTCCCCTCCTCAGTATTTCTTTGGGATATAAGCCCAGTAGCAGCAGTGCTGGATCAAAGAGTATGCAGAGTTTGATAACTTTTTGGGCATAGTTCCAAATTGCTCTCCAGAATGGCCGGATTCTTTCACAGCTCCACCAACAATGTATTAGTGTCCCAGTTTTCCCACATCCCCTCCAACATTCATCATTATTTGTTCCTGTCATCTTAGCCAATCTGACAGGTGTGTAGTGGTATCTCAGAGTTGTCTTAATTTGCATTTCTCTGATCAGTAGTGATTTGGAACACGCATGAGTAATTTTTTTTTTACAACATTATCCCTTGTATTCATTTTTCCAAATTTTCCCCTCCCTCCCTCTACTCCCTCCCGTAGATGACAGGCAATCCCATACATTTTACATGTGTTACAGTATAACCTAGATACAATATATGTGTGTAAATACCATTTTCTTGTTGCACGGTAAGAATTGGATTCCAAAGATATAAGTAGCCTGGGTAGATAGACAGTAGTGCTAACAATTTACATTCACTTCCCAGTGTTCCTTCTCTGGGTGTAGTTGTTTCTGTCCATCATTGATCAACTGGAAGTGAATTAGATCTTCTTTATGTTGAAGATATCCACTTCTATCAGAATACATCTTCATACATTATCGTTGTTGAAGTCATATATACACTATTAATTTATTAGAAACATTGCCAACCATTATTTAAAAAACTTTAAGGATGTCAGAGACAGAAAGGTTCCACATATTCAACAAAATTTAGTGGAAATACCAAAAAAAAAAAAAAAAAAGAAACTTATTGGGAAATGGCTGAACAATTCTGATAAATACATATAATGTGATGATTGTTATGCAGTATGAGAAAAGGTAGTTTCAGAGAAATTTGGGAAGACTTGTATGAACTGATGAAGAGCAAAAAAAAGAATCATGAAAATACAGACAAACGATACATTTATTTAAATGAAATGAGCACCAAAAGGCATCCCACTAGGTACATAATAGGTGCTTCATAAATATTTATTTATTGATTGAATAAATCAATATTATGTGAAATCGCCAATCTTGGCTCCAGAGAAGTAAAGAACTGTCTTATTTTCTTGGCAGAGTGGACTATGAATGTCAAATGCTGCATGTGTAAGTCAAATGTGATATGGAATAATGTTTTCCTTAGCTATTTGGCTTTTATATATAGGTGAGTTCTAGGAAAGTGATCATGGTATAAAAACATCTATAAATTATTTCCCTTTCCCTCCTCCCCAATAGGTTGGCTAACTTGTTCCACATAACTGAGAGAGTTAGAAACAGAATCCAGAAGTCCTAGATCCCAGTGCTCTTCCCTCAGGAATGCATCCTTCCCTCTAACTCCCAAAAGCTTTCTAAAAAGGCAATGACATACAAGCCTAATTTGTTACAAATGCAAAGAAACAAAATCATCACAGGAGAATTAATAACTAGCAAAAAAAAAAAAAAAAAAAAAAAAGAAGGCAAATCCATAGAAAATCTTGTTCTAAAGGTCAGATCCTAAGGCCAGAACCTCTCTGACTATAAAAAAGTAAAAACTGCCTATGATTTTGACTCTGGTCCTTTTTTTTTCCAACTGTATGGCATTTAAGGTCTGCCCAATAAAAATGGATTAATGTGCTTTTCAAAGCCCCTTCCAGGAGTCAGCATGTATATAGTCAGGTCAAAAAACAACAAAAAAGAAAAAAATGAAACTACTCACGCTATTGTTGCTTCCTTTGTTGTCCTCATACTTGGTCTCTATATGGATGGAGAATTTTGGCAAAAATGAGCACTGTAGAAGAGAAAATTTCCATTAGTTAAAGGCTACCATATTTAATATATCAAATTGGCTACTGACTTTACTAACTGGTCTACAAAGAGGAACAATAAAATAAACAAGTGGTAGCCAAAACTCAAAGCATCTACAATATAATGACTCACCCCAATTCCAAAGAACTCATTATTAAACATGGTATCCAACTCCAGATAGAGAAATTGTGAAGTAAATTATGTATTAAAGTATACTTTTTTTCCCCTCTTCCTTCCTTTTTTTTTTTTTTTGGATGGGATAAGGAACATGGCTAATGAGGAACTTTATTTTGTATGACTTTACATATCTATAATAGATTTTGTTTTCCCTGTTTTCTTATTGATTGGGGAAAGGGTGGGAGAAAAGAGGGAACTGAAAAAAAAGGATAAAAAAATTTTAAAAAATAAACTTATCTCAGAAATGAGGTTTTCTTATGACTAGAAAAGAAGTAATTTTATGAACTAGATTTTTTGAGCATCCCATGAGACTATATGGGGAACAAGTTGTAATAAATTGTAAATTAAGGGTTTAAAAAAATTCAAGGCATCTAATTCATCCCCTCCATCTCTTTCATGTTTTTTATATATATACTTATATATATAAAAGAACACATATACATACATACACATACACACACACACACACACACACACACACACACACACACACACACACAGCCCAAACAGTTGAATTTACTGGCTCATGATTGCATAATGGAACTGAAAGTGGAAGTTCTGAGATTCAAGCCCTGGCCTTCTTTACAAAAGAACAAACTGTGAGAGAAATTTGTCAACCCTGTAGCATCTGGCAAAGGTTCGACTTTAGGATCAGTGACCTCATTTAAGCTGAGCATAGAAAAAGCTACTACTTCAAGGTAAGCACTTGAGACAAGAGCCAGAACTTTTTATCTGAGGCAAATATATTTTGTAAATCAAATATGTTTTGCTCTATACACATTCCATTCTATTGTTTCTTACAAGTTGACCTATAGAAAATGGAAGCTATTCTTGGGCTGCCTGCCCTTGAACAGTAACTTCTGTAGTCCTACAGCCACAGATTTAATTTTAGTCATGGGGCTCAATTAATCTCAGGTAGAATGTCATGTCCTTGATATACTGAATTGACAATAAGAGGCAACTGGTTTATGTATATCTTGGGGACCATCCTAGGCAGTTTCATTCATCTTATTCCATAACTTCAGGAGCTAAGGTACCTTAGAAACAATTTCTTGACTCACATTAGTAAAGCCTCTCTCCAGTTGGCACTAAGCCTAGCCTTAACTCTCTGGGTCAATGAAGTGATGCTTCTTTACCAAATATGTGTCTGCAATTTTCTCAAGGGGAAAAAAGTGCCCTTAGAAAATACTGCAGATGCAAGAGAAGGTGAGAAAGAATGGAAATAATTAAAATTCTAAGAGCTTGGGACAATGTTAAGTAAAAGGAGGTGAGGCATCCTAAGTGGCTCCTAATGTCTGAGAAAACATTAGCTTCACCTCAATTACTCATTTCTAAGGGATTATCACCTCATTCCCATCCCAACTATGATGTCAGTGTCCTTGGACATGCTATTAATATTCTTCCTGATACCACATGCGTGTGCACATTTCTGCATTCATCTTCCTTAATCTAAGTAAAATAAACTGTGCCAAAGAAAACATGCAAACAATTAATCCTAATAATTGTGTTTATGAAGAATGATACACTGCAATTATCCATTAACCTCTTCTTTGCTGCCTCCTGACAAATGTGTCACACATCTAAGATGATTCTCAGCAACTGCTTAGCTTAGCTTACACAAAACTTCATGGAGTTTTGAAGGGGAGAAATAAAGAAGTCATTTCTTGTCTTCTTGGGTCACTGAACAAAAAAGAGCATTTCAGAATACCATAGTGACATTATACTGTTAGAGGAACTCAGATAATTGCACCTGTTGAAAAACCTTGTTAAAAGCTTTTAGAGAGATGGTGTTTTCTTATCTATAATTTATGTCAGAGAGGTTGCATGGCATAGTGGATAGAGGGTCAACCATGGAGGAAGGAAGAACTGGTCAAATTTTATTTATATTAGCTGAGGCTGGGCCCTGAGAAATTAAGGGAATTGCTCATGGTAACTGAAGGTCTTGGCCTCTATTCAAAGGCTTTTCAAGATAGTAGAACAGATCTAGATTGTGCCAAGAAGCCAACCTCACCTTTGTCCCTTGGTGAGCCACTAGAATAAGATTTTAGAGGAGATGGAATTAAAGAAACAAAAAACCCAGATTCCTTGTCAAAGAAGAGTCTTGAATTTTCAAAGCTAAAAAAGAGCAAGGCAGTTGATATCTATATCTATATACCTCTCCTTCCTTTTGTGGCTAAATTTCTTGAGAAAGCCATCTACATTTAATGTCTTTCCTCTCTTTCTTTTTGCTTTCTTAACTTAACTAATTTAACTTTTTGCTCTTAACTGCAATCTGACTTCTAAACTTATCATTCAACTGAAACTCTTTTCTTCAAAGTTATCAAGAATCTCTTGATTGCCAAATCTAATAACGTCTCTCAATCCTCATCTTTCTTGGACTCTGCCACATCTGATAATCAATGACTTTCTTCTCCAGGATACTCTCTTTTCTCCAGTTTTTGTGACACTGCATTATCCTGTTTTTTTCTCCTATTTGTCTGATTGTCAGTCTCCTTGACCAGATTTTCATTCAGATCATATCCAAAAACTTCAGATGTTTTTTTAAAGCTTTGTCTTATACTTTCTCTTTTCCCAGTAAACTATTCTATTGGTGATCTCATCCAGGATGTCTCCCAAGGCTTTACCTTCTTATCTTCTCCCTCTATATTATTTTGGCTGATGATCTCATCAACTCCCACAGATTCAATTATCATCTCTGTGCAGATGATTTGTTAAATTAAAGTTATCCAGCCCAACCCTCTCTTTCAATCTCTTATCTTACATGTCCAACTACCTCTTGGACATCTCAAACTCAACGTTGACATCTTTAGCTCAACATGTTTAAAAAGCCTTAATTCGTTATATTTTCCCTTAAGGTCTCCCCTCTTTCTAAGTACCTCTTACTGTAAAGAGTACCATAATACTTCCAGAAACTTAAGTTCATAACATAGGTGTTCATCAATATTCAAATGACAAATCAATTGACAACATCTATCCTTTCAACCTTTTCTAACATCTCTCATATATGTACTCTCTTCTTTCCTCTAACACCATTCCTAACCTTGTTCACACCTTCATTAATTCAAATTTAGACTACAGCAAGAGTTTTTTGATTGGCCTCCCAGCTTCAAGTCTCTTTCCACCTCAGTCCATTTTCTATTATCAATAAATGATCTTTCTAAACTTCAGTCTTATGATATCATATATTAACTCCCATTAAACAAACTCCATTGGTTCTCCATTTCTTTTAGGATCAAATATGAAATATAAATTACATAAAATCTTATGGTTGACTTTTAAAGCTCTTCATAACCTGCTACCTTTCCAGTCTTTCTAGGTTTTATTCCCTTCTATGTATTCTGTGATACAGTGACATTGGCTACCTTACCATTCCTCATTTCTCAATACTGAATAAGCACTGGCTACTCCTCATGCCTGGCCTTATCATCACTTGCTGAATTCCTTCAAGTCTCAGATAAAATCTGGTTTTATTTAAGAAAACGTTCTTGGTCTTTCCTTTCTCTTTGAGACTATTTCCAACTTTCTCTCTCTCTCTCTGTCTCTCTCTCTCTCTCTCTCTCTCTCTCTCTCTTTTTCTCTCTCTCTCTGTCTCTCTCAAGAATTGTTTGTTAGAAGACAATTCTCAGATGATGAAATTGAAATTATATCCACTCATATGAAAGAGTGTTCCAAATCACTACTGATCAGAGAAATGCAAATTAAGACAACTCTGAGATACCACTACACACCTGTCAGATTGGCTAAGATGACAGGAACAAATAATGATGAATGTTGGAGGGGATGTGGGAAAACTGGGACACTGATGCATTGTTGGTGGAGTTGTGAAAGAATCCAACCATTCTGGAGAGCAATCTGGAACTATGCCCCAAAAGTTATCAAATTGTGCATACCCTTTGATCCAGCATTGCTGCTATTGGGCTTATATCCCAAAGAAATACTAAAGAGGGGAAAGGGACCTGTATGTGCCAAAATATTTGTGGCAGCCCTTTTTGTAGTGGCTAGAAACTGGAAGATGAATGGTTGCCCATCAATTGGAGTAATTATGGTATATGAAGGCTATGAAATATTATTGCTCTGTAAGAAATGACCAGCAGGAGGAATACAGAGAGGCTTGGAGAGACTTACATCAACTGATGCTGAGTGAAATGAATAGAACCAGAAGATCGCTGTACACTTCAATACTGTATGAAAATGTATTCTGATGGAAGTGGATATCTTCAACATAAAGAAGATCCAACCCACTTCCAGGTGATCAATGATGGACAGAATCAACTACACCCAGAGAAGGAACACTGGGAAGTGAATGTAAATTGTTAGCATTGCTGTCTATCTACCCAGGTTACTTATACATTCAGAATCTAATACTTAATGTGCAACAAGAAAATGGCATTTACACACATATATTGTATCTAGGTTATACTGTAACACATGTAAAATGTATGGGATTGCCTGTCATCAAGGGAAGGGAGTAGAGGGAGGGAGGGGATAATTTGGAAAAATGAATATAAGGGATAATGTTATTTAAAAAATTACTCATGCATATATACTGTCAAAAAATTTATAAATAAAATTTTTAAAAAACTGATCATCACATAAAAAATAAAATAAAATTCAGAAGAATAGTAGTGAGAAGATGCAAATTTTTTTCACTGTTCTTCATTTCATAAAAGTTGGTAATGGTTCAGTAAGACATTTAAATTATATCATGGGGGTTATTTCAAGGCTTACATATCCACTGGCTGGGAAAGCACCATTGTATAAATGGTTTTGTATCTTTTAAAGAATACTTATAAGTATCTCACCTATCTACTCAATAAACTCCAATGGTTTTCTGACAAAAAAAATTGTTTGTTAGATTAACTCCGATAATTTACACACAAGCAAAAAATAAAGATAGTTCTTGACCTTGAGTAGTTTACATGCTAATATGGGAAAATAGCATAAAAGAGAGCTGAAAATGGAAAATGGAAGGAGTTAATTTCCTCCATAAGACTGTGAACTTCTTAAAGGCCTGAAGGCCCTTAAAGGGATTATTTTAGGCCTTTTTTTGTCTTTGCCTTTCTTCCCTAGTGCCTAGTACGGTACCTGGCAGACAATAGATGCTTAATGGACATTTGCAGATTTGACTTATAGTTCTTACAGACAAACTGATAGTTCCTCTGATACTTCAAGAGAAAAGGGGACCACCAGATTCTTGAAATATCATTTCATTAAGGAGTAATAATGAGAGTGATGAGAATGATGATAATTTGAGGTAAAACCTAGAATGATAAATGTAGATTTATCATCAAAAGAATGCCCACTAGGTGAGGGATTTGGTTTTTTGTTTTGGAATTAGTTTATTTTGTTGATTTTTATATTTGTTTGTTTGATTTTTGGTCACAGTAACTCATAAAGATTATCAAACAAGACTGGACTATGAAATGGCTTGATTTCCTTATTATAAAACGAAGGAGCTGGATTAAAATATCCCTAAGGTCTTTTCTAACTCTGAATCTATAACCCTGTGAATGGAGAAATTCAGTCTATTGGCTGACAAGTTGTTTAGTATGATTTTGCAAGGTGGTGTTGAGGGAGTACAGCATGACTCTTAACAGCACCAGCTGTAGGCATTAGCAGAAATGACAGGCAAGGAAGCCTGACTGGTTCTTTCCAGGGCACTGGGATAATGGCCAAGTCACAGAACAGATTCTAGGCTTCTTCAGAAACTGCTTACTCTGACTCACCAACCTGCTCTGCTAGCTGAGGAAATCTGCACAATGTGACATGTGCCAGGAGACAATCCTTCTGCTTTTCCTTATTATATAAGGATACTCTTTACTCATTCCTTTACCTGAACTCTTTCTTCACATAGGACAATACTACGTAAGGAAAACTCTAGGAATTATGTGGCCTTTTCCCCTTTAGAAGCCTAAGATTTTCATTCCTTTCCCAGCTCCCACATTCCTAATAGACTTCTATCTTAGAAGCTAACAAGATCAATCTCCACCAGGATCCCCCTCTTCCAAGGAAGAGCTCAGGTCAATAAAGCTTACTTTTTCTACCCTTCTACTTTTCTACCCTCTTTACCTGACCTTCCAGATGATTCTGTAAACTCCTTCATTTTCCTTTTATGCTATTTTCTCTCCTTAGAATGTACACTCCACAAGGGCAGGGACCAACTTTGTTTTTTTCTTTGTATGTGAATTGCTGGAGCTAAAAACTTTGTTCAGTCATTCAGTCTGGTCAGACTATTTGTGACCCCATGGATCACAGCACACCAAGACTGTCTTAAGTGGTTTTCTTGAAGTAAAGACACTAGAATGGCTTGCCATTTCCTGCTCTATTGGATTAAGGTAAACAGAAGTTGTTCAGTGACTTGTCTAGTGTTACCCAGTTAAGTGTCTGAGACCACGCAATTAGCATTTAATCAAATCAATAAACATTTATGAAGAGCCACAGTGTTAAAGGTTGGAGATATAAAAAGGAAGCAAAAAGGAATCCTTTGCCCTCAAGGAGCTTACAATCTATTGGGGAAGACAACAAATAAACAAATATAAAATTATTTAAAACATTAGAATTAAAAGCAAAGCACCGGAATTTAGACGTTTTAGGGATGGCTTCCAGTAGCAGGTAAGATTTTTTTTTAACTGAGGCAATTGGGGTTTAATGACTTACCCAGGGTCATACATCTAAGAGATGTTAAATGTCTGAGACTAGATTTGAACTCAGGTTCTCCTGACTTCAAGGCTGGTGCTCTAATCACTGTGCCACTTAGCTGCCCTCAGAAAGTAAGATTTTAATAAATATTGTTGACTTGGGCTAGGCTAACCAGGCAGCTCACCATAAGTAGTATATATCATCCATAACAATAGATAAGTAGCCACTGAAAGTGGTAGAGGTGGAAGTGGTTCAATTTTCTCTAGAGCCCTGGGATAGGAAGAATAAGTGACTACCAAGCTGATTTGAGAGTTTTTCTGGCACAAACACAACATTCTATCCTATACTGGACTAATTCCAGGTGTAAAAATCCTCTTTTTAGCTCAGAAGTTTTTCTTATCTTTTCCCAACCTCAAAGACCAGCTGAGCAGGAAAGCCAAGGGAAAATCTTTTCACCTTGTCAGCTCTGGGTGTTTTGTCCTTTGGGACAAGGCCATAGAGGAAAACAAAGGGAAGGAGTGGAAGATCTTATTACCATATCTTTTATCATATTCCCACAGAGCAGTGAACAGAGAACTCCTAATAAATATTGGTTGAACTGAATTCTCCTTTTAACTCTCCGTCTCAGTATACAAAAACCAGAAGAACTTTATAACCTCATTCATTTCTGTTGCCATCTGTTCCCCCACTAGCCAAGTTCTTTTCTATCTAGCAGTTAAGCAAGATGGTTTCTCTAATGTGCAGAAATAAGTCCAATGAACTAGATCAAAACCCTACTGAAAGCTTGTTCTATGAAATCTCTGACACCTATAACCAAGTGTGCAAAGGAATGCTCTTGGTCAAAGAAGCTCTGTATTTAATTGTGGAGAGAGAGAGAGAGAGAGAGAGAGAGAGAGAGAGAGAGAGAGAGAGAGAGAGAGAGAGAAGAGAGAAGAGAAGAGAAGGGAGAGGAGAGGAGAGGAGAGGAGAGGAGAGGAGAGGAGAGGAGAGGAGAGGAGAGGAGAGGAAAGGAGAGGAGAGGAGAGGAGAGGGAGGGAGAGGAGAGGAAGTGGAGAGGAGAGGGAGAGGAGAGGAGAGGAGAGGAGAGGAGAGGAAGAGGAGAGGAGAGGAGAGGAGAGGAGAGGAGAGGAGAGGGAGAGGAGAGGAGAGGAGAGGAGAGGAAGGAGAGGAGAGGAGAGGAGAGGAGAGGAGAGGAGAGGAGGAGGAGAGGGAGAGGAGGGAGGAGGAGAGGAGAGGAGAGGAGAGGGAGGAGAGGAGAGGAGAGGAGAGGAGAGGAGGAGAGGAGAGGAGAGAGAGGAGAGGAGAGGAGAGGAGAGGAGAGGAGAGGAGAGGAGAGAGAGGAGAGGAGAGGAGAGGAGAGGAGAGGAGAGGAGAGGAGAGGAGAGGAGAGGAGAGGAGAGGAGAGGAGAGGAGAGGAGAGGAGAGGAGAGGAGAGGAGAGGAGAGGAGAGGAGAGGAGAGGAGAGGAGAGGAGAGGAGAGGAGAGGAGAGGAGAGGAGAGGAGAGGAGAGGAGAGAGAGAGAGCAGAGAGAGAGAGAGAGAGAGAGAGAGAGAGAGAGAGAGAGAGAAAGAGAGAGAGAGTATATTTATGTGTTGGAGGCAGTGGGGAAAGGGAGGAAGGATTTGCAGTAGGAAAGAACAATGCCAGGAAAGGCAAGAGAGAGATGCCTGGAACTCTCTGAAATAATTACTCTACCTAAACTCCTGAATCCTCAGTTTCAGTTTCGGGAAATGAAGCAGCCTATGTAAAATGGACTAGCTGAGTTGAATTTTTCAATTCACTACAGACCATCCTTTAGAAAATGAAAGGCCTATTTTTAGCACAATGATTGATTAGGGTTGCCATGGCAATAAGGAACACTTACAAGAACGCAATTAAATGTAAGCAAGCTAAAGCTTTAAAGTGACAGGGTCAAAAGCATATAGAATTTCATGACTTTGTAGATAGTGCCAAAAGCAATTTTTGCAGAGATGGTGAGTCGAAAGCCAGGAAGGGAGTGATGGCAACTGGTAATGATTACAGGACACTGGAAGATTGGGGGGTTGGGGACCTACCTATTTAATACTTTAAATTAGAGAAAGCATCTGAATTAATAAGCATTTTAACAGTTTAATAGAAAGACATCTGAAAAATGATTATCATTCACTATCATTAGCAGCTACATATTGGACCTGGTCAGAAAGACCTGAATTCAAATTAGGCCTCAAATACTTTCTAGACCTTGAACAAGACACTAAATCTCTGTCTCAGTTTCCTCAACTGTAAAATAGACATACTCCCTCAACTTCTTGGATTAGATGTAAGGATCAAATGAAATAATATTTGTAAAATGCTCAGCATAATATCGGATGTATATAGTAGGTGCTTAATAAATGCTTGTTTCTTTCTTTTCCTCTTTATAGCCCAATAGTAGGACTTCTAAAAGATGATTATCATTGCTCAGCTGCAATTTAGGTGACCCCATGAATAGAATACAAAGTTGGAGTTGGAGTCAAAAAGTACTGAATTCAAATCCTAACTTAGATACTCCCCAGCTATGTGACCTTAGTCCTGTAACTTGTTTGCCTCAGTTTTTTCCTCTGTAAAATGTGAGTAATAATAGAAATTCCCTCCAGGAATTGTTATAAAGATCAAATGAGATAATGTCTACAAAATGCTTTGCAAAATTTCAAGTACTATAAAAATGCTAACCATTATTAATTTTAATGCCAACCAAAATATTTATTAATCACTCAGAGCATCCAGTAGTTGCTTATTAAAGGTAGCTAATTGAGGCCTTGCTTCTTTAGCAGCCACCTATTATTGAACAATCTTTAAGTAGACTAAAAATTTACAAACTTCAAAAGCTCAGATTCTTTTGCATACAAAAATAATAATAATAATAATAATAAAGAACCATTTGATCATCTAGTGAAACTTATGGATTCCCTCCTTAGAATAATGTTTTTAAATGAGTAAAACTAAATAGAATTCTAGAAAGAAAACACTTATGTATATATGTATGCATAGATATAAAAACATATTTTTGCCCATTCAAGTTTATACATACCCTAAAATCTATCCATGAATTCCTTGATATCCATGGACATCAGGAGCCTCCTTTAAATCACATGAGTAATACTTCATACCTCTCAGATTGGCTAAAATGACAGGAAAAGACAGTAGTTCCACTACTGGGTCTATATCCCTTAGAAATCATAAAAGAGGGAAAAGGACCCACATATGCAAAAATGTTTATAGCAGTCCTTTTTGTAGTGGCAAAGAACTGGAAATTGAGGGGATGCCCATCAACTGAGGAATGGCTGAATAAGTTACAGTATATGAATTTAATGGAATATTATTGTACTATAGGAAATGATAAGCAGGCTGATTTCAAAAAAGCTAGAAAGACTTATATGAACTGATGCTGAATGAAGCGAACAGAATCAAGAAAACATTGTACACAGTAACAACAAGATTATGTGATGATCACACCACTTGTCGAACTTGGCTTTTCTCAACAATGTGGTGATTTAAGGAAATTTCAATTGACTTAGGATGAAGAATGCCATATGCATCTAGAGAGAGAACATTGGAGATTGAATGTGGATGGAAGTATAGTATTTTCACTTTTTGCTTGTTTGTTGTTTTTTTTTTTCATTCTCTCTCATGGTTTTTTTCCCTTTTTGGTCTGATTTTTCTTGTACAACACGACAAACATGGAAATATGTTTACAAGAATTGCATATATTTAAACTATTATCAGATTACTTAAGGAGGGAAGAAGGAAGAGAGGGAGAACAATTTGGAACACAAAGTCTTACAAAAATTAATGCTGAAAACTACCTTTATATATAAAGATGGATAATACCTGGAAAATAGAATACTATTTAAAATTCAATCAATCAACAAAATGGTAAGAATCCCAGTTCTTCCACATGACCTAAGTCACTTCAATCTCTTTGGGTCTGAATTATCTCATTTATAAAATAATATGCTACAACATAGTTTTCCCCTTTTTTGTTGTTGTTTGCTTGCTTTTTGTTTGTTTTTCTAATTTCCCCGTTTTGATCTGTGCAACGTGATTAATGTGGAAATATAGGTAGAAGAATTGTACATGCTTAACATATCTTGAAAGATTTGCTGTCTAGGGAAGGGGATGGGGAAAGGGAGGAAGAAAAATTTGGAACACAAGGTTTTCCAAGGGTGAATGTAGAAAAACTATCTTTGCATGTATTTTAAAACTAAAAGGCTATTATTTAAAATAAAATAAAGTGTTAGACAAGAGGTCTCTTCCAGTTCTAATTCTATGATCTCATGATTTCAAATTTGGTTTTGCAAAATCCATAAACATTTACTCTTATTTAAAAAGATGCCACTAGATTTCTTAAAAAAAAAAAAAGCACAGCAAAGCAAAACAAAAATAAAACCTCTTCATGTTAATTTACCTTAATTTAAGTAATATATTCTAGGCAGCATTTTACAGAAAAGTATGGGGGCGAGGATGTTGTGAAATTTAACAAAAAAGAGTGTTACAATTATCAAAAGGTTGGGAATTACTTCTTTAAACTGTAATGTGAAAGTTGCCAAAAGGCTCATATTGTTTTTCATCCCATTTAATTGTCATATATCAGAGCTGAGAGCAACCTCAAAGACCATATAGTCCAGAAACTCCTAACTTGGTGTCCACGAACCCTTTATTATGGAACTTCAGGACTATCTACTTTTCCTTTAGTGATATAAACAGTATTATTATTAGAAGAGATCCCCAGAGTTCACCAGACTCCTAAGGGGACCTATGATATATGAAAAAGATCAACCTCTTCGATTTTATAGAACAGACCAAGACACAGGAAGCTGAGATGATTTCTCCTATGTCATCGGGGAATTTAAAGTGACTTCCCTAATGTCACACAGTGACCAGATGGCAAAATATGGACTAAAACCCTATCTCTTAACTTTTCCTTAACTCCTTGGATAAGGATCATTTTCTCTTGGTCATCAGATCTCAACTTCGTGACAAGCAGTTAATTTGATAGTGACCCTAGTCATGACTGTTTTAGAAGTAGCTGATCTCTAGTACTCTAACCCAATTAATTCTTCCAGAGTCTGAAAAACAATATTTGCAAAAGGATCTTAGAATCCCAGAAACTGTATATATATATATATATATATATATATATATATATATATATATATATATATATATATATATATATATATATATATATACACACACGCATCCATATGTGTATGCATGATTAAAGAGAAGTTCAATAAATATGAAATATTTAAAGACTTCTTCATTTTTTTCCCTCAGTATTCTCCCCTTTGCCTTCAGATTGAAACTTGATGCTGTCATCCTAGTCTCATTTGGCCTTATGCAACATCATTTCTATAATAACCAATAAGTTTTAAACATTCAACAGATTTAGTTAGTTCCTATAATGAAGAGCCTAAAAAGTTAACAGTGTTACTCTGGTACTATATTTGGCCTTTTTTTTGTTTGAGATGAAATCATCAATAATAATCAGATTTTCTTTTTTCTTTTTCTTTTGTAAATTTATTTTATTATAGCTTTTTATTTACAAAACATATGCATGGGTAATTTTTCAAAATTTACCCTTGCAAAACCTTCTGTTCCAAATTTTCCCTTCCTTCCCCCCACTCCCTCCCCTAGATGGCAAGTTACATGTTAAATATGTTAAATCCAATATATATATGTATATGTATATATATATATATATATATATATATATACACACACACACACAGAGTTACCTTGCTACACAAGTAAAATTGCTTCAAGAAGGAAAAAAAATGAGAAAGAAAACAAAAATGGAACCAAACAATAACAGAAAGGGTGAAAATGCTATGTTGTGGTCCACGCTCTGTTCCCATAGTTCTCTCTCTGGGTGTAGATGGCTCTTTTCATCTCTGAACAACTGGAACTGGTTTGAATCATCTCAATTGTTGAAGAGAGCCACACTCATCAGAATTGATCATTGTATAATCTCTTGTTGCCATGTACAATGATCTCCTGGTTTTGCTCATTTCACTTAGCATCAATTCATGTAAGTATCTCCAGGCCTCTCTGAAATCATCCTGCTGGTCATTTCTTACAGAACAATAATAGTCCATAGCATTCATATACCACAATTTATTCAGCCATTCTCCAATTGATGGGCATCCACTCAGTTTCCAGTTTCTTGCCACAAACATTTTTACACATGTGGGTCCCTTTCCCTCCTTTAAGATCTCTTTGGGATATAAGTAGAAACACTGCTGGATCAAAGGATAGGCACAGTTTGATAGCCCTTTCAGCATAGTTCCAAATTACTCTCCAGAATTGTTGGTTCTGTTCACAATTCAATAATCAGATTTTCAAATGCCTCAACTTTTTTCACTGTCATGAGATTTGCTTGTGATATATCTCAATGTGCCAAATGAAGAATGGGGAGGGGAGTGAGGGATGGGATGGATTAAGCATTGTACTCTATGTGAAGAACTTGGAAAGCAAAGGTTTAGGAAAAGTGACTTAGAGAGCAAAAATTCTTCTGAGAAAGTAGGTGCTTGAGCTGCTAAAGAAAATAAGGAAAGAATCAAGAGTTATTTGATTTTGGGGAAGACATTATGTTATGAGATGATTGGACAGTTGATAAGAACACTAAACTGGAAACAAAGAAAACTAGAGTTCAAATCTGACATCATGTACTTCCTAGCTGTATGACCTGAGAATTTTACTTTCCCTTTTTCAATCTTAGTTTCCTCATCTATAAAAAGGGGAGAATACCACTACCTACCTCACAAGGTTGTTGTGAATATAAAATGAAGTAATATTTCTAAATACTTTGAACTTAAAGTATTATATAAATACTAGTTTTTATGTTAGTGTAGCAGGCTGACTCTGCAGCTGGAATCAGGAAAATTTAAGTTCAGATCTAGTCTCATATTTAAAAGTTGTGTGACCATGGAAAAGTCATTTAATCATTGATTGTCTCAGTTTCCTCATCTGTAAAATGGAGGTAATAATATCAACTATGGAGGCAGCTAGGAGGTACAAAGAATATAGTGCCCAACCTGGAATCAAGAAGACTTACCTTCCTTAGTACAAATTTAGTGTCAGATATTTATTAGATGTATGACTCTGGGCAAGTAACTTGACCCTGCTGACAAACCGCTCTAGCATCTTTGCCAAGAAAAGATCACAAAGTAAAAAAGTATGTGTCAATCTTCATGCAGAGTTCATCAATTTTCTCTGTTTTGAGGCTAGTTTAAAAAGATCAAAGCATAGCTAGATCTCGTAGAGCATTTTCACCAATCAGTTCTTATCTTTCCCCTCTAATAGAAATCCTGTCCCAAAGAAAGGAAAAAAATTATGTGTTTTCTATTCAGAATCCCTAATTTACATGTCAATTCCTAAAAGATAAATAAGACAGCTATCCAAAGTCTCAAGGAACACTAACGGTATGGGTAGAGGCAACTGGACAAGACCTCCATTTTTTTTCCTGGACTCAGATAAGATCAGGGTTTTATCAAACTCTAAATATAACATCACCCCCCAAAAAATTCATTTAGAGGGGAGGAAAAAATGGAGTAATGGAAAGGACTGATGGAGAGAACAAGGCAGAGTGAGAAGAATAAGCAAAGTGGGGAGTGTGGGGGGAAGTGAAAAAGAAATAAAGGACCAGGTGGATGAAGGTGTGTGTATATATGTGTACACACATATATACATGAACCCTATACAAAGAATGGGATAACAAAGGCAAAAGTTACCATTAAATATAAAAGAAAGAAGGGAAAGAGAATTTCAAAGAGAGGAGTGTATTGGAAACAGAGTTGGGGATAAGCAGAGAAAATAGCTGTGCACTAGTAAACAGTGAGATGCATGTCAACTATATAGCTGCCTCTCACCAGCTTGAACCCCACAATGATGCTTCTGGTCACTCATTTAATCATTCCCAGATGGAGGCTCTTTTTGTTCTCCAACATGCTGTGTAACAACAGTTTATTGGATAAGGAAGGACAAGAGGGGCAGGGAGCAGAATGCATGAATGAAAGTGCGTTGTTTTCTTACTGGGAGGTAGTATGCTGCAAGTGCTTACTTAATCCATTAAAATCAAGAGCAGACATAGAAAACAGGCTCATACAGAAACCAATTCAGTTTCTCAAAGACAAAAACAAGCTGAGGATGCTTGTGAATTCTGACAACTATATAAGGCAGGGCGGAAGGCCAATTTAAAGAGACAGAACAACCATTGTCAAATGCAATAAAAGCTCTTCCAGATAGGAAGACTTCATTCCAGGTCATTTTCTTTCCTTGTTATTATAAACAGAAGGAACTATTCTCTTAATCCAATTAGACCAATTATTTTATTTAAAAAATAAATTATACCAGAAATATCCTCTAATAATAATTATATCAAATTAATGTTTAGTTTGTGAAATCAAAAAAAGAGGGAATAATTGAAGCAGAAAATCTTGCAACAATCAAACACATGACAGATTCTATGATTGTTATTGTTAGTTAGTACCTCTCTCTTAGTTACTCCATGGATCAGAGTACAACAGGTTTTCTATCCTCCATTATCTCAAAAGTCTGTCCAAATTCATGTTTGCTGTTTCTATGATACACATCTATAAGGCAATTCACTTTTGTAAAATTTATGAGTTACTACAATTTTGCAATCATTGGCAATTGTTTGAACTTTAGAATATTCATGATTATCTGAACATATTTTTTATTTTCTCCTTTTTCTCTTTATTCTTTCTTCTTTTTTCCTCACCCCCCTCTTTTTAAAGGAAATCTCCCCCATTAATCTTTTCAGCTTATAGAATCATGTTGTTACAAATTTGCATTAACCAGCCCCTGCTTAGCCATAACAAAAAATAATTTGGATTCCCCTATATTGTAAACAAAAAAAGAAAAAAAAAAGATCTTTTGCTCTAATCTCCTCTCCAAAAGCATTTATTTCATCCCCCCAAAAAAACATTTCCTTAAGCACTTTTCTCTGCTGAATCTATTTTCAAGTAAGTGTGAATGATTTGCATTAAAAATCCTAAATAATTTAAAAATGGTCCTTAAAGAAGTACTTTTTTTTCCCTCTGCTCTCCTAACTTTAAAATGGCTAAATTTTCTTGGAAATATAAAGGTTTCAGAAATGCTCAAGTAAAGTAAAGTGAGAGAATTTGAATAAAAAGCTTGCCAAAGCTAATATTTCCACAAATGTTTGCTGGATTGTTACCATAAAGAGGAAGAGGTAAGCCATCCATCAACTATCAATTGGCTAAAATCTGTGTATCTGTGAATAAGAAGAATTACAATTAGACAACTGATTGGCCTTATAAACAAAACAGAATATCATTTGAATATATTTGTCTGATTTAGTAAAGGTATCTGAGTCATTTGGTACAACTATGAAATAACAACAGAAGAAAACATATCAACAATGTTTATTGTGACATCAAACAGAGGTGTGGTGATTCTAAACACACTTCAAAAGAATAGATTTCTCCTAAAAATTTTCCTACTTAGGTAAAAGCAAGCAATCTTTATCAGGAGAGCTCTTCATACCTTATCAATATTAACTGAAAATAAATGTTTCAAGCAGGAATTCTTAACCTGTGACCTATTAAATTTTTTTCTAATATACCGACCATTGCATTCCAACATCATTGGTTTCTTTTGAAAACCTGTATATCTTATTTTTACTATTGTTTGAACTCACTCAAATTGAGTTTTTCTGACTCTATGACTAACACTCTATCCATTGCGTCACCTAGTTGCCTCCAATTTATTTTTTTAAATTTTGAAAAAAAATTCTTCTGAAAAGGGGTCATTTATAGGTTTCACCAGAGTGCCAAGAATGAATTATAACATGCAAGAAAGAGTGAAGAACCTACTGATATAGAGACATGATCTTCCTCATGCTTTAAAAAAAGTAACTTTTCAGGGAAGAATACAAAAAAGTTCTTGAACAGTAACTTTAATCTCATTATGCCACTACTTGGTAGGCCTATTCCCAAAAGAGATGAAAGAGCAAACAGTCCTATGTGTACAAAAATATTTACAACTCTTTTTGTTACATTCAAAAAACCAAAACCAACCAAAAAAAAAAAGAAACCAAACCCTGGAAACTAAAGGATGCCCCAAAATTGAGAAATGGTTGAATAAGTTCCATAATTTTTTTTATCATATTGAAGTATATAAAATTGATAGGGTTTATTGCACTGTACGAAATGAGGGGAAAATGATTTCAAAAAAAGACACGGAAAAACAAATTGATGCAAAGTGAAGTGAGTAGAACCAGAACAATATTATAATATCAATATTTTAAAATGTAGCAATTTTTGAAGACTTCTATAAACTGACTTTTAAAAAATGAAATGAGTGGAATCAGGAGAATAATTGATACAGTGACAAAGGACATTGTGAAAACAAGTAGCTTTCAAAGCTATGGCAACTATGACTAATATAATGACCCTTCACAATTGCAGAGGATCAATGATGAAACATTCTATCCATTACAGAGAGGTGGTAGATTTAAAGTTCAAAATGAGACATGTATATTTTTATGTACAACCATTGGAAGAATTTGTTTTGCCAGATTTTGCTTATTTGTTACAAGAATTTTTCTTTTCTATTTTTTTAAATGAGATGGGGACTAGATGAGAGGGAAAGAAAAGATTTTTAATTTATTAATTTTTTTTCTAATAGATAAGGAGGGAATCCTACAGATATTAAATGTCAAATGTATTTTCAGATGAAAGTGTATTATTAATTTTATTCTATCTTTGCTACAAGAGAACTCTCAAGAAGTGGGAGTGATCTGTATCTACATATCTATGTAATTTTAAAAGGAAACACAATCAATAAAACAGAAAAGAAAAAGAAAAGAAATAGAAAAATAAAAAAAAAAAGAAAATATAGTTCTTTTATATTATCTGGATGCCAAAAGCTCTTAGAGAATTATGAAAGTTCCCTATCATTACCTATAACCTTGCAGGGGATTCATGTTGTAAGAAATGTTTTCAAGATGGAAAAAGGCATATTACAAGACATTTGATTTGTCTTTGCTTTTACCATTCATCTTTCTAAATGTCTTTAATCTCACCATAAAGTCACCTTTAGTCTCCAGAATCATTTAGATTGAGTTTCTGCCCTTTATCCTTTGCCTAACTTAAGAGGTAAATAAATTAAAATCTTGGGAGTTGAAGGGATCTTTAGACCTCTTTGTTGTAAGATCCACAAAAATAATGATTCCTTTTCTAGTGCATGGTTTTTGGTTTCTATGGTCTTTGTAATGATTGTATAAGGATATATATATTCCTCTTGGAATTCTGTGAATTCATGTGTTTCTGGGGAATGTAAATGAATTGAAATTATTTGGTAGAAAAATATGTAACATGAGTGCACACATTTTGAACAGAGCTATATTAATAATTTAGATCTTTCTTCTCTTGCAAAGAACTTTATATTTTAGAAGACTTTTTACTTCTCCTGTAAAATCTGAATTAGCATTCACATGTAGCTTCTTAAGAAAGAAAATAATAAGCAACTCCATAAGAGGTTCCGGATACTTATTTGAGAAAACCACCCAGAGTTTTGTTCCTGGCTTAGCCCAGTGCCTGGCACAACAGTAAGTTAATAAATGCTGTTAAGTGTTGATTGACAATGGCCAAAAGATTTAGAGACAGAATTTCCAAGGAGAATTCATGTGCACATTAATTTGATACTTTGTTTTTCCATATGCTTTTAACTGGTTCTTAATTCTTTTGCTTTTAAACCTGAAATAACTGAAAAGGTTTGTCCTTGTTTTCCTAATTATAACTTCACAGGTTAGTGTCTACCTAGGCCCAAAAGGCCCTTGAGATCAAAAGTAATATCCTTCATATCTGTTTTCAACTAACTCATTAAATTCAGAAAAATTGCCAATGATATCTTTTAATCTTCATTTTATAAGCTTCTTGAAAGGCAGAGACCATTCCATTTTTATCTTTATATTCCCAACACCTGGTATAATATTTGCCACACAGAAGTGCTTAATAAATGCTTATGAATTGATTTCAATTCCATCTTTTCATCTCCCTGAATCAATTATTGCTTTCAAATGTCTCCAAACATAGATCCAGAAACACAGAAAACAGATAATATTTTACTAGCCATCAAGGACATTCCTGAACATCCAAAAGGAAGTAGCACTTCTTAATACCTATAAGAAATGAGGCTTTACTTGTTTGAAACAGGAAAGCAGGGAAGGCATTGTTCTAGCTGCTATATGACTATTCAAATATGGATGAAAATTTATAAGATGTTGCATCCATCTCTAGCTAACTATAAAGAATATTCTTTAATAAACAACATTTAAGTTGTATATGGGCTTTCTCCTCTTTTCCTTTCTCTAGTGAGACACAATGATAACACTCATTTGTAGAAAATTTTGTTGTCAAATACAGGAATTTACAAAGAGAATCCTTAGTTGCAGTGCATAACCCTAACTCACTTCTCATTCTAGACAGGAGTTCCTCTTCAACATTACTGATGGGTTGTCAATTACTTCTATGTTCTCTCCACCCATAAATTATTTTTATTATATTTAACTATCCAAAAGTAAGACTGCTTAAAGAATTATCATCATTCAATCACAAAGACTGTGGTACCCTAGAAAGGTCAGATAAACAGCCAACATTCTAGAGATCTTTAAAGATTGACAAGTGGAAAAGAAGATGTTTACTAGCCATGTTTAAGGGAGTTTAATTACCTAGGAATTCTTTGTACCAGTGAAATCATAGATCCAGTCTCTTCTATATACTTAATTATATACATGCTATATTTCTCCCCCAGAATACAACTCATCTTTCCTTACACTTAATTAATTAATTGAATGAGATTCATTACCCAGCCAAAGGGGAGAAATTTAATAGGCAAAGTCTAACTTTAACTAATACCTAAATAAGTAAAATCTAACTAGAGAATCAAAATAATTTTAATATACTTAATTAGGTTCTAAATATAAAAGCTTCAGTTAGGCTTCCAGTATAAAATATACTGATCAGATCTAGTATTTTGTCAGGATAGCTCGTCTCACCCAGAGAGTTATCCATGGTGCTAGACTGCTTCCTCTGAAATATATCTGATCTACTAGATAAGAGCCACTTGGCTCTATACCTGATGGACTGTCTCCAATTCAAACTGTGTTATCTTCCATTATCTATATTGCTATATGCCCTTCCTTAACTCATTTCCTACCTGGAAGCAACTACCTAGTTGTACCTGCTCCCTACCCTAGCCATGTTCCAAAACAACAATTTAGTTCCTAGCATGTTTCCAACATGGTGATCTTTTCTTCCTGATCATGTTGCTTCATTTCTGGGGAAACAAACTTTCCTAACTACAAATGCCTCACATGCCACCTTGAATATTCAGTATTCTTTATAGAGTGGAGGTCATATTTCATTCCCTTACCATATGACTCCTAAGATGATTAATTTATAACTTGAAGAATAATAAAAAGTCTTATTAGCTTAGTAAGCACAATCATAAAGTTAGCCAGAATATCCTCTAACTCTTAGGTATAATCACAGAATCTCCACTCTAGTGGTGCTTGGTGGTAGTAAATACCAATGAATAATACCATCTTAGATTGGTAAAGGGTCTCAAGAGTTCACCTAGGTTGGCTCATATTTGAACAGGAACTTTCTCCATGACACCTGTGCAACTAAACTAGAAGCTTGAGAATAGGTACTGTCATTGGACCTTTTTTGTATTCCCAGTGCTTAGCAGAGAACCTGGAATGTAATAAGTGTGTTAAAAAAATGTTTCTTAACAGATCAATTAAGCTCTACTTGAAAACCTCCAGTGGTGAGGAATTCAATATCTCCCAAGATTTCCAATTAAATTTTTAGACGTTTTCATCAGTAGGTTTTCACAAATGATTTCCTCTCTCCCTTGCTTTCTTCCTTTCTCCTTCTTTTCTTCCCTTCCTTCCGGTCTTCCTCCTTCCCTTCTTTCATTCTTTCCTCTTTCCCTTCCTCCCTTCTTCTCTTCCTCTTTTCTCTCCTTCTTCCCTTTCCTCCCTCCTTTCCTTCCTTATTCTCTTCCTTTCTTCCTTGTTGTTTTCTTCAAGATAACTAGGGTTACCCCAAAGTCAAAAACAAGGTCACATGGCTAGTAAATGTCAAGTTATCTGAGACCAGATTTGTTGACTCCAGGGCCCAGTGCTTTATCCACTTAGCCACCACCTAATTGCCCCCACAAATGATTTTTTATAGCTATCCAAAACTAGTTGTATATCCAAATCCAAAAATAGTTGTATAATTTTCCAAAGGACCAAAAAATAAAAGTATTGTTTAATGCTGTAAACTGTTTAAATGATTATATGCACTCAATATCAAATAGGTTATAGAAATGAGACACCCTTATCCTAAAAATGTGTCTGCTGGGGTCATGTGCTTTATACAAAAGCCAAATAGAATAAGAAGAATAAGAATCCCTTTATATATATATATGTATTATTATTATATTATATTATTATATGTATATATATACATATATATAATATTTTTAATTTATGGGATAAAATAAGCATTTTCATAACATAGTACAATAAAAAAAGATGATTGCCTATGCAACTGCAAATCTACTATGACAATTTGCTATTCCTTTCAAATATACAACTAAATTTTTGTGAAAATTTCTTTTTTTCCTTTTTTTTCTTCCCTCCCCTCCCTGCCCCAGAGCTTGCCACCATTAAATGCCTACTAGGCACTCTATACATTTAAAGGGTTAATGAGGTGTCTTAAGAGCTCTGTATCCAGTTGCACTGGTGTCTTTATTTTTTTTTGAGAATAAGAATTTCTTATAAATGATGAGTTTCTCTAGACTTTTCTGCTGTTGTTGAGGCTGTATTGGTTGCACTGAGCCCTAAAGTTCTTGACACAAGGCAAAATATGAATCAATTCAATCATAATTTTTAAGCACAGACGTAAAGCATTATCCTAGGTATTGTGAATGCAAAAACAAAAATGAAGTAATTCCTGCCCTAGGTAAACTTACATTCTACTTATGATTCTTAAGTTTTTCAGTCAGCACTTCACATTGCTGAATAACTTAAAATTTGCAGTCTAGTAAAATATCTAGCAAATGTTCCCCATGAACTTCTGTCTGGTTATATTTCACCAATTTCTGAGGGTCATCTCTTGAGGGATTCTGTGATGATCTTCTTCTATAGATTGCCCACATAAGTTCTACTAATGTGCTCAAGAGATTCCTCAGAATTTGCTAAATTTTATAGGTAAAGAATATGCTGTTCATATGTTATTTTTTCCAAGTAGCATTAACTGGCATAATAAGGTTAAGTTATCCAAGTGGCTCCAAATTCCCTTACCCATGCTACATCTCTACATCTCATCCATTAAAAACAAGAGAGGATATGATTTCCTGACATCCAGGTATACTGTGTATTGTGGAAACAACAACCCCCACAAATGCTACAATAGTTTTTCTTAAAAGATAATGAAGCCACTTTACAAAACTTAATAAAAATAATAAGAAAACTCATCTGGAAAAACAAAATATCTAAAATATAAAGATAAATAATGAAAAGAGGTAGGGATGAATTATTATTTAGACCTCATAATCTATTATAAAACAGTAGCATTAGCAGTAGACAAAGCCGTATCTTATTGATTAAAAAATAGCAAGGTAAATCAATGAAACAGACTAGAAAAGGGGAAATCAGAAACGATGGAACTCAATGACCTAGGATTCGATAAAACAGAAAAGATAAAGTGTTTGGGAAAGAACTCCCTATTTGATAAAATCTGCTGGGAAATCTAGAAAGCAGTCTGGCAGATAATAGGCTTAGACCAATACTTTACATCATATTCAACAATATATTTTAAATGGATAAATGATTCAATATTGAAGATCAGACTACAAATAAATTAGAATAGAAGGCAATCATTTACCTCTCACAGCTACAGGCAAAATATAAAATTCTTTAGAAAATAAAAAAAAAAAACAGAGGCAATCACAAAACACAAAACTGATCATTTTGATAATAAAAAAACTGAAAAATTACTGCATAAACAAAACTAATCCATGTAGGATAAGAAAAGTAGCATTATATTGGGGGAAAACTTTGTCATTCGATTTTTCTAATAAGGATTTGGTATCAAAGCTAGATATCCATGGTACAAGGGGATAGTACATGGCAAGCTCAGTGCCTCTTAGCTAACTTAATAGAGAAGACCCTAACCTTCAATAGGAACTGTAAGTATGCCAGAAGTGTCATTATTTGCATCTAGTTCCTAATTACTTCACATCATCATTATTTTATACTGAGAAACCCATTCTGAACCATAAAGGTCTCCCATCATGTTTTGCAGGAAGAAAGGAGGCAAAGGTTTGAATCTCTTCCATATTCATTCCTTTGGAGGGCCACATTACATTGGTTTTTGATTTGTTGTTGTTGTTTTGCTTTTGTTTTTCTTTCAGATATACTACATTCAATACCGCTCAAGCCAGGCTTCTAGTATCCTCAACTGAAGATGCACAGTTCTAAGGCCCTTTAAGTTGAAAGAGCCTATAGAGGATCTTTACCATCTTGCCATCATGGGCTGGGATGTTGTAGAAGCAAGATCTATATACAATACAGCCTAGAATTTCTTTAAATTTAGAATTTCTTTTAAAAAACAATGAAACAAAAATTTTTTTAAATTAAAAAAAAATTTTTTTAAAGATAATGAAAATTTTATTGAAAATTTATCCAGAGATTATATCCCAAAGAAATACTAAAGAGTGGAAAGGGACCTGTATGTGCCAAAATGTTTGTGGCAGCTCTTTTTGTTGTAGCTAGAAACTGGAAGATGAATGGATGTCCATCAACTGGAGAATGGTTGGGTAAATTGTGGTATATGAAGGTTATGGAATATTATTGCTCTGTAAGAAATGACCAGCAGGAGGAATACAGAGAGGCTTGGAGAGACTTAAATCAACTGTTGCTGAGTGAAATGAGCAGAACCAGAAGATCACTATACACTTCAACCACAATACTGTATGAGGATGTATTCTGATGGAAGTGGAAATCTTTAACATAAAGAAGATCCAACTCACTTCCAGTTGATCAATGATGGACAGAAATAACTATACCCAGAGAAGGAACACTGGGAAGCGAATGTAAATTGTTAGCACTACTGTCTATCTACCCAGGTTACTTATACCTTCGGAAGCTAATAATTAATGTGCAACAAGAAAATGATATTTACACACATATATTGTATCTAGGTTATATTGTAACACATGTAAAATGTATGGGATTACCTGCCATAGGGGGGAGGGAGTGGAGGGAGGGAGGGGATAATTTGGAAAAATGAATTAAAAAAAAAAAAAAAAAAGAAAAGAAAATTTATCCAGAAACTTGCCTTTTTTTAATGAGGGGAGAAGAAGAGAACATAGAACTCAAAAAAAAATTTTTTTAAAACAAAGTTAAATTTTTTTTATTTACATGAAATTAAGAAAAATTAAATAAAAATTAAATTGGAAGAAAAAATGAGAAAATCCAAGAAATGAAATCTCAAACTATTGATATAAATTCTTAGTCCCCTAAATACAAAAGTACAGGAATCAGCTCATTGCTCAGGCTCTGCATAGTAGACTACTATGGTCAAAGCAAAAGCTGAGAGAAGTTGCACCTAAATAAAAACACAGCTGAATTCTTGATAAATATCTTTTCTGTGTTATCAACTTCTTTGTCAGTTGTTAGAGATGATATAGGGGTATTTTATTTTGATCTAATCCCAATCATAAATTTTCAGGGTGCAGTGAACCAGGCCTGCTCCAGAACAGTGTGTGTACAACATTTCTTTGATTTTTTTCAGACTATGTTTAAAAAAAAGGTGGGGGAAGATGATGTGAAGAATTACTTGGACTCATTTCAGGCAAGGATGAGAGAATCTTTATCATTCCTGAAGTTAATCCAAATTTGCTTTGTTCTTATTTCAATAAACAAACACTCCCTAAACTTGATGGCAATAGAGAGTGTTCAGAGAAAGGAAAGAGGTGGTCTCTCATTAAATATACCCCAAATCTAGCTAATTAGGTAAAAACTCATGGTTAATGAGACTAAGATTGTTGCATCTTATTCTTGAGTTGTGGAAGTCATCGTTAATACGGGTTCACATTTAGCAGCAGACTTCAAGACTGAGACAGTCTTGATGTGCTTACTCAGCAATCTGGAGAAAGATGCCCAAACTCTGGAATTGGGAACAGAGATAAGAATGGGTTTTATCATCCAAGTAGCATCCCAAGTAGAATAATAAGATAATAAATAATAGTGGTTAACATGTATATATCACTCATCTTACAGGTACTGTGCTAAGAATTTTAACATTTTTATTTCATTTGACCTTTATAATAACACTGGGATATAGATATTATTATCACCCCCATTTTACAGATAAGGAAACAGAAGCAAAAAGAGGTTAAGTGACATGACCAGGATCACACAGCAAGTATCTGAGCCTAAATTTGAATTCAGATTTTCCTGACTTCAGGCCCAGCACTTGATCCACTGTACCATCTAATTTTCCTGAGAAAACAGCAAGTCAAGAGTTAAAAACCAGGAGCTGCAGACTATACCATCTAAAGATCAGTTAGAAATAAGAGGTCAGAAAACGACATAACTGAGACCATACAAATGCGTGTTCACTGAGGAAATGAAGCCAGAAGAGATGATGAGCAATGACAGGTAAGGATCACATAGATGAAAACATTCAGATGCAATAGCTTGTAATTGACAGGACTATTCCTGACTCTCACCTGCTATGCTATGCACAATGTTTGCTGCAACATGACATCCTTTTAAGTGTTTAGAGGGACATTGGGGGTCCTCTAATCTAGTCTTATTAAGATAAGGAAGCAGAGCTCTTGGGAAGGTTAAGTTACTTGCTCAGAATCTAAGGTAGGATTAGAACTCAGGTTATCCTGACTACAAGTCTCATGCTGTCACTCATGGCAACTCCTTTGCTACCATGTACCCTGTTGTTTCTAAAAGGGATTAGTTCATTGAAAGCCTGGGTCCAGAGAAGAGGTTGGGAGATGAATAACCTAATAATTAGCTTCATGTAAAAAAAAAAAAAAAAAAGAGAGAGACAAAATTCTGTTTTTTGAAATGTGCTCCCAACATGACTAACTCTTACATAAATTTGCGTCTTCAAAACTTCACTGTTACTAAAAAGTGTGGGTAACACAGCATGACTCCCATCACCACTACTAGAAAAGTGATGTCAAAGAAAGAACCAATAAAGAGAAAACTGCATGTTCCTAGACTTTGACCACATATCAGCTGGGGAATTATTTATTTTCTTATGTATATAAAATGAGTTTACATATACATTGTGTCTAGGCAGAAGGGAGGGGAGAAAAAAAGGAAAGAAAAAAAAGAAAGTTACATGGAAACTTTATTATCTATCTAAAAAGGAATAGCAAGTTGTATATATCAGATTTGCAATTTCATGTGCAATCATCTTTTTTTCTATTCTATTATGTTAAGAAAATGCCTGTTTTATTTTTTATGTTCAGAATAAAATTAATTAATTTTTTAAAAAGTATAACCTTGATTCAGGCCAATTCCAATAGATGTAAGAGAGCCATCTGCATCTAGAAAGAGGACAGTGAGAACTGAATGTGGATCACAACATAATATTTTCACCATTTTTGTTATTGTTTGCTTGCTTTTTTTCCTTTCTCAGTTTTTTCCTTTTTGATCTAATTTCTCTTATGCAGTATGATAAATGTGGAAATATACGTAGAAAAATTGCCCATGTTTAACATATATTGGATTACTTGCTATCTAGGGGCAGGGGATGAGAGGGAGAAAAATTTAGAACACAAGATTTTGCAGGGGGGAATGCTAAAAACTATCTTTGCATGTATTTTGGTTTTCATTTATTTGTTTATTTTTTATTAAAGCTTTTTATTTTCAAAACATATGCATAGATAACTTTTGACATTCACCCTTGCAAAACCTTGTGTTCTAAAATTTTTCACCTCTTCCCAGCATCTCTCCTCTAGACAGCAAGTAATCCAATATATGTTAAACATGTGCGATTCTTCTATACATATTTCCATAATTATCATGCTGTACAAGAAAAATCAGATCAAAAAGGAAAAAATGAGAAAGAAAAAAAATTTAAGCAAACAATAACAAAAAAGTAAAAATACTATGTTGTGAAACTACGTTGTGATACACTCAGTCCCCACAGACTTCTCTCTGGGTACAGATGGTTCTCTCCATCACAAGACCATTGGAATTGGTTTGAATCATCTCATTGCTGAAAAGAGCCATGTCCATCAGAATTGATCAACATATAATCTTGCTGTTGCTGTGTACAAAGTTCTCCTGGTTCTACTCACTTCACTTAGCATCAGTTCATTTAAGTCTCTCTAGGCCTTTCTGATTGTTTCTTATAGAACAATAATGTTCCATAACATTCATATGCCATAACTTATTCAGCCATTCTCTAACTGATGGACATCAGTTTCTAGTTCTTTGCCCCTACAAAAAGGGCTGCAACAAACATTTTTCTTTACATGCATTTGGAAAACAAAAAAGCTATCATTAAAAAAAAAAAGTATGACCTTCCCTTTTGTTAAAGTATCAGTATTATGTGGGGGTGAGTGGTAGGTAGGGTGATGACTGTCCACTGTTGTAGACAGTATGGAGTGGATAGATGTATCTATGTAATGCATAATATGATTCCAAGCTTAATTTAATCTACCCTCAGTAATCCCATCAATCCATCCTGAGGTTTTCATTAAATAGTAACGTTTCACTGTAAATGATCAATTTCACCAGGTTTTCTCCCTCTTCTAAATAATTAAAGTCATGAATAAATACAGTGTACCCTACCAATGAATTTACTTTTTGAGCAACAGTTTCAGTATTTAGGCTTTTCACTTATAAAATATTTAGTCTTAGTTTGGCATTTTATGGTAACAGTGTTAGTGATTACACCTGTGGTTTCTCTGATAAAGAATTCCCTAATGGGTCAGCATTGTCTCTTCAAATTATGGTTTTGAAAAGTTTCTAGGGCACAGAAAAATTAAGCAACTTGCCAAATCACAACAACCATTGCCTGTGTCAGTGGTGAGATGTACCCCGTTTCCTTACTCTCTATCTATGGTAGGCCTTACTGCTTCTTGAATATCTGATGATAGCTTATTTTATGGAAGTGTCTCTTTTGAGGATTCTTTATTAAAAACTCATCTGGTGGGTGGAAGGTGATGGTCGTGATTGTAGGAGTTGGAGATGGGCCAATTTTATTTTCTAGGTTATTTCTAGATCTACTGAACATTCTTTCTTTTCTCTTTTCTCTCTCTCTCTTTTTTTTTTTTTTCATAGAAGCTTGACAAAAAAGAAAGATCAATCTTTCCTTATGGCAGTCCAGGCTGGTCTGAGCATGCTTAATTATGTTTATTTAAGTGCTGATTTTTAATCCTTGAAATACCACAAGACCAACCACAATCACTTTTTATTCCTTTGTAATTTTATAACATTTAAGAAGAAACAAAGGTCTTTCATTGGGTTGGCTATCTTTTCCCCTGGGTAGGAAGAGGGAGAAAGGTATTGTATCATTCATCCTTTATTATTAATTGTATGTTGGCTACTTTCAATTCGATGTCCCATAGATTTCAAACTCAATATGTCCAAAACAGGACTCATCATCATTCCCCACAAATCCATTCTTCCTAACCTAACTTCCTTATTATTGTTACAGTATCACTATCCTTCCAGTCACCCAGGTTTACAATCTCAAAAGTCATCCACAAGTCATCATTCTGACAGCCACCTGTCATGTAATCCCCACATTTCTCCTATAGGATCTTCTTTCCATTTGGATAATGACCATCCAGGTCAAGTTCTTATTATCTCTCTCGTTACCTGGATTACTGAAAAAGCTTTCCAATTGGTCTGCACAACTCAAGTTGCTTCCTATACAATTGTCAAAGTGATTTTTCTTAAAGTACAGGTCTGATTTACTTCCCTTAAGTTGATAAACTCGTGCTTCCCTATTACTGCTAGGTTCAAAGACCAATTTCTCTGTATGGCATTTAAAGCTTTTTACATTTGGTCTCTTCCTATCTTTACAGCATTACCCATTCTTCTCCTCACATCACCCCTTGGATTGGATAGCCCACACCTGTTTCCTATTCATGATGCTCTATCTTCCGTCTCTGTCCTCTTCAATGACTGTCCCTTATGCCTGGAATGATCTTTCTCCTGATCTCCATGTCTTAAAATTCTGCTTTTCTTCAAGACTAAAACTAATATATTACCTTATATGCATGTATCTTGTAATAAAAAATAAATATGTACAAACACACATACACACACACATACATTTATTAGACAGACTTGTTCACCAGAATCCAAGTTCCTTTAATGTATTTTTTCTTTTTATCCTCAGTGCTCAACACAGTACTTGGCAGATATGCTAGTCATGAGCTTAATAAATGATAAAACAAATAATAGCTTAATTATTTAATGAAATCAATAAAACTACTAAGCAATAATTGCTAGAAATTAATAACATAAATAATGAAATCTTAATAAGAAATAACAAAGAAAAAGTAAGAGCTTAATAAATGCTTGATGATTCATTAGTTCTGGTCAATTTCTAACCCACAATTTTTCCTGAAGAGGTTTTTAGCACCATTAGTCACATCCGCTACATCCCTGTTTTGTAAAGAAAGTATTATTTCCACATAATGTTCTATGGTGAAAAAAATTTAGTTTTTTAAGTAACTGAAAATATAGACTTTAAGAGAGCTTCTAAACAGAAGGTTCTCCAAGTCAGAATTCTAGTCAAATGGTGTCAGACCTACCTGAAAGGGTAAAAATTGGACCTAAGGAATCAACCAAATCCTGATTATTTACTAAGTACTATTATGTGCTACACAGTATATCAAATGCTAAAGATATAAGGATAAGCAATGAATTAGTCCCTATTCTCAAGGAAGTTAAATTTTGTCAGGACACACACACATACATAAACATATATAAATGCTATTGTTCAGTCGCTTTCACTTGTGTCCAACCCTCTGTGACCCCCATTTGAAGTTTTCTGGGCAAAGACACTAGAATGGTTTGTCATTTCCTTCTTTGACTCATTTTATAACTTAGGAAACTGAGGTAAACATGGTTAAGTGACTTGCTCAGGGTCACACAGCTAGTGAGTTTCTGAAGTAAAATTTGAACTAGAGCTTCCTGATTCTATGACTGGCACTCTAGAACCTAATTACCCTGCCAGTGAACACTCCAAAAAAACTATAGATCATAAGTACCCCAGGTGCTTACCATTAATAGTCAACAAGTGTATACAATTAGCTCTTGGCAAAATGTATTAACTAAAGTGGCATAGTTTAAAAAAAAATAGCAGTAAAACATTCTCTACAGAAATCTTGAGTATTATTTTCCACAAGTACACACAGCATCTGTGAGAAGAGAGCTGCAATTTAGAGCTCATTGGTAGAGTGAGGGATACACATATATTAGAAACAACATGTGCTCAAGGCAACTAACAAGTCTGGCCCTGTAGGGGCTTGATGTCCTTTCACTCCTCAGAGAGTCCTCACACTGTTCCTGCCTGGGATGCAGTGTTGTGCTGTCCTGGGTGTTTTGTTCAGCTGGTTGCCAAGGTCAGCTTCTCTGAACAATTTTACGATCAGCTAAAAAAGCTGGCTTTTGAGTCCTTAATTGTCTCTCTTCTTTGCCAATAGAGGTTCACTTCCTTGAAGTTCCAGACTCAAGACTATCTTTCTATATCTAGAAAGCATCTTTTTTCAAACTGACTCTCCAACTGATGAATGAGAAGTCTCTTTCTAGGGAAGTCTCCAGTACTAGACACCATTGCATAGGAGATAAGGAGAAAAAAAAATCCCTTCCTTCCCCTTCACAGTAGCAATCAAACTTTCCAAGACTGGTCCTACACTGTATCTTTTAATGGTTATCAGTAGTTATGGACTATTCTTTGTCCAACGATATTACACTATTCTAATTCAATCAGATATGTTCATTTTCAGAGTAAACTTAATAAAAGGGAAGGAGCTAGAAGTGGGGAAGGTTATTGTATACAATATTTTCTTGCTTCTGTTTGCTTCACTCTATCATTTCATACAAGTCTTTCCACACTTTTCTAAGATCATTGAGTTCATTATTTATTATGGCATAATAGTATTCCATACAACCAAACATTACAGCAAGTTATACAGTTTCATGTACAATCATCTTTTTATTGAACTGAATCATGAAAATGCTTGTTTTCTTCTATGAATTGAAAATAAAATAAAACAGGGAAGGATAGGATAGGGGTTACCAGGGAAAGCCTTCTATAGAAAGCCAGATTAAAACTGAATTAGAAAGGAAGCTAGGAAAGTAAGTAAAAGTGAGGAAGGAATGAAAACCTTCTCAGGCATGGGGGGTACAGTATAGATAATACACATACATAGTCAGTTTGACAAAAATGAATGCTAAAATTATTTTTATATGTAATTGGGGGAATAAAATAGTAAATACAAAATTATAAAACAAATACACAGGGATAGAGGATTATATTTGAGGAAAAACAACTAGGCAAATATAACTGAATCACAGAATGGTTATAGAGGAGCAATATATAAGCAAAGTGTTCATATGTTATGGAGAATCTAAATCTAACGGAGGATTTTATATTTGATCATGGAGGTGAAGAGAATGAATGGTCTTTATTGAGAGGAGAGGGGATAGGTCAGATTTGCATTTCAGGAAGATAACTTTGGCAAGTAAAGTAGAGCAGGAACATAACTTTGGCTAGTAAGTAGAGCAGGGACTGGAATGGGGACAGACTTATCCATCTAAAAGGCCACTGTAATGGGCCAAACTGAAAATATGAGGGCCTGCATGAATGGGGTAGTGTTATAAAGGTAAATGTATTCAGATGTGACAACAGATTAGATATTTAGAGTAAATGAGGATGAAGAGTTGGCAATGACACTGAAGTTGCAGGTCATGGGGAGTAGGAGGGTAGTGTCCTTAATTATAAGTTAAGATAATCAATTCTGCTTTAGACAAATTAAGTTTGAGAAGCATTGTCACAGAGAAATTAGTTGAATTCTGGGAAGCTGATGAAGTCATGAAATGAGAGACAAAAAGAGAAGAAAAAAAGAGGGTCCAAGATAGCACCTCAGAGATTAGTGTGAACTAGTATGCTCTAGATGAAAAACAAGCAAAAGAAAGGAAAAAAGGACAGAATAATAGATAAGAACCAGAAAAGAATTGTGTCACGAATTTCAAATTCAATAAACATTTATTAAGTGACTCCTCTGTGCCAGGAAATATGTGTGAAATGCTGAGGATACAATTAATAAATAAGAAAGACAGTCCCTTGCCTCAAAAAGTTTATGATCTAACTGAGAAAGACAATATGCAAAAGGAAGTATGAGTAGGGCTGAGGGTGTGGCCCACAGGTGGGGTAGAGAATTAGGGAGTAAACCAAGGGATTTATGGTCTCTCCAATTGCTAGGTGAGAAATCTCTAGTTGTCTCCAGTACTAGACACCATTGCATAGAAGACAAGGAGAAAAAAAAAAAAAATTCTTCTTCCTCCTTCACAGCAGTGGTCAAACTCTTCAAGATTGGTCCCAGACTGTATCTTTTAAGGGTCACCTGTAGTTGTGGTCTATTCTTTGTTCAATGGTATTACTCTATTCGAATTCAATCAGATATGTTCATTTTAAGGGTATACTTAATAGAGATCATCTTGATTCATGAAGTTGAAACCAAGTGAAGCAATATATATAAAATTGAGTGAACCCCCAAAGACCAGTTACTGCCCTCCATAAAGGAAGGCACTGGGAGGAGCTCAGTATTCTAACCTACAGCCCTCCAGTCAGAGGGGAGAGGAGACTGAGGGAGGTAATGTCACTCAGGGCTTGAGTTAATTGCATCGAGAGGAGATTAAAGGTGATGAGCTTAACTTGAGAGGGAGATCATGCAGTTGAAAGAGACAGAGCTGTGGATAGAAGAGAGAGTGGAGATTATCCAAGATAAGGGGGAGGGAAGTAAAGAAAAATAAGGGCTGAGAAAAATCAGCATCATATTTGACAATCAAGATATTATGGGTAATTGTAGGGTGGTTACAGTTGAATGATGAGGTGAAAAACCAAATTACAAAAGATTGAGGAGTACTTGGGAAGGGGGAGTGGAGGAAACAAACATAGACAACTTTTCTTTAAGAGTTTAGATTAACATGATAATTGTGGAAATATGTATAGAAGAACTGCACATTTATTCTATATTGATTACTTGCTGTCTAGGTGAGAGGACAGGGGAAGGGAGAGAGAAAAAATTTGGAACACAAATTTTGCAAGGGTAAATGCTAAAAACTACCATTGACTATATTTTGAAAAATAAAAAAAGCTATTATAATAAAAAAGAGTTTGGCTGAAATCATGAGGACAGATGCATACTCCAAGACTGAGGGAAATGGTAGATTTTATCAAGGGCAGTTTAGTAGTGCAGTGAATAGATCTCTAGGTCTAGAGTCAAGAAGATTCACATCCAGCCTCAGACAATTAAAAGCTGTGACTGTGGGCAAGTCACTTAACCCTGTTTGCCTCTGTTTTCTCATCTGTAAAATGAACTGGAAAAGGAAAAGGCAAAACATGTCTACAAAGAAAAACCCAAATGGGGTAAAAAGTCAATTGAACAACAGCTTTTAGTGAAGGCTTTTTTTTTTTTTAAAGAATAGAATAAAAAAAGAATATTCTTTTTTTAAGAATATTTTTTAAGAATAGACAAGCATATTTGAAGGGAGGAAAGAAGAAACCAGTATGTAGTGAGAAAAAAAGGGAGAATGAATGATGACATCAAGGGGCATTAAGAAGAAGAGGAGCAGCTAGGTGGTCCAGTGGTTAGAGCATCAACCCTGAAGTCAGGAGGATCTAAGTTCAAATTTGACCTCAGACACTTAACACTTCCTAGTTGTGCAACCCTGGGCAAGTCACTTAACCCTGATGGCCTCAGCAAAAAAAAAAAAAAAAAAAAAAAAAAAAAAAAGGAAACAAAAGAATGAATGAGCTTGTGGAGAATGGTCTCAATTTTCTTAGTAAAGTGAGAGTCCAGGTGCTAAACCATCAAGTTTAAGAGGAAGATAAGGGAAGCTACAGGAGAAAAGATTTAGAATTGTATTTATTTTTAAAAATTTAAATAGTATTTTATTTTTCCAAATACATGCAAAGATATTTGCCTTTGCAAAACCTTTTGTTTCATATTTTTTCTCTCTCTTTCTCCACTTCTCTCCTCTCCAAGATAGCAAGCAATTCAATAGAAATCAAACATGTGCAGTTTTAAACATATTTCCATATGCGCAAGAAAAATCAGATCAAATGGGGAAAAAATACTAAAAAGGGGGAAAAAAACAACAAAAATGTGAAAATACTATGTTTTGATCCACATTCAGTCTCCACAGTTCTTTCCTGGATGTGAATGGCATATTCATCACAAGTCTTGCCTTGAATCACCTCATTGTTGAAAAGAGCTAAGTCCATCACAATTGATCATAACATAATCTTGTAACCGTGACGATATTCTCCAGTAGAAATGGGTTTGTTGTTGTTTTGTTTGTTTTTTTTTGCTGAGGCAATTGGGGTTAGGTGACTTGTCCAGGGTCACACAGCCAGGAAATATTAAATGTCTCAAGTCAAATTTGAACTCTTGTCCTCCTGACTTCAAGGCTAGTGCTCTATCCACTGAGCCACCTAGCTGCCCCCAGGTAGAATCGTTTTTTAAAGTGATGAATTATATAGGAATTCAGTGAAAAAGAATGAGTTGTCTTAGTGAGGTTCACCTGAGGTGGTAGATGGGAAAAATAATTCAGGGCTAGATATTAGCAAAGGATGAGGACAAAGGAGTGAAGTGTTTGCAAGTAAATGTTAATATATAACTAGGTATGTTAACTATAGATAGAGAATGGGAATACAGGAAAACAAAGTCTGAGGGAGATCAAGGGCTGAGAAAATACTGATTGATGGAGGAACTAGAGCTCCATGAGGAGGAGTGAGGCACAGAAAAAGAGAAATAATGATAGGAGGGCATGGTCATATAATATTAGAGTGAAACATCAACATGAATGTTGAAAGGACAGGAGTTAGGGAGGAAAGGAAGACTAAGGAATCCAAAAATCTAAGTAATTAAAAAGCAATTAAATTATGCAGACAAGATTGTTCTAAATTAAAGATTCTTAATATCTTAATTTGAACTTGTCCTAAAGATTTTTTTATAAACTTTATATAACTGTTTTTAAAAATTTTATAAATTTAAAAATACTTTAAGAGGGGACCTATATACTTTACCAGATTGCCAAAGAGCAATCCAAAAATAGCAAAAAAGCTAAGAATTCCTGTTCTAAGTTAAGATCTAAAAAGAGTATGGAAAGAAGGGTTTTATGAAGACCCCCTAAAGGGGAGTGAAGTAAGTTAATCTTGTGTGAGAGTAGAGACTTCCAGAGGGTTAGTATTATAAGGTATGGGAAATAATTATAAAGGACCTTGAATCTTTTTTCCAAAATAAAGGGAAAGAGAGGTTGGGAAAGGGCCCAAGATAGGCTGCTTGAGATTTGGAGGAGCCAAAGCAATCAGCACAGTAGGAAAGCATTAAAAGCAGGAACTGATGAGGACATAGCCATGAAAGGCTATAAACAGGCTCTGTGTCCAGAACAGAGGAGAGATCAGGAAATGTCTGTGGGAAGAAGGAAAGCTGTAGTGCCAAGTCAAAGTTTGGGTTGTTTTTAACAAGAGCAGCTTTGACCTGAAGTACACCTGGGCATGAAAGATCAATTAATGAAGAGTTTGGCCTAGATGGCTTCTCAAGCCCTTTCCCAGTTTTAATTCTATGATTCTCTAAAGAGAAAAGGACAAAAGGAGGAAACAACGTGAAGATAGGAAAGTCAGAAAAAACATCTTTTTGCACATATTTTTAAATGTTCCTGCTCCTTTCAAGGGGCTAGGCAAGTATAATTATGTCTCATTCTGACATAGGATACTGAAAACTTACAGAATGAAGTTTAAATGATTTGTCTCTACCCGCAGACACAAAAATGGTCCAGTGCAAAACACTGCAGAAATTCAGTCCAGAACTCTGATTCAAAATATTTTAGTGACATGCCCTTACTATTTTAATAATAAATGATATGATGATAATAGTCATGGCAATAATTTTTAAAAGCTAGCATTAACATAGCAGTTTATGCTTTGTAAAATGCATTAGAGGAAATGTGAACTCATCTCAAGTGAACCTCACAATAATTATGGGAGGTGAATACTATTATGACTCCCACCATTTTACAAATGAAAAAACTGAGGCACAGAAAGAGTCACATAGTGTTTGAGGCAGGATTTGAATTAGGTTTTCCTCACTCCAGGCACACTTGTCTAGCCACTGAACCACCTTAGCTGTTCTCCTATCATTTCAGTACCTAGGCATTTAATAAAAAAGATTACAGGTCCATGAACTGTAACCCCAGCTTTAGTTTCCAAGTAATAACCACCATTTAAAAGACATTTTTCCAAAAATTGCTTTTCCATTCAAGACAATTGACACAGATAAAATAGGCATATCATTTTAAATTGCAACAATATGTTAAATGATTTTTAAAGCAACTATAAAAGCACTTTAAATTAGCATCAATCCATCTGAACAAATGAGAACACTCAAGCTCTTACATGATATATAACTGAGCTATCACCTAAGTTTAAACATTTCCTATTCTGAACTACTTTTCTATTTTTCATGGAACTTACAAGAACAGACACAAGAGACATTCTAATTACTTCACTGATCTTAGTCTGAGAATTTGAAAATGATTAAAACTTACTGTGTATTCTGGTCCCAGTATTTCATTTTGGAGGAAAGAAGTGTGGGGGGGAAAAAAGAGAGATGACATGATGATAAATGTCATTACTTCCACTTAATACAAACTATATAAGCAATATATATATATATATATTAATTCATTTTAATAACAAAAAAGATGTAAAGAACACCACCACCCTCCTTATTACAGGACCAGATCACCAAAATTACTCTTGGAATACTTTTACATGCAAATTTAATAATGACATTTCTCTTGGTTGAGCAGACAAGGGATCAAATTCAATTGATCTGTAGCCAGCTAAAGATCAAAGGCCTAACACAAAATCAGAATTGAAAGTAGATCTTAGGTAAAAAGTCTTGGTAAAGAATGGTAGAGTCAATGTCAAAAAAAATTTTCACAGTTCAATTTTTAAATGAAAAAATAATCATCCAATGATCAAAGAAAAGTTTGTTCTACTGGTGCCAGAGGGATAGCCTGGATTATTTCATAAGGGAAAGAACTGAACCTTTATCTTCTTCTTTCCTAAGATGGAAAGTCCTTCCACCTGTAATTTAGACACTTAAAGAGTTTCCTAGGGGCACTGAGAGTTAAATTACTTGTCCAAAGTCATAAAGACTTAAGTGTTAGAAGCAGGACTAGAACTCATAATTTCCCAATTCTGAGCCACACTATACCCTAAGGAGTCTCAGTCTCTCTCTCTCTCTCTCTCTCTCTCTCTCTCTCTCTCTCTCTCTCTCTCTCTCTCTCTCTCTCTCTCTCTCTCTCTCTCTCTCTCTCCCCCTTATTTCTTACACAATTTTCGGGAGAATGCTGAGTTTATAACGTGCATTCAAATTCTTCCAGAATGAATTTGTTAGTTCACCTGGAACAAGAAATTAAAATTTTCTGCATAATCAGCTTATAAGAGAAGTGTTTTTTGTTTTTTGTCATTGTTGTTGTTTTTTATGCTAGTGACTATTTTGAACTGACTGGACAATTTATGTAATTGTGAAAGAAATTTACTCTATTGGAATTGGAATAGGTATGATGGTAGAATGGCAGTAAAGAAAGAACAATGGATTTTAAATCAGAAGCTGAGTTCAAAACATTGCTCTGTTTCTTGCTTACTAGCTATAGAACTTTGCATGTTACTGCCTTTTTGGTATTCACTTTCCTCATCTGTAAAATGGAACAGTTGGGTTAGATAATTTCTAAGGTGTCTATTAGCTCTAAATTCTATGATCCTAAGATGGGTTGATTGAAATTTTTTTTCTTTCCTCTTCTTAATTGGTAAAGGCAAATGCTATTGAGAAATGATATCACATAAAAATTGGAAGGCAATAATAATACTAATAATAGAAGGTGACATTTGTAGAGCATTAAGAATTTATCAAGTTCTTAAGATGTTATTTCATTTGATTTTCACAACTTTATTAGATACTCTCACTCTCTCTCTCTCTCATGCACCTATGCTTTCGTAACAGGCAAGGTGAAGAGGAGTGTTTATAGGACTTAATAATCCAATGTCTAGACCAGTGGTCTCCAAACTATTTTCATCTTCTACCCCCATCAGCAAAAAATGCTTTATCACATATTCCAGATTTTTTTTTATGTAGTCTAAATCTGTAATGTTTTCATTGTATAAAACTAATTGTAAGCTCCTTTCATCTGTAATTTGTAGATTTAAACAATTTCTTGGGAGCATTAGAGGATAAATAACTTGCCCATATTAGAAATAGGACTAGAACACATCTTCCTGATTCCAGGTTAAGCCTCTATTCTAACTCCCTATATTTAGTGAACTTTTCCCAGAAATTGTGGAAGAAATAAGCATAGAGAAGAAGCTTAGCATGCATAAATTATATTAATGTGCTATTTTGCTAAAATAAGACACAAGAAGGAAAAGTTTTATGAGATAAAGATGAAATAAATAATATTTAAAAATATTTTAGTAATGATTCTTTTTAGTGAGGGCAATGTGATTAAGTGTGCTTCGTTATTTTCATAAAATCTCTATGCATGTACTGAAGGATGTGGGAACTTGTAAGTAATAATTGTTTGGTAGTAATTAATGATTCAGTTAATTTGATCGATGTAGCTAGCCAGCTAAACAGATGAATTTCTTTTTTTTAGCTACTTTTTTATTAGAAGACACATAATGTAACAATCTCTGTAACATAAAATATCTTGGGTCATAGCAGCCAGAGCATAATGTCTTTAAAACACAAATTATTTTTATCTATGTGTAGATTTTATCATGCACAATGGAAAAATAAGAAAAAATGAACTGCCTCTGATTTCAATTGAGCAGAAAGTTTTCATCTAAATGATTCTGTTTTATATGAGCTTGCTTAGTGATAGGATTATACTTAAATTTCCTATTGTTTGGATACTTTAGTTGTACTTTTGTATGAGTACATATGGACTCTAGAGTGTAAGGAAAAAAAAGCCATTGGATAAAAAAGTTGGAGAAAAGTCAAATTTTGAAGGGTATTAAATGCTAAAGAGAACTTTGTATTTAATACAAGTCAATAGGGAGACACGAGTTTCTTGAGTAGGGCTGACATGGGTAGGCTTGTTCTTCAGACAAATTGTTTTGTGTGGAAGAGAGTTTTAGAATAGATCTTGAAGAAACAAGTCTAAATAGGAAACTGTTGAAAGAGTCTAGGAAAGAAGTGATAAGTGCCTGAATTAGGATGTTGACAGTAGAAGTGAAGAGAAGGAAAAGAAATGTTGTATGGATAAAAATGAAAAGTTTAGCAATGGACTGGATCTGTGATGGGGTGAGTAAAAGTGAGTATGGGATGATGTTGAGGTTGTGAACTTGTAACTAAAAGAATGGATATTCTGGACCAACATAGGGAAGTTCAGGTGATGGCTGAGTTTGGAAAGAAAGGTAACAACCAATTTGTAACAACCAATTTGTGTCTGCTCCTCCTGAGCAATTCATTCTGTACAATCCCCAAACAATTAGTATATGTGTAATCAATTAAGCATTTATGAAGCATGTCAGACACTGTGTTAAGTGCTGGGGATACAAATGAAAGAATTAAATAATCCCTGTTCTCAGGAAGTTTAATGTCCCTTCACCTTCTGAGGGGGGCCTGATATAGTCATGAGGTGCTTGAGGTAATTCAGAGGAAGCAGGGGAAGCATTTGGGGAGAGGGAGTGGATGCAAATGTACTTTCCCAAAGGCATTTGTGCAGTTTCAGCCATGAGTGTACTTGTCATGATTAGGTCATAAATGCTATGAGGGGTCCAACTATTGAAAAAAAAATACTGGTAGAGAAGGGAAGTTGAGGGTTTAGAATTTGTACAAAAGTGGTGACAGAGGTAAGAGTGGAGGAATGTTGGGCAGAAAATGAAAGGGATACTTTCTAGCTGTGTGATCCTGGGCAAGTCACTTAACTCCAGTTGCCTCATAAACCACAACCCCCACAAAAAAGAAAAAAGAAAAAGGATGGGTATGGTGGTGCTCAAGACAAACCCCTACAATTAGTTCTTGAGGAGAGGGTAGGATAGACCCATCTTCTCCCTCTAATTTATTAAAACATATTGTTCCCATAACTTCTAACTTGGAGACTACTGGCCTAGACAATCACTTTCAACACATTGTTATATTCATTGCCTGCAGGTGTTTACAGATTGGTTGAAAACTTACCTGTAATTGTGTAAGGGTAATAGTTCCAAGCCTTCTCTGTTACATAAAATATCTTGGGAACAACAGCTCTAGCCCAGCTAGGCAATTTGCTGCAAGGAAGAGGAGAAAATAAATTAGAAATTACATGCAGTCATAAAAAACAATTCCTAGAGGAAATGGGAACATTTTGTCTCACACATACACACACACACACACACACACACACACACACACACACACACTCACTCTATACTCATTTGTCTATGGTCTTTTTTACTACAGAAAAATGACTGATCATTTCATACACACAGTTGCAGTTTCTTTTTTTCTTTTCTTTTTTTTTTATTGCTTACACATTTCATTGTGCTGAATTCCTTTTTTTCTTTTTCTTTTTTTTAACTGTTTTTTTAATTAATTTTATAATTATAATTTTTTTGACAGTACATATGCATGAGTAATTTTTTTACAACATTATCCCTTGTATTCATTTTTCAAAATTTTCCCCTCCCTCCCTCTACTCTCTCCCCTAGATGACAGACAATCCCATACATTTTACATGTGTTACAGTATAACCTAGATACAATATATGTGTGTAAATCAAATTTTCTTGTTGCATGTTAAGAATTGGATTCCGAAGGTATAAGTAACCTGGGTATAAAGACAGTAGTGCAAACAATTTACATTCACTTCCCAGTGTTCCTTCTCTGGGTGTAGTTATTTCTGTCCATCATTGATCAACTGGAAGTGAGTTGGATCTTCTTTATGTTGAAGATATCCACTTCCATCAGAATACATCCTCATACAGTATTGTTGTTGAAGTGCATAATGATCTCCTGGTTCTGCTCATTTCACTCAGCATCAGTTGATGTAAGTCTCTCCAAGCCTCTCTGTATTCATCCTGCTGGTCATTTCTTATAGGACAATAATATTCCATAACATTCATATACCATAATTTATTCAGCCATTCTCCAATTGATGGGCATCCATTCATTTTCCAGTTTCTAGCCACTACAAAAAGGGCTGCCACAAACATTTTGGCACATACAGGTCCTTTTCCTTCTTTAGTATTTCTTTGGGATATAAGCCCAATAGCAGCAATGCTGGATCAAAGGGTATGCACAGTTTGATAATTTTTGGGCATAATTCCAGATTGCTCTCCAGAATGGTTGGATTCTTTCACAATTCCACTAACAATGTATCAGTGTCCCAGTTTTCCCACATCCCCTCCAACATTCATCACTATCTTTTCCTGTCATCTTAGTCAATCTGACAGGTGTGTAGTGGTTTCTCAGAGTTGTCTTAATTTGCATTTCTCTGATCAGTAGTGATTTGGAACACTCTTTCATATGAGTGGATAGAGTTTCAATTTCATCATCTGAGAATTGTCTGTTCATATCCTTTGACCATTTATCAACTGGAGAATGGTTTGATTTCTTATAAATTAGAGTCCATTCTCTATATATTTTGGAAATGAGGCCTTTATCAAAACCTTTAACTGTAAAAATATTTTCCCAATTTGTTACTTCCCTTCTAATCTTGTTTGCATTAGTTTTGTTTGTACAAAAGCTTTTTAATTTGATGTAATCAAAATCCTCTATTTTGTGATCAATAATGATCTCTAGTTCTCCTTTGGCCATAAATTCCTTCCTCCTTCACAGGTCTGAGAGGTAAACTATTCTCTGTTTCTTTAATTTATTTATGATCTCATTCTTTATGCTTAAATCATGGACCGTTTTTGATCTTATCTTGGTATATATGGTGTTAAGTGTGGGTCCATATCTAATTTCTACCATACTAATTTCCAGTTTTCCCAACAGTTTTTTTTCAAATAATGAATTCTTATCCCAAATGTTGGTATCTTTGGGTTTGTCAAACACTAGATTGCTATAGTTGTACCCTATTTTGTCCTATGTACCTAATCTGTTCCACTGATCAACTAGTCTATTTCTTAACCAATACCAAATGGTTTTGGTGACTGCTCCTATATAATATAGCTTTAGATCGATCAGGTACACGTAGGCCACCTTTATCTGACTTTTTTTTTCATTAATTCCCTTGAAATTCTCGACCTTTTATTCTTCCATATGAATTTTGTTGTTATTTTTTCTAGGTCATTAAAATAGTTTCTTGGGAGTCTGATTGGTATAGCACTAAATAAATAGATTAGTTTGGGGAGTATTGTCATCTTTATAATATTTGTTCGGCCTATCCAAGAGCAATTAATGTCTTTCCAATTATTTGAATCTGACTTTATTTTTGTGGCAAGCGTTTTACAATTTTGCTCATATAATTTCTGACTTTTCTTTGGTAGATAGATTCCCAAATATTTTATACTCTCAGTTGTTTTGAATGGAATTTCTTTTTGTATCTCTTGCTGTTGCATTTTCTTGGTGATGTGTAAAAATGTTGAGGATTTATGTGGATTTATTTTGTATCCAGCACTTTTGCTAAAGTTGTGAATTATTTCTAATAACTTTTTATTAGAATCTCTGGGGTTCTCTAAATATACCATCATATCATTTGCAAAGAGTGATAGTTTGATTTCCTCATTACCTATTCTTATTCCTTTAATCTCTTTCTCAACTCTTATTGCCGAGGTTAACATTTCTAATACAATATTGAATAGTAATGATGATAGTGGGCAACCTTGTTTCACTCCTGATCTTACTGGGAAAGGTTCCAGTTTATCTCCATTACATATTATGCTTACTGACGGTCTTAAATATATGCTCCTGACTATTTTAAGGAATAGTCCATTTATTCCTATACTCTCAAGTGTTTTTAGTAGGAATGGATGTTGTATTTTATCAAATACTTTTTCTGCATCTATTGAGATGATCATATGGTTTTTATTAATTTGATTATTAATATGGTCAATTATACTAATAGTTTCCTAATATTAAGCCAGTCCTGCATTCCTGGTATAAATCCTAGTGTATTATCCTGAGGATCATTTTCTGAAGTCTTTTTGCTAATATCTTATTTAAGATTTTAGCATCAATATTCTATAGTTTTCTTTCTCAGTTTTCAACCTACCTGGTTTAGGTATCAGTACCATGTCACACAGTTGCAGTTTCTTAATATGTACAAAAGGGACCCAAATTGGTCATGAATTAGGAAGGAAAAAAAAAGAAATGTCTTGCTTGAACTCATTTGATAAGAAAAATGATAATAAATGTCATGTCAATTAGATAGTGTTAAAGAAGGCCATCTTGTAGAAATGAGATGATTCTTGCCATAGGCCCCTTGCCCAGGATTTAAGACTCTATAACCTTACATGATGTTGAGTGGAAAAGCACAGATAAGTAGGGACACAGATTTCAAAAGCCAGACATTGTCCTTTTAATTCCTCTGAGTATTGAGTGGAGAATAGCAACAACAGAGTTTATGAGAAAGGTTACAATAAATATGGGGTTTGACTCAAGGGTGCTTCATGAGGTAACTATTTTCAGAAATTCTAAAAGAACATTAATCCCAAAATTTTTTGAAAACTTAAAATGTTAAACAATTTTTTTCTCTTCTACTTATTATCACTGCTTAATTCCTTTCTTTGAACTGATTTGCATTTCAGGCAAATTGGATTATTAGCTGTTCTACAATCTGTTTTTTAAATTATTGTAAATTTTATTTTTATTTTCAGTTCCAAATTCTCTCTCTCCCTCCACCTCTTCCCTTACCTATTAAGAAGCTAAGAAATAGAATACCTGTTATACACATGAAGTTATAGAAACATTCTTCATGGATGATTTCAGAGACACCTGGAGAAACTTACATGAACTGGTGCTAAGAGAAATGAGCAAAACTAAGAGATCATCTTACAAGGCAACAACAAGATTATATGATGATCAATTCTAATGGATATGGCTCTCTTTAATAATGAGATGATTTAAACCAGTTCTAAATGTTCAATGATGAAGAGAGCCATTTACATCAGAATGAGAACAGTGGGAACTGAATGTGATTCACAACATAGCATTCCCACTCTTTTTGTTGTTGTTTGCTTGCATTTTATTTTGCTTCACTTTTTCTTTTTTCTTTCTTTCTTTTTTTTTTTTTTACTGGTTTGATTTTATTTTTCTTGTGCAGCACAATAACTTTGTGTGCATATATTGTTTAACATGTTTAACATATTGGAATACTTAACCATCTAGGGGAGGAAGTGGGGGGAATTGGAACATAAGGTTTTTCAAGGGCTAATGTTGAAGAATTGTCCAAGCACATGTTTTGAAAAATAAAAAGCTTTAATAAAAAAAAAAAAAACCACAGAAACAAAAACATTCTGCATTAACCATGGCTGTCCTACAGTTTCATTGTGTTTTCTTTCACCACCATGAATTCCTGCAGGCTGTCTCCAAGGTCTGAAACATATTAACCCTGACTTAGTTTCACTTATTAATTTTTTTTGCTTTCTTCAAGTATTCTGCAATACTTCCTACTTCCTTCTGGATATTTTCTGTCCAAATTTCTCCTTTGTCCCAAACACTCTACCTTGTATTACACTTGTCACTTCAGAGGAATGATAAAGATTACTTCATTTTAATTTTTTAAGCATAATACCAATAAATGCTTCATGGAATTAAAATTAAAAGTCATATCTTCTCTGTAACTCTGTGGAATTGAAGTTCTTGGAAGGCAGAAACTGTCACCATTTCTTCATTTTTATATTATCAGTACTTTGCCCACAGTAAGTACTTAATAAAAGCTTCACTGAATGCTTATGAATTACACAGATCAGACCCTGAGAATCAACTCCAACCTACTTTTCTTTTCCTTTCAATGCTGAATGTTGAGTCAAGGGAGAAGTCTCTTCTTTTTTAATTTCCCATTATCATTTTGCTATTTTCTCATTCTAACACCAGGAACCAACCGATATATTACATGTCTAATACATGAAACCTGGAAAGATGTTATGAGAACTGCATGTTGGGAGCAAAGCAGGAAGTAGTTTTGAGTTCCAAGCAGATATAACCAACAAAAGGGATTTTTAAAAACAACAACACAAAGCACAACTCTTCCTGGATTTGGAATTCAAATGAAAACAAAACTCAGTAAGTATCGAGTGCCCCTGGGTTGAGATCCATTCAAATTCCCTGCTTTTCATAATGGCTGAAGGCTTTCAGGCCTTATTTTGTTTCAGATAATACTCAGACCCTATATAAATGCCTAGGATCATCATCAGGATTAAAATAAATCGAAGTTTTCCAAACAGGAGAGAGCATCAGACCAATGCAATTGCTCTCAGGTGGGATATGAAAAACCAAACTGAAGCAGTTTTATAATTCGTCTAGCAATTCTTCTTGCTGATCTAATACAGATTTTCACACTCCTATAAAAACCATCTCAGCAGTAACTGTCCATTTACCTTACACTCATACTGCTCAAATGGGCAGGTCTGCCTCCTGGAAGAGGGTTTATAGCTTCTAATAATGATTGACTCCATAAATCATTGAGTTTTGAGTAGAATGGGAGTTGGAGCTCATGACTGAGAAAATAAAACCGAGCTTCCAGGCGAGATGAGACCACAACCAAAACCATACATGAATTTACTCTTGGCTGTTCCCACCCCACACAGTTTTGCAACATTGGGCTATTTCGGAAGCCATGGATTCTACTCACTGGCAAGTAGTGTTCTCATGGGTTTAATTTACTGAAACAGGGTTGGACAACTGCCCACCCAATACAGACCAGGCAGAGCTCCAGGATTCCAGGGCAACCACACAATTTATAGAGTATTAAATCACTGTTGTTCACTTCCCTTCTGGAAAAGTGCCAAGTCTATTTAATTCAACAAGTATTTATTAAACGCCTAATGTATACCAGAACAAGAAAACAAAACAGGCTATGTATTCAAAGTGCTAACATTTCCATTGGGAGGGGAAAGAAGGAATCAGAGAAGTTAGAGATTCGCCACGCAGAGGAGAACATGCTGTATGTGGAGTCAGTCTATGCAAAGACAGAAGATAGAAGGTCAGCATTCTGGACAGCAATTTGGAACTGTGCCCAAAGAGCTATAAAATCCTATATAACCTTTGATCCAGCAATATCTGAAATCAGGTCTATCCACCAAGGTGATTTTTAAAAATAAAAAGGAAAAGGACTTATATGTACAAAAGTGGTGTTAAAGAATTGGAAATTGAATCAAACAGGGAATGAGTGAATAAGATGCAGTATATGATTATGACAGAAAATTATTGTGCCATAACTATTGTGTTATAAAAAAATAATGAATAGGATACTTTCAAAAAAATCTGGAAAGATTTACATGAACTGATACAAAGTGAAATTAGCAGAACTAAAAGATTACTGTATAGGGTAACAACAGTGTTGTACAATGATCAACTGTCAATTACTCAACTATTCTCAGCAATCTAGTATCCATGACATTTCCAAAGGACTTATGATAAAAAAATGTTATGTGCCTTCAGAAAAAGAACTGATGGAATCTGAATCCAGATCACAGCATAATGTTTTTTGCTGTCTTTATTTTTCCTTGAGTTTTTTGGTCTGTTTTCTTTTATAACATGAATAAACTTTTTACAGAACTGCACATGTATAACCTATATCAAATTGCTTGCCATCTCAAAGAGGAGGAAGTACAAGGAAGGAAAAAAATATGGAAATCAAAAAATCTTTTTTTTAAATGTTAAAAATTATTTTTAAATGTAATTGGAAAAAATTGGAAAAAATAAAATTTCTAAGATACCTATACTAAATAAATAAATGAATAAGTAACCACTTGGGTACTTCAGAAGGAGGAAGAGGAGGAGAAATTCATATATAGGGAATAGCCATATTAAGAAGCATGAATAACTTGATCTGGAAGAACAAGAAGACATACATTATTGCTAATAAGAAGGAAGGAAGGAAGGAAGGAAGGAAGGAAGGAAGGAAGGAAGGAAGGAAGGAAGGAAGGAAGGAAGGAAGGAAGGAAGGAAGGAAGGAAGGAAGGAAGGAAGGAAGGAAGGAAGGGAGGGAGGGAGGGAGGGAGGGAGGGAGGGAGGGAGGGAGGGAGGGAGGGAGGGAGGGAGGGAGGAAGGGAGGGAGGGAGGGAGGGAGGGAGGGAGGGAGGGAGGGAGGGAGGGAGGGAGGGAAGAAGTAGAAATCTAAGGAATCAATTTAATTAGATAGATTTCCCTATTGTATGTGTGGTCTTAAGCACAAGCAGCTGCTTTTTTGTAGTGATAAGGAACTGGAAATTTAGTGGATGTCCATCAGTTGAAGAATAGTTGAAAAAGTCATGGTATATGAAAGTAAAAAAAAAAAATTGGAACACAAGGTTTTGCAAAGGCAAATGTTGAAAACTATCTTTGCAAGTATTTGGAAAAATAAAATGCTATTAAAAATAATAAAATTAAATTAAACGAAGGCTTCCACCCAATGAAAAAATAAAACAAAATAAAACCAAGCAGCTGGGCCCTTCTGAGCTGATCCTTTTTAGCCACAAATTCAGAGCCTGATGAATCCTTGACATTCCTTAGAAGGATTAAAGGATCAGATTTACAAATGGAAAAGACATTATAGGTTACTTCCTCCAACAACTCCACTGTACAGAGAAGGAAACAAAGTTCATAGAAATAAAGTAGTTTTACTCAGGGAGCAATGGGCAAAGCCAGGATTCAAACCCAAATCTTCAGGCTCCAAAGCTAGTGGTGTTTCTATTGCACCATACAATCTTCTGTGATATTCCTTAGTATTTTGGTCCCAGGACTCTTACACAGTATCCAATTTCATTCCCTTTTTGAGCCATTTGGAAAAAAAAATCTCTTGGCATAATCCCATTCCTCATTAAAACAACCCACATCTGTCCCAATTATGCTTTATGACTTACAGAGCATTCTCATCATGATTTTGAGTTAGGTAATCCAAATATTGTACCAATTTTACAAAAAATAAAGTTGAGGGAGCCAGGGTTCTCAAAGAGAGGTCTTCTGACTCCAAGTCCTGTGTTGGAAAAGGCTATTATTTTTCCCAGACAAGAAAAATCTGCATTGAATCTTATCATTTTTGGAACTGGTCATTACTCTAGAGTATTATAGCTGTTATAGTCAACCAACATACTGTCAATTTTATACTAGAATTAATGGTTTTATTCAATGTGAAAGGGATTCATTTAGCTAAAATTGCCAATAAGACTTTATTTGACTCCATTCAAATCAGTTTGGGGAGGAAGCCATCTTGGTATAAGTTATTTATTTACAAGACCTGGCTCTTGAGGAATTTGCAAAGTCTTCTTTTTTATGCTAAGCTTTCTGCAGATTTTTAAGCCTCCTAACAAGCCTCTTCTTAGACATCCAATTCCCCTTGGAAAGTCATTATTTGCATCTAATTCCCCTGAGAAAGTAAATTTTTTTTCTCCCTACAACAAAAACTTATCACTGTCTGTCTAAAAAGGAAAAAGAAATTTAATTAGTTCCCACGGTTGCTTCCACTTTCATGATCTCAGCTGCCATGTGTCCTACAATTCTAAGGAGTCATCTCTGCCATTCAGATGCTCCATTTAGTGTGAAATATATTTCAGTCTCCTAGTGGATCAAATAATACCTCCTACTTCCCCATAAAAGGAGAAGAAAGGTGGCACAGTGGAACAAACATCAGCTTTGAAGACAGAAATTTTATTTTAGACAGCTTGAGTCTAAATGGCAAGGTCACAGGACTCAAGTCAGAAAGATCTGAGTTCTAGTTCTGCCTCAAACATTCTCCAGCTAGGTGACCCTGAACTAATCACTTAATCTCTTTTGGCTCCAGTTTTCTCATCTGTAAAATGGGAACAGGTATCCTGGAAAGAAGAGACATTATAATCATTATATGAATATATGAATGAAAGCTATTATTATTATTAGTTTAGAATTATGGTTTTCCCCTCCATCAGATGAACAACTTGAATCTTGTGCCAGTTTTATCCTCTATAAAATAAGATTATATTTGTACTACACAGCCCCAATTAACATGCATTATATATGTATGTGTGTATATCTGAGCAGTATGAATATATATCAAATTAAATGTCATAGTACTTTGTAGCCATAAAAATTGCTATGTAAATGCAGCAATTTTTATTACTCTTAGAGTTCTTTTCTTTAGTATGGTGTGGAAAAAACCCTAGATTTCAGAGTAAAAGCTGTGAGGGGTCCTAACAAACTAAAAAGACATTAAGTCCAAGCCTCCTTACTAAATGTGTTATCTCAAGACCAACCTAAGTTTAGAAATAGAGGTTCATCCATCAACCAGGCAACTAGACTTGCAAATTTTTCAATCATAGCAATTCATGAACAATGGCAACTAATATGTCAGGATTGTGATCCATGCCCAGAGAAGGAGTATAAAATCTTGGATCCTGAAAGTGTCCTCTACCTCTATTTTCAAGGAAAATAGAAGCTGTTTGGTTATGAGTTTATACTATTTTCCTACTTTTTACCTATTCTAGATCCTCTCTCCTTTCTAGGATTTCATGATACCACTTTCTCTTGGTTCTCTTCCCTCCTCTGACCATTTCTCCTCAGTCTCCTTTACTGGTTTTACATATACTATATTTTACTTGGTAACTTCATCAGCTACCAAAGATTCAATGATCATCTTTCTATAGATGAATCCATATATCTGGTCCTATTCTCTCAGTTGAGGTATAGTTACACTCAAAGTGGATGTCTCATGGGTAACTCAAACTCAACATTTCCATATTATCTTTTTATAAGCCCTTCAGAATCTGGGCCCTTCCTGTCTTCCCAGGCTTCTTACACTTGACGCACCCCACTCCATGTGTCCCTCAGTCCAGTGATTAGAGCTCCTTACTATTGCACCAGACATTCCATCTCCCAGAACTAAATTTCTACAATCTATATCCCATGTAATTTTCTCAACTCCTTGAGCTTCTTGGTTTTTGTAAAATTTCTGTTAACATCCTACTTTATACAAAAAAACTTTCCTAGTTCTACTTAATATTAGTGCCTTTTCTCTAAGATTATCTCCAAGTAGTTCTGAAGATATCTGTTTGCATGTGCTCTCTCCTCCTCCAACCCCACCCCCAATCAGATTTTGAAGTTCTTGAGGACAAGGTCTCTTTGGCTTTCTTTGTATCTTTAGTGCTTAGCACAGGACCTGGCATATAGTAGATGCTTAATAGATGCTTGTGAATTTAACATTATTATTATTTTTTAAATTATAGTTTTTATTTACCACATATATGCATGGGTAATTTTACAGCATTGACAATTGCCAAACCTTTTGTTCTAATTTTTCCCTTCCTTCCCCCCCCTCAGATGGCAGGTTGACCAATACATGTTAAATATATTTAACATTATTTTGAGACCAAGATAGGTCTTTATAATTACAGTGAGTTCATTTTTAAATTTTTTATTTTTGTTGGTCTCTTTCATTTATATTGCTGCAGTCACTGTGTATGTTGTTTTCTTGGTACTGCTTATTTCATTTGCATCAGTTTATATGTTGCTGTGTAGTCATTTTTCCTTCTTGTTTAGTTACTTCAGTAGTATCCAACTGTTCTTGACCCCATTTTGGTTCCTTGGCAAAGGTATTGGAATAGTTTGCCATTTCCTTCTCCAGATCTTTTTCCAGATGAGAAAAACTGAATTCAATAGATTTCTGTAAATTGCTTAGGGTCACACAGCTAGTGTCTGATTCTGGATTTGAACTCAGATCTTCCAGCCTCTAGGACTGAAGCCTTTTCTACTGTCCACCTAGATGCCCATCAGCTTAAATGAGTCTTCCCAAGCCTTCTTTTGGTCACCATGTCTCTCATTTCTTATGGAATAATAAAGGCTGCATTTTATTCACACAAAAATTTGATTTAGTCTTCAATTGACAGAGAATTACTTTGTTTCTAATTCTTTACTACTACTATAAGTGTCACTATAAGCATTTTAGTGTAATTTGGACCTTTCTATCTTTGAGGAGGTGTCTGTTCTCAAAGGACAAGTAAGTTTTTAATAACTGTCCTGTAAATAGAAAGCCTCAGTCACATAACTTGTAGAAAGGAGAAGAAGAATCCTAATTCTATTATTAAGCTATTGGCAAGTAATGAGAGAAAATTATGGCTCCTCCTCATTTCACATAGTTAGAACAGTAGTTCTCAAACACTTTTGTCTGAGGACCCCTTTATATTCTTTAAAAATCAATGAGACTCTCCTTTGTTTATAAGAGTTACATCTACCAACATTATCATGTTAATATTAAAATATCTTGGTAATATTACAATAGTTTTAACCTTGTAGACCCATCTGAAAGAAAACTCCCCTCCAAGAGACCCTAGATAACATACTGAGAACCATTGAGCTCAAAAGTAATTCAGTTACCAATTGAGAGTTATGATATTGTTGAGGATGGCTAAGCAGAAAAGCTCCTAAGAAAATCTCAATAAAAGAAAAATTGAACAATTATATCAATGGGTGGTTGTTCCTGTTTCTGAAAATATCACATTTTTAAAAGGTAATAATAAGGATAGCTAGCATTATACAGCTTTTTTAGGTCTGTAAAATGCTCTACATACATTATTTGATTTGATGTTCACAGTAAACTTGGGAGGTAGGTGGGCTTTTATTATCCTCATTTTACAGATGAGGAAAAAGAGGTAAAAGCAGTAATTAAATAATTTGTCCAGATTACATAGGGGAAGCTAGGGGGTGTCATGCAATGCATTAAGTGCATTGGCCCCAGATTGTGTGTCACTGTGTCATCTGTGTGACTCTGGGCAAGTCACTTAACCCTGTCTGCCTAAGTTTCCTCATCTGTAAAATGAGGTGGAGTAGGAAATGGTAAACCACTCCAGTATTTCCACCATGAAAACCATTAAAAAAAAAAAAAAAAAAAAACAACAGGCAAACCCTAATAACAACAACAAAAAAATCATTTAGTGAAAATTAAGGTGGGATTTGACCCCTGGCTCTTGACCCCAAGTCCAAAGTTCTTACCCATTGTGTCACCAATCTGAGAACTATTGCTAAAATAGATTTTAGACATCATTCAGTCCAACCCTTTAATTTTACAAATGAAAAATTGAGGCACAGAGAGGTTAGGTAATTTATTTTAGTAGATAAGAGTAGATAGTAGAGTTGCAATTTGAACTCAAATCCCAATAACTATAAGCTGTTTCCTAAGTATTTTATCCTAAGTAGTTCCCACTGATTTTGCTGAGATCACAAGTGCCTTTTTATGGTCCCTTTTACATTAATAATCTTACCTAAAATAAACTTTATATCCTAAACCATTCCCAAGGATTCTTCTTCTTAAAAGACTTCTAGGAACAAAAATTACATCTTCCCTTCACTAGCCTAAAATTTGGCAATTCTTGTTCTGAAGTTATATTTAACCTGAGACTTAACCCTAATTAGTTCTGATATTCCTAATCTCATGAGACATCTCATGCCATTTGGTAAATCTCACATTTTGGACTATGAAAATTAATCAGTCCAAATAACACATTTTAGGCCCTGAATGGGAAAGGAAAGAAGGCATAATTATAACAAATTTCTATAAGTCTATATTGAGTGCCTTAAAATTTGTCAAAATTTTTCTTAACAAAATCTTAAAAGACATTATAAAATATTATTATTCCCATTTTATAGATGAGGAAACTGAGATTGAGACTAATCATTAAATGAATGCATCAAATGTCAGAACTAGGAATCAGCAGAACTATCTCCCAAATTAGCAGAAAGCCCTCCCTTTTACACAAGACAGCCTTTCAATTAAAATCTTTTCTAATGGAGAGATCAACCAAGAAATGGTGCCTTCTCATTTCTTTGTTAAGATTATGCTCAAATAAGTTAGAACTTATTTTAAATAATAAAGTATTGTACTGCCTTCCTGTCTTCATTTTCCACCAATTCAAGAGTTTTTTTGGAAATTTCATGTCATTTTGGTGGGGGCAATGAGCTAGCACAGTGGTAAGAGTCAGGAAGCTCTGAATTCAAAATTCACAACAGGTATTTACTAGATATTTGACCCCTGGGTCAAAGTGACTTAACCCTATCTGCCTCAGTTTCTTTATTTCTATAATGAGCTAGGAAAGGAATTTGCAAATTATCTTTGCCAAGAAAACCCCAAATGGGGTCACAAAAAAGTCAAACTCATGAGCAACAACAAAGGCTATAAATTAACACATTATTAAGGTGTGGTTCTTTGGAGGGCTTTAAGCGGTAAAGCCTGGTAGAAGAGTTTCACCAAAAAAGACAGTATAACTTTAAGTAAACATAGAAACCAGCAGAGGCAGAAAGTGGGATCATAATAAGAAGAGACTGTAAATAAGCACCTGATCCAGATGAATAGCATCCTGAAATACTGAAAGAACTGGCATATGTGATAGCTGAGCCACTATCACTAATATCTGAATGACTGTGGAAAACAGAAGAGGTAGCATGAGATTGGAGAAAGGCAAATGTTCTGATTTTCAAAATTGGGGAGAAAATAGTAATTTTAATAATAATAATATCTTTTTATTTTTCAAAGTTTCAAGTCACCACTGCAAAACCAGCAATGTTGACTTTTAATCTTATTGTATCAGAATTTATATTTCAATCCTCTGCAATGACAGATTGTTAAGAGATGCTAGGTAAATATTGAGAAAAGGAAACAGTGACTACAAAATGTCAGCATAACTTTATCCAAAATGAACTGGACTAATGGAAAATGCCACAGATTTACCTAGAAAAATGGGAATAATGAAAAAATCTATCTTCTAGGGTTATTGATATGATATATTTGTAAAGCAGAAACCGCTGTATAAATTCTATCTATTGCCATTAGCTATTATTATTACTATTAGTAGTGTTGTGGAAAAAATGTGAGCAGCAGAGTGATACAGTGGATATAGCACTAGGCTTGGAATCAGGAAGATTCACTTTTCTAAGTTCAAATCTGGCTACAGACACTTACTAGCCCTGTGATCCTAAGTAAGTCACTTAATGCTGTTTGTCTCCTCTGAAAAATGAGCTGGAGAAGAAATGGCAAACAACTCCAGCATCTTTCCCAAGAAAATCCCAAATGGGGTCATCAAGTGTCAGGCAAGCCCGACAAACAACTAAAGAACATCACTGATAAAAACTGGAGAGAATCCACAGGTAGATGATCAGAATAATGAAATACCTTGAGTCCATGTTCTATGAGGATCAATTCAGGGAAATGAAATGTTTAGCCTGGAAGAAGACAGAACTCCAGGTGTCATGGTAGCAATCTGCACTCAAGTATTAGAAGGGATTATCATATGAAAGATTATTCTATTTGGCCCCAGAGAGCAAAATCAGGAACAAGATGTGAAAGTTATAAAAACAGAAATTTAGGCCTGATATTCAAAAATACTTGCAAACACTTGAAATGTCCAGAAGTGAAATGGGCTTTTTTGAAAGGTGATGGGTTCTGCCTCTTTAGAGGTCTCCATTCAGAGAGTGTGTATAGTAAGGATTCCTTTTTGGTTATGAGGAAAATAGAATTTGTCTATTTCCTACTGCTTCTTGAGAAGTGAATATCAACTTTAAGAGAGAAGCTATATTGGATTATCTGAGGAGGGAGAAGGTAGTGAGAAAAATTTGAAACACAAGATTTTGCAAAGGTGAATGTTGAAAACTGTCTTTGCATGTATTTGGAAAAGTGTGTGTGTGTGTGTGTGTGTGTGTGTGTGTGTGTGTGTGTGAGAGAGAGAGAGAGAGAGAGAGAGAGAGACAGACAGACAGACAGACAGACAAATAGACAGACAGACACAAAGAGACAGAGAGAGAGAGTCAAAGAGAGACACAGAGAGACACAGAGAGAGAGAGACAAAGACAGAGACAGAGAGAGACAGAGAGACGGGGAGAGAGAGAGAGACAGAGACAGAGAGAGGAGAGACAGAGAGAGAGAGAAAGACAGAGAGACAGAGACAGAGAGAGACAGAGAGACAGAGACAGAAAGGTGAAAAGAAGAAAAAGCACTGGAACAGGAAAAATATGAAAACCTTTCTTTCTGTCCTCCTTCCTGATAAATTCTTAAAGTCCCCCCTACCACTGATAAATTCTTGCCTGGAACTTGTTTCAGCTTGTCCCTAAGATGGTGAAATCTTCCCCTTTTTCTTCCCCTACTGGATCTGTTTCTTTATTTGTAAAGTGAGAGAATTGGACCATATAATCTTTGAGGCCTGTTTTGGACCTAAATTTTTTTTTTTTTAAAAAACACTGGACAATTCAACATTAGCCCTTGCAAAACCCTGTATTCCAATTTTCCCCCCATTCTCCCATGACCTCCCCTAGATGGCAAGTAGTCCAATATATGTTAAACATGGTAGAAATATATGTTAAATCATATATATATATACACAAAATTATCGAGCTGCAAAAGACAAAAAGGAAGCAAAATAAAATAAGCAAACAACAACAAAAAGAGTGAAAATGCTATGTTGTGAACCATACTCAGTTCCCTCAGTTCTCTCTCTGGGTTTAGATGGCTCTCTTATCACTGAACTCCACCATTTTTCTTTCTAGACTTTCAATGGAGAGTGCAAGTGGTGACCCTAAAGAAAGAATCAAGCTTGTTCCTGCACATTCTATAAGTAAACAATAAATATGCAAATCCTTTGCAAAACAGCATGCAAATACGCCATATTAACTAAATTCTGTAATAGGACTCCAGTGTTTATTAAGAACTAATTCAACTTTCTCTCTATGCCAAAGGTGCCCCTTTCTTATATGGGCTCCCTTTCTAAATAGCCCAAGATCAGTAAACAGAGGCTGCCATATCAGAAATTGAATAATAGGAATCATTTTGCTCTTAACTGAAATAGCTTCGCAACAGGAACAGCAGATGAAAGAGATAGGCCCAATCTCTGGCCACATGTTCTTCCAAACAATTGCATGTTTAGGTAAAGAGATTTGAGTTTAAGTGGCACTCTCCACCAGTTTACAAACACACATTTAGGAATACTTGGACTATTAGATTTTACCTAATTCCTCTTTCCTCCATGATAGACTTAGGAAAGAAATTAGGAAGAGAAAAGGAATGACAGTTAGCTATCCTGGCATATATACCTTGGAAACAAAAGTTTTCACAACAGCTTTTCACAACACCTCCTCATATACATACAAACATAATACTGACTGGAAATAATAAAAGATGGTGGTAGAATCTGTGAGTATGGGTATTAACATCATCATGCACTTGAAATTCCAAGTCAGTCAATTCTTCTTCTTCCCCTCCCATTGTTGCTCCATTTCTCACTTTCCACATTTTCCTCTTTTAGGGAACTAGCATATTTCACCTGAATAGTGCAAAACCTAAAGGGCCAAAACTGCTATGGACCAATGCTTGATGATAAAAATGAAGTAGGAGAGTGTGTGTGAGTGAGACATTCAGTTATAGCCACTCAGTTCATATCTGAAGTCTGGTCAAATCAAGTCCGTGTGTCTGAATTTCCTCCTCTATAAAATGAAGAAATTGGACTTAGAGATAGATCCCTTGGGTTTCTTCTAGCTTTAACTTCCATAATTGTGGATAAAGTATCAATCCCACTTTGTCCTGTCCTCTCTAACCAGAAATTTCTCAAGTGGATAGGATAACAACCCTGATTGTAACTGGGTTTTCTCATTGACCTGTATTAGCCACCATGAAATACAGAGGAAGGCAAAGAGCCAGTGCTTCAGTTTGGGAAGTAAACAGTGGAGATTTTAGCTAACACTTCCCATTTAATGCTAACAATACACAGTCTCATTAAGGAACTTACAAAATCTCACATCCTCAAACCCTAAGGACCTTTCAAGGGTTCCTATGTCTTGAGGAAAGGGACCACTTAAGCTTAACAGTGGAACTGACAGAACATTCTTCCCTTTACAGCCAAGTACACAGTGTGGTGTTTAGGGCTGATGGGAGATATGTTGTTCTCTCCACATGGATCAAATAAAATATTAAAGAGGCATCATAGTTAGAAGTTGGCAACTCTCCCTGACGGGCACCTGCCAGGACAGGCTAATTAATCTAGAATCCATGTTGATGAAGAACATGACAGTTCATGACTGAAAAACAAACCTTAAAATAGATTCCATCTTTTCTCCAATTCCACCCCCCATGCCAGCCACACTTCTACCCTAACTCCAGACTGGATTCTCCCTCCATTGTATACATAGAATTGTTGCAAAAAGAGATAAAATTAAAAATATTGCTCCCATCTGATTTGGGGTGAGGGTCATTATCAAGTTCTTCATCTGGGCTTCAAGAACTTGTTTTGATTTTTAAATATTGATAACTATATTTCAATATAATAAATTTCCATGGTGATTCTTTGCCTTTGTTTTATCCATTTAAAAACACAACTTTTAAGAAGGTCCAATAGACTTCATCAAAAAGTGGTACATGACACAAAAAAGTCTAATAATGTCTGATCTTGAGACAGACATCATGGTACAGTAGTTAGAGAGTTAGGTGGCAAAATAAATAGTATTCGTCTTGGAATCAAGATGACTTGAGTTCCAATTCTGTCTTAGACATTTGTTATCCAGTATTCCTAAGCACTCCCAGAGTTTACTGTGAAGATCAAAAGAGATAAAAGGGGTATGAAAACTTTAAAATGTTCTAGGAATATAGAAGGAAGCTTTTATTTATTATATGCTAGGCATTTTATGCATATTATCTCATTTAACAATTCTGGGAAGTAGGCACTATTATTATCCTCTTTTTATAGTTGAGGAAAGTAAGGCAGGAAGAAATTAATTTACTTGGCTTAGGTTCACACAACTAATAAGTATCTGAGGGCAGATTTGAACTTAGGTTTTCCAGATGCCAAGTCCAACGCTCTATTCATTTCATCATTTAACTAGCTCTGGCACTTGCAGTAACTAAACCACCTTCTGCTGAGCATAACAAAGGGACCAAAGAGCTCAAGTACTGCATCCTGCAAATAAGGAAAAGACAGCCTATGTGATAAATGAATAAATCCAAGAAAATCCCTGCTTGTAGAAAGAAAAATGATACCTGACTGGACTGGGGGAAATAAAGAAAATAAATAAAGATAAAATAAAGATAGCCTACATGATAGCAGATTGTTATGTATGTAGAAGAAGTGATCCCTGATTGGGCTAGGAGACCTCTGAGTTCATTGATGATGCATGTCTGAAATGAGATTAGACTTGAGAAATACTGGAGAAGCAACAAATCGGGGTTTCAGAGAGAAAAGATGACCCTTCAACATACTCCTTGATTCTTAGTACCTGTACTCTAGAAATTGGTAAGAGCAGACTTCTCCAGTGAAATTGTCATTTGTAGTACTGATATTTTATCACATAACTTATCTGATTTCCATTTCACCACTTGCCCTGAAAAATGTTGGCAATCTAACTGTGACTTTTATTTTGTTAGTTTTTGGTAGGAACAAGCAAAATAAGATATTAGATCCTTCCTAGACTGGCACTGAACTGTTTCCCTTTAGACTAATGGGGAAAGGGGCTTTTCTTCTGAAAGGGAAGGGGGTGAGTAAAGACCAAAAACATCAAAACTATCTGATGTGATATATATTCTAGACTGAAGGGAGAATAAAGACAGAAAAACAAAGGAAGGATCAGGGAACCAGCACCATCTTGATTGCAGATTGCCCCTCCCTCAAGAGGTCCCTAGCAGGAGCCTATCCCCTTTCACAAAAAGTGGAGTCTCTGGAGACAAAGTGAACCAGATCCAAGATTATATCTACCTTAATATCTCCACCTGCAATGCAGGTTGTCTTCAATTCTAGTGCCTTAGTTTAAACCCTGTAACATGAGTTGATTTACAACATATAAAACTTACCTATTATTAGTCAAGACTTGGGCTAAAATCTCACCTCCAACACTTTATAATACTAGTTCTATAACCCTCAGAAAATTATTTAACTCCCCAAAGCCTCAATTTTCTCATCTGTTCATAACAATAGCTAGTGTGTAAATAGTTCTTTATTAGCACTTTAAAAATATTGTCTCATTGGATACTCACAATAATATTTAGGATGTAGGTGCTACTACTACCCCCATTTTACAGATGAGGAACTGAGGCTGAGTGGTTAAGTGATTTGCCCAGGGCAATACAACTCACATATCTGAGGTAGGGTTTGAATTTGTCTTCTTAACCCCAAATCCAGAACTCTAATCACAGCACTACTTAGCTGGAAATAGTTACAATTGTAGTATTTATCTCAAGTTTGTGAGAAACAAATGAGATGATGTATATAAATGCTTCACAAATTTTAACATACCACATAAAGTACAGTGGTTTATGCATATCATTATTTCCTTATAATTTAAACAATGAATGAAATCACTTGAGCTGACTACAGGCAATGGGTTATTCATTTTTAACCTACACTTTTACAATATCCTCCAAACTGTCTTCCCTACTTCAAATTTCTCCTCTTTCAAATCCATCCTCCATATGACTACCAATTCATCTTCCTAAAGCACAGAGCTAATCATGACATTTCCCTATGCAATAAATTCCAATGGCTCTCTCTTATCTCTAGGATTAAATATAAAGCACTGGTTGGCACTTAAAGCTCTTTATGTACTGACTCCCATTCTAGTCTCATTATCTATTACCCATCTTCATCCACATGTTCACCATCCACTACATTCTATCTCCCATTCTCATGCTCTATCCCCTATGCCTGGAATGCCTTCTTGCCTTATCTCTGGCCCTGTTCTTTACTGTTGTTTAGTTGGTTCAATCATGTCTGACTTTTCATGACCCCATTTAAGGTTTTCTTGGCAAAAATAGTGGAGCAGTTTGATATTTCTTCTCCAGCTCATTTTGCAGATAAGGAAATTGAGGCAAACAGAATCACACAAACAGTAAGTGTCTGAAGAGACATTTGAACTCAGGAAGATGACTAGATGCCTACAGAAGTTATTTTTACATTTGGCCAATGTCAGGCAGTTTATAATGTCATTGAAACTATGTTCAGTGTCTATGGTGTCTTTCCTATCATAACAAGAACTCTTTGAGGGCACAGTTCACTCTAATGTATGCCACCTCATATAGTGAAAGATTCCATAAAGATTTACTGGTTTTTGCATATTTGAACATGTACAAAAATAAAATAATTAGACTGTTCTCTTTGCCTCAGTGTTTTTTTAATCTTCAAGGTGGAATAGGCTCATTTTATAATCTCACAGTCCATCAGACATCATAGGGGAGGGTGAGACAGCATCTTAAAAACCATATTTCTCTTGGGCAAATCCTATGTTTGTTTCTAGGACTGAACAGAAGCTTTTCTTCCTAAGCCTTCTCTATTCTTAATGAGTACAGTATCTTCCCTAATGGAATCCCAGGGAAAAGAGAATGGAATCATTTGCCAAAAAAACCGATGCATTCCTGCCCTCCTGTGTCTTCTTCAGCTCTCTTTGCTCCAGAGATAACTCCTACTCCATATCTGTCCTTCCATTTCAGTCTACCCCTAACAATTAGGGATGCCAAAGCAAGAGAGTGAAGAACTAATTATTTTAGGGAAACATCCCCCAGGGCCCAGCCCACAGCTCAGCTACCATTGCAAAGCAACAGCTGGTTGGTTGTTGAACTGGCTCCAAATCCTGGGAATTCACAGCTATTAATAACTGAGTTGGCTCGAACTCATTTGCATTTCATTATGATGCAGGAATTCCCTAGTATTACATCCCCGGGCAAATGAGAAGAGCTTAGTTTAATCAGAGTACAGTTTCTCCAGTTAAAGGACAGATCCTAAGAGAGTTCATGGAAACCTTGGAAACAGGACCCAAACCTATCTGCAATGAAAGAACAGTTCAATTCAATTGAGGATTAGTTATCACAGAGACTGGGAGAGTAGGAAGGGGTGGAAGTTTACTAACCAATGGGGAATAAGCAGTAGTGGATGGGAGAAGGTCTGCAGATGGCCGCTAGTGAGTAGTTTGAAGGCTACTTCTCTTCGAAATATCTGATTATTCCCTTGGCACTGACACTTGGTCATTGCACTCTGAATCACCCTTTGAGAATTTTCCAACTTTTAATCACAACATTCTGGGCCAAATGGGAGGGTCCTAGTTTAGGAAAGTGATTGAAGTGTTAAAGAAGAAACTTTGTGGAAAATCAATACACAGATATTCACAGCAAAACTTTTTTTTTTGTGGTAGCATGAAACTTGAAACAAAGCCTAGTGGCCATCAATTAGAGGAATAGCTGTATAAAGTGTGGGATATGAATTGGAATATTAATGTAGTATAAAAATGATGAATATGAGAAATCTGGAGAAACAAGGGACTACATATAAACTGGGGCAGAATAAAATAAACAGAAGCAAGAGAACATTCACAATTATTAGATACATAGAAAGAAAGAAAGATAGATATATAGACAGATAGATGGATAAATAGCTAGATGGATAGATAGGTTTATATTAAGCTACTATTATATTACTATGTGACAGGCACTGTGTAAAGTACTGTTGATACAAATATAGGAAAAACACACTCTCCCTTGGGGATAGTTATTGAAACAACCCCACGCAGTTAAGCTAGGTTTTCCTTTAAAAGTATTGAAATGGTTCTCAAGACTTAATTTGCCCAATGAACAAGGCCCAGGCTAGTGATATAACTGTTGGCCTAAATGAAAAAAAAAAAAGAAAAGAAAGGAAAAGAAAAGGTCACCCAAGACTCCTCCTCTCTGGCTTCTGACCAGCAGATCATCATGACCAACAAAGGAGAGAAGATGCACTTAAATGAATCTATCATGTCTTTGCTAAATGTCCCTTCTCAGCTATGGCTAAATAAAGCTCATTTGTTAACAGTTAGATGATCTACAAGGGTCTCATTTCATTTTGACAAGAAACCTGAAGCACCAAACGAGCCTGAGGCAAGTCTGGATTACGAAAGGGAGAATGTGTCATTTTGCCATCTAAGAAACATGTGTAATCAGGGCTCTACAGGCCATTCATTATGTGATGACAATAAATCAAGGTCACTGAGAGTACTGAAAAATCTCACTAACTTTCTGGATATAGTTCTAAATTGTTTTCCAAAATGGCTGGACTAATTCACGGCTCCCCTGATATTGCATTAGTGTGCCTGTTTCCCCTCAATTCCTCTAACAGCTGTCAATTTCTATTCATTTTCTCTTTTTCACCTTTGACTATTTGATAGTCATGAAGCATAACTTCAGGGTTTAAAAAAAAATGAACTTCAGAGTTGCTTTAATTACATTTCTCAAATTATTAATGATTTGAAACCATTTTTTATGTGGCTATAGATTCTTAGATTTCTTCTTTTGAAAACAAACTATTTACTTTGTCAATTTATGCTTGAATCTGTTCCACATAAATCTAGGACAAATTTACTGCAGAAGCTTGCTATGAAGATTTTTTTTCCTTGTTACCTCTTTTTACTTCTAATTTTAACTTCATTGGTTCTGTTTGTTCAAAACTTTTAAAATTTTACAAAATCAAAACTGGCCATTTTATCTTCTGTGATTTTCTGTATCCTTTGCGAACTCTTTTCCCATTCATAAATATGTAAGATCATTTCCTTCTTGATACTCTAATTTGCCAAATGGATACATAATCTTGGTATATGGTGTGAAGTATTGGTCTATATCTAATAATGCTAGACTGCTTTCCAATTTTTCAAACTTTTTTGTAAAATAGTGATTTCTTAATCCAGAAGTTGGTATCTTTCAATTTCTCTCTGTGTGTTCATTCTTATGCATTCTATGTGTCTAATCTTTCTAGTAATAAACTTCTTTATTTTTTTAACCACTACTAAATAGTAGTGATCATTATTACTATGTAGTATACTTTGAGACCTGGTTCCTACATACAATATAATAAAAATTATATTATTATGTAACTTAATATACAGATTGAGTGCCATATCAGTCTAACTACAAAAGGATTACCTCATAAAACTAAACACAAAAAAACCACAACAAATTTATCTGGAAGTACAAATGATTAATATGAAAGGAAATGATGAAAAAAACCTAGGAAACAACAGAGCTTAAAAGTATCCATTCTCAAACTCTATTAAAAATCAACAATGATCAAAACTATTTCATATTGGTTTTTAAAATGGAAAAATTTATTAATACAAGAAATTAGAGACAGAAAATCCATAAGTTATAAAATATAATAGCTTAATGTTCAATAAACCCACAAGAATTAGAATACATAAGAATAATTCAAATTTTCTAGTTAACAAAAAATGCTTGTAAAATTGGGAAGCAATTTGGTAGAAAAGCAATTTATGTCCACATCTCATACCATATGCCACAATAAGTAACAAATGGATACATCACCAAGATACATAGAAACATATTATAATCAATCAAAGCAGCAGAAAAGGAGCTAACTTTATTAAAAGGAACTTTTTTTTTGCTATAATAAAATAACAAATGATTTTAAAGGAGGTATTCATCAACTAGAGAATGGCTGAGTAAAATATTGAAGTATAAATATATGGAATTTTATTGTACTGTAAGAAATAAATTGTTCAATTTCAGAAAAACCTGAAAAGACTTGTATGAACTGATGCAAAATGAAGTAAGCAAAACCAGCAGAACAATTTGTATAATCACAATGTTGAAAAGAAAAAAGATGTAAAAATTCTGATCAATGCAATGACCAATCACAACTCCTGAAGACTCATGATATTCAAACATGTTTGCTCTTCAGACAGATTTAATACTCTAGACATGCAGATGATATTTTTAGATATTGCCAATGTATGGATTTGTTGTTGCCATGTATAATGATCTCCTGGTTCTGCTCATTTCACTCAGTAAATGTAAGTCTCTCCAGCTCTCTCTGAAATCATCCTGTTGGTCATTTCTTACAGAACAATAATATTCCATAACATAGTTTGACCATGGCTATTTGTTTGAAAGGAAGTCTTTTTATTTAATTTTTTTTTAGGGGAGACTGGTGATAATAATAACAAGAAAAAATGATTTTTAAAAAATACACTGGAAAGAATAGAAGAAAGTGCAAATAAGCTGAACAGTTTTGGAATTAACTTATTGAATTAATTGTATAGTTTCTTTTAAAAGACTTATATAGAGATCTGTTGTTTCATATACTATTCCTTTTTTCTCTATTTGTATACGTAAATGTTCATGGTTGATGATGTTTGTCAAGCTTAGAATAAGGAATAGTTTAGAGAAAAAATTGGAGGCCCAGATATTTTTTTTTTTCATACTAATGCTGTCATTTGACTAAGGAACAAAAAAAGAAGTTCTCTAACATTTAAGACAGGATTTAATTTTATTGTCATTTTCACTGGGAGTTGGGGTAGGGAGATGAGGGTAGAGAATCAAGAAACATGGTTGGTGCCCAAATAGTATCCAGAACCAATACTGGAAATACAGGAAGATGTCAGCAAGGCATGGATAATTCCATTCCTAATCAAACATGAAACAATAAAAGGTAATCCTAACACTTACAAAGTAAAATCAAAGTTTAGGAGTTTTTGCAATCTACTGAGAAGTCAAATCTAGCAAGTAATTAGCTTGCACACCAAGCAAAAGATATTTATCACTTTTTTTTTTCCCAGAAAACAGTTTATATCAGCAATCAGTATCTCTAGTTCAGTTTGTCCAGAGCAAGTAATGTGTAAGATGCTCCTTGAAAAATATTCATATTTAATCAGGAAGTTTCTCAAAGAGTAAAAACAACCCCTGGAACTCACCTGTTGAGATATACCCGTTTTTCTGTGAACTGCCCATTGCCGTGGTTAGGATCTTCAAAAGGTTCATTCTGGACAACCTCCACTCCTTCTCCGCGGTCACTCTGCTCATGGCTATGTTTGCTGATCATGTACAGTTGTCCTATCTTGTACTGCAAAGAAAAAAGAGAGAGATGTTGATTCCATGGCCTTTTATCAGTATCTAGACAGGAAGAAAGCATTTATGAAGTGCCTACTCTGTGCTGGGCACTGTGCTAAGTGCTTTTTAACAAATACTTTTTACTCTAAGAAGGAGGAGCTATTATTATCCTTACTTAGCAGCCGAGGGAATTGGGCTTAGAAAGAAAGTCTAAATAAATTGTCCAAAATCACACAGTTAGGATAATGATAGGTGACTCTTAAATAGCACTTTAAGACTGGCAAAGTGTTTTCCCTATGTCTCATTTGATTCCACCAACAATCCTGAAACGAGGAACTAAAATGTTTCTAGAAAGTTAGCCATTCAACTCATCTCTGTATATAGCCCATGAAGGCTGAGGACTGGAGGCAGAAGAATTCTGTTTTAGGATAAGGCAGTTGTAGGCATGGTGTGGCTGGTAATCCCCCTTGTCACAGTGACAAGTGTCCCTTAGAGGCACATATGTAACCTTAGACATATCATTTTCTTTGGGGCTCTTTTTTTTCTGGTACATAACACAAATCAATCAGACTAAATGATTCCTAGTGCACTGTACAACAATGATCTAACATTTTCTCAGTTATTGTCTTTATGCAGATGAATTCCAAATCTATCCAGCCCTATATTTTTTCCCCAAACTCCAGTCTTACATCACCAATCATTTAATGGACATTTGGGGGATTTTTTAAATTAAATTTTGCTTTCTTTTCTTTTTTTAATTAAAGCTTTTTATTTACAAAACATATGCATGGATAATTTTTCAACATTGACCCTTACAAAACTTTCTGTTCCGAATTTTATGAGAATTTTATCTCACAAGCCACACCTAAGTTTAATCCTTCATTGACCTGTTTACCAGACTATCATCACAGTCTAGAATTTGATCTCCTTGACTCATGACTATCCCCAATTCATGTTCCACATAGTTAACAAAGTGACTTTCCTAAATCACAGCTTTGCTCATGTCACTCAACTACTCAAACGCTAGTGACTACTACTACTCCTAGCATCCAATATAAATTATTTTTTAAAAACCCAATATTTGAAGTTCTTCACAATATAGCCCATTCCTACTCTAAGAGAGATAATTAAGTCCTTCTGACCTACTCTGGCTAGGGTACTTCACATAACTTTTAATATATGTCTTGGCCTTTTCTAGTGGTCCACAATTTGGTCTCTTCCAAAGACACATATCCTATGACCACTGATTCAGAAAAAAATACCCACTAATTAGTCATTTTCTGCATTCTCATAATCAGGGATGGGAAACCTCAGCCTACAGGCAATATAAGGCCAGTGAAATCATTTGCTAAGGCAAACCCACATGATGATGAGCTGAAAGTTAGGTACAATAACTCCAACTTCCTGAATTTTATAAGTTGATAATTTTGTATGGCGTGTGAATGATGTTATAAATACCAATATGGTCCTTGGCAGATAAAATGTTCCCCAACCTTGCCATAAATAATAGCCATCAGGATATGTGTCTGGGTCACAAATTTGGATATCATGAACCTCAAATGAGCAAAAGCTAATGAATGATGACCACAGAGAAAGAGTAGGGGACAGAAAAAAAGGAAGAGTCTATGCCTTAAAGAAAATCCATTCTCCTAAGCGAAACAATAGATATATAGATAAGCAAACATAAAATATATTTCTTGTTGTTCATTCATTTCAATCATGTTCAAATCTCTGTGATTCCATCTGGAGTTCTTTTGGCAAAGATGCTGGAGTAGTTTGCCATTGACTTCTCCAGTTTATTTTACAGATGACAAACTTAAGCAAATAGGGTTAAGTATTTTGCCCAAGGTCACACGGCTAGTAAGTAAGGCCATATTAGAACTCAGAAACATGTTTCAGGACTGTCCCTCTGTACACTGTGCTACCTACCTGCCTGATAAAATATATACGAAACAATTTTTTTGACAGAGAGAGAACAGAACCAATAAAAACCTTAAGATAGATGGTGTTATTATCCCTGAGAGATTCAGGAAGGCAGGCGGCAGGGATTCTGAACAGCAGAGGGAGGGAAGCCTAGTTATGGGGAAAGCCTATGGCAAGGCCAGAAGTAGGAAATGGAACATCTCCAAATGGCTGGAACATAACCAGAACCAGCGAACATTACATATGAGGGAGAGTAATATAAAATAAAAAGTCTGCTAAGTTCTTTCCAGACCAAAGGACTAGGAAGTCAAGAAATGTTTAGATCCAAGACAAAAGAGAAAAGGGTCAGACTCAAGGTGATTCTTAGTCAATCACAAAAGGAAGTAAGTCAGGAGAGACACATTTCCTATCACTGGATAGAAAAGAAAAAGAAAAATGTAAATGACTGGATATGAACAAAAATGAATAAAAGACTAAATACACTTCTGGAAAAGTGAATAAAAATCATAAATAGTTCTAAAACTACATGGGCAACAAGGATAATTGGAACATTTATGTTGAAAAAGTCTTGTTCACATATATACTCTTGAGGAATTGCCATCAACATAGACTAGATGTAAAAAAAAAAAAAAAAAAAAAAATGCAAGGCCAAACAAGAAAGCAGAAAACTAAAGATGTTAGTAGTTATTGTCCCCTGTTGTCATGGTAACTAGAAATAGCATAGGATAGGGGTCTGGGGGGAAGTGAAAGGAGGGAGGTTGAAATAGGATACAAGGAAAAGTGGATTTTTAATAGTTAAAGAAATATTAGAAAGAACATCAGACTTCAAGTCCTTAGGTTCCTCATCTGTAAAATGAGAATAGGATTGGAAGAGTTGTAAATCTTAAAATAAGTAACTTGTTGGTATATGTATGTGTATGTATTATTTGTAAATGTAAATATTATATATTTTATGTGTTTGCAAGTTATTTCATATTAAAAATACATATGTTAGATATTCTTTTTCTTTTTTTAAAAGACCAAGTCTTCCTAGAGATACACAGATTAGAAAGCTATCTAGATGACACCCTAAACAATTCACTCTATAAACAAACAAATGCTGAAAAACAAGTAGAAGTTATTCAGCTGCCCAGTGAATTGTAGATCTGTGAACAACTCAAATAGATAATGCTGAAATACAATCCAAATATCATCCCAGCAGTGAACTGGTAAAGTCTAGGTTCCAATAGATATATATGAAAATAGATAGATAGACAGACAAAATCAATGAAGTGTCTAGGGCTGTTACCTTGACCTAAAAGACCAACTATTTTTGCCATCAGATAAACAAATCAAGTCAAATCACCCCAGAAAGATATATTATGTATTCACAGGAGTGTTCTTTTTTGTATCAGCCAAGAAATGGAAGCAAAGTGGGTACTCATGGATTAGGAAGGAAATGGATACATGAATGTCATGGAATATTATGGAGTAGCAAGAAATATTAAAATTGAGGAATTTAGAGGAAGAGAAAGTTTTATATGAACCGACAAGACACTACACGCAGTAACTGTAACAATGTAAAAGAAATGATAGCTAAAAAAGACAGCTGAATGCTAAGTAACTAAAAAGCAATAATAATTCTAGAGAACAGATTGAAGAAATACACATTTCTATTCTCCTCAGGGGCAAAATGTTGAGGACAATGTCATATCAAATTATTAAGGGAATGTTCTTACATAACTGTCTTCCACAAAATTATAGAATTGAAGAGTTGGAAGGGTCCTACCTCAGTGGCCATCTAATCCAAGATACACACACACACACACACACACACACACACACACACACACACACACATAAATTCACCCTAAAAACTTAAGTTGTCATCCAGGTTCTGTTTAAAAACTGTCAAGGAGAGGAAATCTATCACCTCTCAAGGTAGTCTATTTCCATTTTTATTTAGATAGTTATAATTGTGATAAAAGAGGTCCCCCTCTACATTTGCCCTTTTTTGCAGCTTCTACTCCTGATTCTTCCCTGTGGGATCAAACAGAAGCATTAAGCAATTACTTCCTCTGCTTTCAGTTACTGAGCTACCATTCAATACACCCTCAACAGAAAATTGCTTTTTTCATCCTCCTCTTTTGCCCCAATATAGAATTTTTGGTTTTCCTTAAGCTTCTCTTGCCAGCCACAGTTTATAGTACTTATGATAGTATTTTGATAGGATCAAATCTTGTTCCTATATTTCTGCATAAAGTTAGCTGGGTTAATTCCCTGTGTATCCATTTTTCATCCTCACTAGAATTATTTCTTTTCTGTCTTCAGAATTTCATTTTTAAGCAAATCCCATTCCTGTTGGAATGACTTTCCTGTAAAATTTTAGTTCATATGATCCTACATGTCTTTTCTCTAAATCCCTTGAAATATGCTTTCCCAAAATCTAAGATGACTACAATGACTTTCCTCTATTCTTGGAGAAGGAAATGTCAAACTATTCCAGTATCTTTCTTTGCCAAAAACCCCAAATGAGGTCATAAAAAGTCATATAAGATTGAAACAACTCAAGAACAACAACAACAATTACAAATTCTAGGATGAAGACAATATCTCTTTCACTTCAGGATTCCCATCATTTCCAACCCAATAAGCAGTTCCTCGATTTCATAAAAATCAGGTCCAGAATAGAATTTTTCTCTTTGTTTCCTCCATGATTTGAAAAATGAAATTTTTATTGATAAAAATGCTTTGCTGTTTATTGTCCTGTTTTTTAAACTCCAATATATATTTGAACAACTGAAATCTCTTAACATTATCATATATGCTTTTGTGTCAGTTTGAAAAGCTATTTGTCCATTTCATCATCCATTTCTTCTTTCTGTTCAAGTGTTCTACAGCAGAGTTTCTTAAACTTTTTCTACTTGCATCCCCTTTTTACCTAATAAATTTTTGTGCAACCTCATCTCAGATCTGGGCTGAGGTGTTTCCAGTAACATTTTTGCATATGCAGTGAAAAATGTGCATGTTGTGAGCTCAGAATCAACACTGCAGTGATGTAACATGAAGCAACAGGCAAAAGCAGCCAGAAACATTTTGGATTTATGATGCTTTTGATTTTGAATTAACTTTTGGTCATTGAGTTCAGAAACCTTTACTATTACCAAATTTTTCACAACCCCTATATTCAATTACATGACCTCATATGGGGTTTAAAAAGCTTTGGTCTATAGTCTATGTCAATGGCAACGTTTCTTCTGTTTTAACTTCTGTTGTCTTTTCACCCAAATGTTTCCTACCAGGCTTCTCCTCTACGATTCCTAGGAAAATCTGATTCATAGATTTTTTCTATTAATGCAATTTAATATTAAAAAAATCAGAATCTTAATATGGGATATAATTTTTCTCTCTCTTTTCCCCTTTCCCCATCCTATTTCTTTTGAATCAAGCATGTATAATCAGATCCACAGACTTTCTTATGATTTTATCCCTCCAAGTCTCAATTATAAGGCATTAGAATCTTTTATCCTGGATGTCCATTTGTTGGGTATATTATAGTAGGGATTCCTTTCATGTACAGATTGAACTAGAAAGCTAATTTTTTTCTCAATAGCATTTTATTTTTCCAAATACATGTAAAATTAGTTTTCAACATTTTTTTGTAAGACTTTTGTGTTCCAAATTTTTCTCCCTTCCCCAAGACAGCAAGAAATGTGATATGTTAAATATGTAAAATCCTTAAAAAGCTATTAAAGTCCCTTATAACTGTCAGTTTTTTTGATTCTACAATCTTTTGGGAGATTCAATATATACATTTTAGCCAAGGATGTTTCTGTTAACTCCTTTCCTGGACTTTGCTTCCTGTATACTTCTGAACATCTTAATTGTTATTCTTCTTACTTTCACCATACCTTTTCTCACTATAGTATCTCTTTTGCTAGGTACACAAAAATAATTGTCTTCCTATACCATGTTGTTCCCCACCCCCCATTTTAAAGTCCTACAAAATTTTCAGCAAATACATTCTTAGCAACATTTGTTAAATATATTACATCTTCCCTGAATTTATCATGCCTATAATTAAGCCATAATGCAGAATTCTAAATTCAAATCCTAAATCCCATTCTCAGACAATGCCTTCTTGGCCAACGGGTCACACAAAGGAGAGAGGGTTAGTTTCAGAAATAAATAAGAAGCATCAAAAAAAAAAAAAAAAAACCTTTTTTAAATGCCTGTGTTTAAGAAGATTAAAAGGAAAAGCCCAAGAGTGGGACTAAAGATACTAATGGAAGATAGAAATAATGGAAGGAGGGAAGAAAGAAATAATGGAAGGAGGGAAGGAAGGAAGGAAGGAAGGAGGGAAGGAAGGAAGGAAGGAAGGAAGGAGGGAAGGAAGGAAGGAAGGAAGGAAGGAAGGAAGGAAGGAAGGAAGGAAGGAAGGAAGGAAGGAAGGAAGGAAGGAAGGAAGGAAGGAAGGAAGGAAAGAAGGAAGGAAGGAAGGAAGGAAGGAAGGAAGGAAGGAAGGAAGGAAGGAAGGAAGGAAGGAAGGAAGGAAGGAAGGAAGGAAGGAAGGAAGGAAGGAAGGAAGGAAGGAAGGAAGGAAGGAAGGAAGGAAGGAAGGAAGGAAGGAAGGAAGGAAGGAAGGAAGGAAGGAAGGAAGGGAAGGGAAAGGAAGGAAGGAAGAAGGAAGGAAGGGAGGGAGGAAGAGAGGGAAGGAGGAAGGGAGGAAGAAACTTCAATGAAACACTTTTAAAAACATGCAGAAAACATCTTAATAATTTTAGGAGAAAGTTCAAATGAAGAAAAATATAATCAGAACTACTTTGGACCTAATATAGCAGCTATATGGTTCAGTAAGGAAATCTTAAATTCAGCTTTGACCTCAGACACTTCCTAGATGTCCAGGCGTGTCCGACTCTTCTTGACCCTCTGTTTTCTTGGCAAATTCACTGGAGTAATTTGCCATTTCCTTCTCCAGTAGATTAAGGCATTCAGAGGTTAAGTGGTGTGCCCAGAGTCATATAGGCAACAAGAATATGAGATCACATTTGAATTCAGGTCTTCCTGACTCAGGGCCAAGCACTCAATATATTCTTAGCAACATTTGTTAAGTATATTATATGTCTTTCCCTGCCTATATTTTAAGTTGTGGTGCAGAATTCTATATTCAAATCCTAAATCTTATTCTCAGACAATGCCTTCTTAACTAACTGATTACTTTTCAAATCAATTTTTTTCTCCCTCATCTTCAATGGGCAACAGTGAGAAAATTGTAATCAATGCCCTTATGATCCTCACTTTCTTGTCAAAGATTATGTAATCTCTGACAATTTTTTTCCTATTAGGAGAATTCAATTTTGGAAACAGATTGAGTCACCTAGCTGCCTCTAGATATGTGCCTAGACAAATCACTATCTATCTCCCAGTGTTGGTATGATGACAAAAAGAAATATTTATTAAGTGCTTTGTAAAATTTAAAGTACTATATAAATGCTTGCTTTTATTGTTATGATTGAATCTTTTATATATATATATGTGTGTGTGTGTGTGTGTGTGTGTGTGTGTGTATTATGAAGATATATATACATATATGTGTAAAATGAATTGGGTATTAAAAAGATTCAAAGATTACTAATCTTTTTTTTTTTTCTGTTCTTTGTACATTGGTGTTTGTCAGGTTTATAATAAGGAAAAAGAAGCCACAAACAAGCAGAAAGGCTTAAAGGACCTGGCACCATTCACCTGAGGTACCTATTGAAGTAACATTCAGAAGAAGCAAATGCAATTCACAGCAGAACTCAAGGAAGACCCCCTATGACCTTATCTTCGGGTGCAGCAGTGGCAGTGAAAAGGGTTGGAGGTGGTAGTGGCCTCCTGGCTTGATTTTCCCTTTTTTGACAGAAGTGATCCCATTTTAGAATAAGTCTCTATGTCATTGCTAAATGAACCGTCACATTTAATTCCTTTGTTTTGGCCTTCCTTTACCCTAGTTTTTAAGACAAACTGAATTCTCCTCCTATCTCAGACTCCCAAGGCCAGGAATGACTAGCAGATTGGGAAGTCTCTGTCTCTCCTCCCCTGAAACTCAAATCACAAATCACTCACCCCCCTTGAGGTCAATGACCCTCATGACTGTTAGTTTCCTATACGCTTATAAGAACTGTGGAAAATGGATTATGTTCAGAAACCCAGCAGCCCCACCAGCACTCATTTTTCCATGTCTTGTTCTTGACTAGGCTTTTAAATCCATCCTTTTCCTTGACTACTATCCCAAATAGTAGGTTTTCTTCTATGACAGTTCTGACATCATTGTTAATTCTGGATGTTTTCAGGAAGCATGCAATATACTCTGACCAAGGAACAAAAGACCCATCAGTCTTAATTTAATCATGTCAATCTGAAATTGACAGGCTGACTAATTCACATCCCCCACACACAGGGATGGAGTCAGAGATGCTAAAAATGAAGGGAAGTTCGTCCTTAGCAAATGAGAGAAGCAGCAGAGCCTTTGATGGCTGTCATCCTTTCTCTTATCCCCCTTGAGGAGGATCTATTCTGAGGAGTTGATCATTTAGCTACCAGAGGTAGAAGGCCAAAGCTGTGGTCAATAGGGGTGGTTAATGATCAGTGTTCTAATTCAGAAGCAGAAAGCCTATACAGTACAACCTCCTTAAAGGGACTATTTCTTCATTTTTTTCTTTATAACTTTTGATTCAATATCTTATAATTCACCCTCCATCTGTCCATCACTCTAATATACAAATTCAACCTAAAGCAACTATAGACATTCATAACCCCAGAAGCTCTCTGGCCCTAGACAAGTTATTGAAGGCAAACACTCTCATGGTCTATGTCTTATCCTTCATTGTGTCCACTAGATTTTTTCCCCAGTACCTAACACATATTTTTTTATTTTTATTTTTTATAAAATATAAAATATTTTTAATATTTTAAGGCATTTAGTACATTGTATGACATATAACAGGTACTTAATAAATACTTACTACCTTTTTATGTCCTTTAATCAGTTGCTAAGACTTTTCAATTCAACTTGTTATATCAATATCAAACTTGTTATATAATGATAATAGACAGAACTTTATTTTTTCCCAATAGTATTCCAAATACTATGTTCAAATAGTATTCTCCAAATACATATAAAAATAATCCTTAATATCCAAGATCTCGAGTTCCAAATTCCTTCCCCTTCCCTTCATCTTCCTCCTCCTTCCCCAAGATAGCAAAATCGCTAGCACTTTACAGTTTGCCCAAAAAGAAAAAAGGTTTACAAAAAAAGCAAAACTTTAAGGTTTACCTATAATATCTCATTTAATCTTCGCAAAAATCTTGAGAGGTAAGTGCTATTGTTTTCTCCATTTTACAGATGAGTATACTGACACTGACAGAAGTTAAATGATTTATCCAGAATCACAGAGCCAGTGAGTGCGGAAGACTGAACTCACAACTTCCACACTCTAAGTTCAGTTCTCTAACCATAATAAATTTACTGTATGAATGCCTCACACAATATGACTGAGCATCATCAATAAAATGATAGGGCAATAAAATTAGTGATTTTATTCCAAAGATTCTGGAGTCCTAGCTACTGCTGGACATTTTGGATATCTATTGATACTCCAATTCCATCTATTCAAAACTTGAACTAACTAGATTTTCTTCCCAAATGCCTGTCACTCAAGCTCAAAATTTTGATTCACTTGATTTTTCCCACTCCTGTACTCCAGAGGCAGCTATGAGGTACAATGGATAAAGCACTATGTCAGAAGTCGGGACGACATGATTCCAAATCCAGTCTGAAGCTTACTAAATGTATAACCTTGGGCAACCTGTCTGTCTCAGTTTCCTTAATTGCACAATGCAGATAATAGTTGCAACTCTTACCATCAAGTTCACAGAGTTATGATAAAGATTAAAATAGGTAATATTTTTAAAACATTTAGTACATTGTATGACATAGCATATACTTAATAAATAAATACTTTTTTATGTCCTTTAATCAGTTGCTAAGTCTTATCAATTCAACTCATATAATTTCTCCTCCATCCTACCCTGTGTCTTGTTCTTCTGATGTCACCACCTTAAATTAAGACCTTCATTAGCTCTGGCCTGCATTACCAAAATAGCTTCCTAATTGGTTTTTGCCAATTCCAGGCTTTCCCAATTCCACTCTATCAGGCAGGCTGCTGCCAAACTAATCTTCATAAAGTGCAGCTTTGATCATCACAAAACTGTACAAACATTTCATGGCTCCCCATAGTGAAACTGAAACTCTTCAGCCTGAAATTCAAGACCCTCCCTACATAACTTCAACCTCTTATACATGTTTCTTCTACAGAGAAAAAAGGTTTGAAGAATTTCTGAGAAATGTAGTTTCAAAGAGTCAGTATTTTTTTCTCTATCTCATTTACTATGGAACCCTTGAATAAGATAAACACAGAAATACAGGACTGGAAACAGAATGTTGTGCATGCATTTCAAGGGAATGAAACACAAAGCTCAGCATTAGAGATTCAGAGAGAATGAAGAGGGATGTCTGGGCCAGTCATAATTGGTATTGAAACCAGGCTCCATCATGGCAGAATTTCTGGTGCCTTGTCCCATAAAACAGCTAAGACAATTGTGACTATAATAAGGGTATGTATGACCAGCTAGAAACTTTTCCTTTGACTGAGAACTCCTATGGAAGATGGAGGTTTTATCCCTTTACCTCACCCCCAACAAATTTTCTGTCTGATAGGATAGATGACTAATTTGGAATTGTGTGGGTCTTTAAAGATAACTATTTTGATTAGTACCTTAAAGCTGGCTTACTCCAGCCTGATTACTGATAAATGATCAATCATAACTTATTTTTATTTATGTATTTTATTATTTAGGATCTAGAGATAGTTAGAAAGAGATAGTGATTGGCATTATAATATGCAGACAGACAGAGGCCTAAGCTAGGTTTAAAACCTAACTAGGGACTCTGAGTAAATGAAAGACAACCTTATTGGTACAATTTTTTTCACATTTTGTATAAATGCCCCAAATCAGGGTAAAAGAACAACTTGGGTTTGCTCTGTCCTTAGCCTAAAGTAAGTGAATGATCATTGCCTACATGAGAAGAGCCTGGGTTATATGGGATCATGTTCATCATTTTTTCCTTATACAGGATGAAAGTGAAGGTGCTAAGGACAGAGGTAGAAAAGGTCAATGGGAGATATGGGCCACTAATGCCCATATTCCAAGGGTAAGAACCCGAGTAAAAGATGAATACCTCTTCCTTTCATTTTTACCTTCATTTCCAAATGCAAAAAGCATAAAAGTTATATCATATTTTCATTTTATCTTACAATATTCCCCAATACATACTCCACAAATTATATCTTCATGTCCTCTTATCTCAATGTTTTCTTTACTAAAAAGAACCTTTGTCAAAATTTGTCCTCAATGATTTTGTACCAGTGCTTCAGGTTAAACACACCCACTTTCATGAAGACTTCACTAATTCACTTTCTCTCCTCTAGATTCTCATAGCATCTTGAATTTTTCTTATGGAATTTATCACATCCTGCCTTGCATTATAGCTATTTTAAAATCAGGTATAACTTCCTAGCTGTGTAACCCTGGGTAGATCACTTTTTAACCCCAATTGCCTCAACAAATAATAATAATAATAATAATAATAATAATAATAAAAATCAAGTATATTAAATAACTACTGGGAAAATAAGGCAGCATTAGGAGTTTTACTATGAAAAACAATATATATGTAATAATTATAATAATATAAATGGAAAGAAAACTATAAAACTAAATGCTGATTAAGTATTTTCTTAAAAAAAAAAGGGGGGGGGAGTAGTAAGGTAATCAGCATTATATAGCATCTACATGCCCCACGCACTGTTCTAAACATATTTACATATATTATTTCATTTCACCTCATGAGATGGGTACTGTTATTATCTCTGGTTTACATTTGAGGAAAATGAGGCAAACTGAGAGTAATAATCTTGCCCTGGAATGCTTATGTTCCTTTTTTCCAACCACTGATCTCTCTGGCTTTCTTCAAAATGAATTAAAAATGAACTAAAATCCTACCTTCTACAGGAAGTCTCCCCCAAACCCTCTTATTCCTAGTGCTTCCCTTTATTAATCATTTTCTATTTATTCTTTATACAGTGTGCTTTACACGGAATTCTTTGCTTATTGTCTTTTCCATTAAATTTTTAGCTCTTAGAAGTAAGAAATTGTTTTTTGCCTCTTTTTTTTGTATCTTTGGTGCTTAACACGATGTCTGGCATAGAGTAGACACTTAATATATGTTTACTGTTTGATTAATGATAAAGCTAAGTGTCAGGTTTTCCTGGCCAAGCTTTCCATCCATTGTGCTACAGAGAGAAAATATATCACCTTCTCTTCTTTGCAGAGGCGTCAAACTATGCACAAAAAATATTTCACATACTATTAGATTTGGCTAACTTTCAAGAACATCTTTTTTTCCCTTTATTTTGTATTCTTTGTAAAAGGATGGCTCTTTGAAAAGAGTTGAGGAGAGACATACACTTGGAAATGAAGATAATGTAAAAATAAAAGATACACAAATTTTAAAAATATAGTACAGTTCTATACATGTACATCCTCAAATTCCAATAAATCCCAGTAGCTTACAATTATCTACAGGATCAAATATATAATTTTCTATTTGGTGTTCAGAATCTGTGATCACAACTACTCCTACCCTATCTTTTAAGTCTTCTTACATCTTACACTCACCAGCTAACATATCTTTGTAATCTGGCAGTAATACTGGCCTCTTTAAAAAAAGTCATTCAATCTCCAGATTCTAGACATTTTCACTGGCTCTTTACCATGTTGGAATGCTCTCTTCTTTTTCTTTGCTTAGAGCAAAGTCTCAACTAAAATTCTTCCTTCTACAGGAAGTCCTTCCCCCTCCCCATTAATTCATATACCCCTCTATTAATTATCTCTAATTTATCCTGTGTATATCTTATTTGTAAATGGTGTTTGCCCTCTATCTTCCATTAGACTGTGAGCTCCCAGAGAGCAGAGGGAGTGTCCTCTGTCTTTCTTTGTAATCCCAGATAAATATATTTGTCTAGTAGAAAGAAAGAAAAAAGAGATATTTATTGACTGACTTCGTGAATATAAGCATATTATATAATGTGAATGTGACTGAAGAGTTGTCATTACTGACTAAGCCTGCTTGGCCCCTGAGGACAGAACAAGAAGTAATGGGTGTAATATGTACAGGTAGATTTTAGATTTATATTAGGAAACACTAACTAGTTGAACAAAATAGAATGAGCTGCCTGAGAAGCTGCTTAAATTCTGTCCCAGAGGGCTTCAAGAAGGATCTGGATGAACACTATGAAGAGAGCATCAAAGCTACCTTTTATAGAAGAGATTTCATGCCTTCTGAGCTCCCTTGCAACCCCAACTTGGTGATTCTACTGGCACAACCATTTTATTTTTCTAATTATTTTAAACATTCTTTTTTATTTTAAAATTTGAGTTCCAAATTCTCTTCCTCCTCAGTCCCTCCTCCACTCATTTAGAAGACAAGCAATATGATTCCCATTATACCTGTGAAATCATATAAAATATTTCCATTAGTCATTTTTCCAACCAAAAAAAAACCCAAGAAAAATAAAGTGCAAAAATTATATTTCAGTGGGTGCTCAGTTCATCAGTTCTATCTGGTGATAGATAGCATTTTTCATCATGATTCCTTTAGAATTGGCATTTTATCCCCTCTTTACCATACCCTTAAGTGCCAGAACTAATGTCATTTTATAACTCCTGTAACAGAGAACCATGTGTGTGACACACAGTACCAAGAAACAGATGTGGAATTTAATCAAGCCAGCATAAATCAAAGCAAAACTATAAAAGCAATTTTCCTTATTTGATCTACTGCTCTTAAAGTTTAGACTTTCAGTATAACAACGACAATAATAACAAAGCATAGGTAAAGTCAGTGGCTTAAGCTTTGATTTTTCAAAAGATAACCTTTTATTACCTAATCTCTTAGCTTTGATGTCAGTCGGGGAACTGCTGTAGGTTGGAGCTGTAGAGCAATTAAGTTCCAACACTGACAAATCTATTATTATAATTCCCAGAGTTTAGGTAATCATAATTACTGGCAATCATGATTACAGACAGCTCTATACTGTAGGCTGAAGCTCAGTACGAGCTATTATCAGAGTAGTCACCCAAAATAATCATCCATGTAGTCAAATACATGATGATGAGTGAGAGGTAGATCTTCCTAGATTCTCACTGCACTGTTCTTTCAGAACTGAGAAATCTGGGTGTTAGCAGGGTTACATAATACACTCACTTAAGACAAGTCACTTAATCATGGCTTTAATGCCTGCTCTATATTTCTGGAAACACTATGATCAGATACCATCAATTTGCTTAATAACTGTTTCATCCTTTAACCTCAAACACACTAACTGAGTTGTTATTAATGTTATTACAAACTACCCCCAAGCTGTTACTTCTGATTGTGGTAAGTGAATACAGAGTGCCAGATACATACCAGCTACCATCTCTGCCCTAAGGATGAACAGGATGGAGAGGTAATTTATGGGCAGAATGTTTCAGATTTCAGACACATTTAGTTCTATTTGTGAGTGATTTTCACTCACAGTGACTTTAATGTTCAATAGAGTGGGATTTGGAGTGCAAGAACCTAAATTCAAACATGGCCTCAGACAATTAGTAACTTTTTTTTTTAATTGTGCCACTTTTTAACACTTGTGAGGAGCTTAGGCAAAACATTTCATATCTATGGACCTCAGTTTCTTCTGAAAACAGGGAGAGGATGGAGAGGAAATAAGTTGATTCAAAGTCAGGTTTTCCAATTCTTGGATATAGGATCCAAGTACTGTGATCTTAGCACTATTTGCCAAGCACTGTTCTAAGTGCTTTAAAAATATTATTTTACTTTGTTTTTTTAATGTTATTTTATTTTCCCAGTACATACAAAGATAGTTTTCAACATTTGTTTTTGTAACACTTTGTGTTCCAAATTTTTCTCCCTCCCTCTCTTATTTTCCTCTTCCCCAAAATAGCAAGCAATTTGATATACATTAAATATGTGCATTTCTTTTAAATATATATTACTTTATTTTCACAAGAACCCTATGAAGTAGGTTTTATTTTTTTCCCCATTTTACAGATATGTAAACGGAGGCTGATAGAGATTAAGTCACTTAACCAGAATTAAACGGCAGCTAGATGGTGAAATGAATAGAATTGGAATTATATTAGAAATTATTATATTACAAAACAAAACTGACTAAAATATGAATATCTAACAAAGGTAATAATGCCAGGAGGTTAAAACACAGAAAGAAACGTGTGATGATACATTAAAATACTCATAGCAGCACTTTTTTGAAGTGGTAAAGGAACAGAAACAAAGTAGATGCCCATTATTTGAGAACTAGGTAAAAAAAAAATTGGTATATGAGGGTAATGGAATATTATTATGCAGTAAAAAAAAAAACCAACAGGAAGAATTCAGAGAAGTACTGAAACACTTACAAAAAGATATAGAATGAAAGAGAGTGAAGTAAACAATATTTGCAATAATCACAACAATGTAAACAGAAAGAAAAAAAACAAAAAAAAAAACCCTAAAACTAAATGTCATAAAATTATAATGACCAACCCTTATTTTCTCCCTGAAGAAGAAATCAAAAATGCATTTGGCTTTCTTCTTTGTAGAACTGGGGACTATGAATATGGCATATTGCATACACTCCAGACTCATTTTAAATATTGGCTAGATTTGTTGAACTTTGTTGTTTTATTTTTTCTTTCTTTTTTTTTTTAAATCAATTTTAAATGGAATGGATGGGGTTTTTTTTTGGAAGGGTAGGATTAGAGGTGTAATCAGAAATGAAGGTGATGTACAAAAAGACATTAATATGAATTTTAAATATAAATAACCCATAACTCCCTCTTCTCCCTAAGTTTATGCATCAAAAGTTTTCTACATTTTTCATCAATCCTCTCTTCTCCTAATAAGGAAGAGATAGCCATTTTCTTGCCAGTATTAACCTATTGACCTCTCTCACTCTTCCCTCAGTCACATCCCTTCCCATCTCCTCCAATTATTCTCTTTCTCTCATCTTTAATCTGTCTATCAGTCAACTGACTCTTTCCCCCAAAGCTCAAAAACACATTCTGCTACTGTGTCAAATACTGGAAAAAAAAAAACCCAAAAAAATATCTTTTAAAAATCATTCATCTAGATCCTGCTCCTTAAGCCATTATCTTCTATCACTACTTCCCGCTAAATTCCCTGAAGAATTTTCTAATTCACTATTTGCTATGAATTATGCATAATCCACATATCCCTCCCACACAGCTAACTGCCTACTGGTCATTTCAGACTGCATAGCCTCTCAAATTCAATCTCAATGGAACTCATCTTTACCCCAAAACTTACCTACCCCTTTTCCAAATTTCCCTGTGTCTGTCCAAAGCATTGACATCTTTCCATCCACCCTATGTCTTTCATATCTATTCACCTTATCTGTTATTCAGACCATTACTCTTGCCTGGACTACTGTAATAGTTTCCTAATTGGTCTCTGTTCTCCAACTCATCATGAATGTCAAAGAGAAAAACTTTTTCTTTAGGAATAAGTTAAGTCATCTATGTCATTCATATTCAAAGCCTTCAGTGGTCCCTTATCAACTACAGGATAAATTATAAAATTCTTTAGCTTGACATTAAAGACATTCAACTTTCTCCTGTCATGAGTTCTTCTTGATTTACCAATGTACCCATTGTTTCCCCTAGATAGCACGGAAGCTTTCTGAAAGCAGAGTTTTGTTTTTCTGTATCTTTAGTACTTAGTCAGTTGATGATATATGCCCTTATCAGCAGATACTTAAAAATTATACATATATATATATGTACATATACATTATACATATTTAATATAAGAATATGTGTGTATACATATATTGATCACTGAATTCTCCCATGATATCCTAGTGTTTATGGGCTAGACTTTTTTTTAAGGTTTCTTTCTTAAGGATCATGCCTTAAACACAAATCACTCTGACTCTCATTAACTGCCCAACAAATAAGGTTCCAGGTCAAGTCCCAGTTGGTCAATGCTTGGCTCCTGATTGACTCGAAAATGAATGTAAATAACAACTATTTTCTATTTTGGTCAGAAACTCTGGTTTATTTATTCATTTTTTTAAACTAGGTAAAAGAGACCATTCTTTGCCTCAGTTGCTACCTAGCCTCAAACATAGTCATTTAATATTCATTTATTTATTTAGATTTTTTTCTATTAGGTAAAAGAGGAGATTCTTTGCTTCAATTGCTACCCAGTCTTAATCACCGAAATGGGTGCAGCTTCATTCAAACTAAAACCTGTTGAAAACCTTGGTTTGAAAAGGCCAAGATCTCTTGTTTCAACCAGGGCCATCTCCAGTCTTCCTGTTCTATATCTGGCCACTGGACCCAGATGGCTCTGGAGGAGAAAGTGAGGCAGGTGACCTTGGACCTCCTTACCCCCCTCAAATCCAACTCACTTGCATGTCATGGCATCACCTCCCTGATGTCATGGTCTTCTTAGAGAACAAAGGGCAAACAATAACAACTTGATGATATAATGCAAGGCTTCTTTAACTTCTTCCATTCATAATCCTTTTTGCCTGAGAAATTTTTAAGTGACCCCTATATAGGTATACCAAAGAGGTATTTAAAAAGATAAAAATCAAACATTTACTGATAACAAATCATAAAGAAATTTATTTTAAAATAATTCTTTGGTAAATGTATAATTTTACCATTTATTAAAGATGAAATCAAATTTGCATGTTAATCAAATAGAAATGCTTGTTTATTTTTACATAATGAATTAAATTTTGTGATCAATTCTGATGGATGTGGCTCTTTTCAACACTGAGATGACAGACTTGCGATATAGAGAACCACTTGCATCTAGAGAGAGGACTAGAGAGAGGAGTTGAATGTGGATCACACAGTATTTTCACTTTTTTTTCTATTGTTAGCTTGCTTTTTGTTTGCTTTCTCATTTTTGAGATGTTAAAAACTATCTTTGCATGTGTTTTGAAAATAAAAGGCTATTGTTTAAAAAAGAATTAAATCTTAGCAGAATATTTATAATTTTTACTATTGCCAAAATTTTTGCAACCCCCATATTCAGTTACATGACCCCATATAGGCTCATGACTCACAGTTTAAAAAGCTTTGGTATAATGGACAGAGCATTGGACTTGAGTCAGAATGATCTGGGTTCAAATCTAAGCTCACTCTTTGGTATACTAGGCAAACCATTTACCTTTTCAATGCCTCAGTTTCCTCATCTGTAAAATGGGAATAATAAATGCATCTATTCCAATGTTGTAAGAATAGAATGAGATATTTACAAAATATTTCCCAAACCCTAAAGTGCTATATAAATGCTAGCTGCTGTCATTAATCATCCATCTTTGTATTTTTCCATGTTCATATTTGCATGTTGTCTCTTCCATTAGAAATATCCTCTTTGAGAGTAGAGACCCTATATTTCTTTTTCTTTGTATCCCGAACACTTGGCTCAGTGTCTGATATATAGTAAGCACTTAATAAATGCTTGCTGTTGGACTGGTTGATATGGATACTAAATACTTAATAAATATCTGTTGAATTGAACTAGAGATATAATTTGAGATCCCTAGAAAAGAAGCCCTAAAGTGTGCATTCAAAAGTGCTAGCATTAACCATTATTAATTATTACCATAAGGCCCTTCATGAACCCTAAAACACAGCAAAGCTAAATGTCTCCATATGTAAATATGATAACAATAATAATAATGACAATGATTATAACAGCTAATATAATACATGCATATATAATATATACAATAGAATAGCCACACACATACTTTCAGTTTTGCAAGTTATTTCATTTAATCCTTACAACAAGGTGCTATTATTCCTATTTTACAGAGAAAGAAATTGAGGCTAAGAAAAGTTGTGACTTGCCCAGTGTCACTGAATTGACTAAGAGTCAAAGTATTTTAACTCAGGGATTCTTGATACCAAATTCAACCCTCCATGCCACTTCTTTAAAACAAAATTCTGTTGTGGAAAGGATCCTGGAAAGAGAAGACACTCAGTGAGGTCCTCAGTTCATTGGGAACATTTCACTGAAACTCAAGTTTTCTCATCTATAAATTTGGAATAGCAATACTCAAGACTTCCTAATGCAAAGAATGCTTTCTCAAATGAGCTAAAATGAAATAAAAGCATATAAAATGATCTGAAAACTGTAAAGTGCCATACAAATGTCAGCTATTATTATACTGTTATTATTCAATTACCATACTAGTGCTTACTGCAACAAGAATTTAGTTCTTACCAGCACAGGAAACATGAACAGTGATAAGGAGCTGTCAAGAGCTAAAGTTAGGGAGAAAAGAGTTGGTGCTAGTCCAAACACCAGAGCCTGAAAGAACTACTACATAATCATTCAGTCTAATGAGTCTAAAAATGCCCAATATATCTGGACTGAGGATGATCCTCTTATCCTGACCTCCATATTCTTGTTATGGGCCCTGACTTGCCCTGGGTGCATACTGCACTTTGCCCCAAATCTCAACCTCTTTCCATCTGCCCCATCCTAATCTACTAGGGATGCCAAGCTGTAGGACCTGGATGGTCCTAACCTATGAGCAAGGATAGGGTAGCAGTATATACACGCCATTCCCAATAGCTGAAATAACAGTTTTATCCAAGAAAAGAAAGAAATTCTCTGAACCCAGAATTTAACAACTTCTTCTTAGGAAGCTAAGAAAAAGAAGGTAGTCTGACTTATATTATCAGAACAAGGTAAATATTATCCTCATGCAAATGCTCAGGGCTCACCCTTTCTCCCCATACCTAATTATCAACCTTGAGCTGATTCACCTGAAATGAATGGGGTCCAAGGACATTCATTATATATCTAATGGATTTTCAGGAGTTTGGTTCTAGGCTCTCAGATTGCCCTAGGGCATTCAGTCAGCCCTAGAGCTGGTCCAATATAGCACAGAGGGCTTAGGTAAGATTAAAGAATCTCATCATCTGGAAAAAAGGAAAATGGTTTGATCTCCCATGGAGGCGATGAGACAGACAAGGTGTTATTCAACCAGGATTTTCCTCCTGGTGTGTCTAGCAGTCACATCCAATAATAGCACCATGACAACATTCATTTAATCTATTTCTCTGTCTTTGTAAATCCTAGAGTTTTTGGAAATCTGTAAAAATTAAGCATCTGCTTTATTCCCAGAGACTAACAATGTCCTTACTATTTGCACTGGTTATTCCCTCGTATATGAAATATACTTCCTTCTCATCTCTGTCTTATAAAATCTCTATCTTCTGTCAAGACTCAGTTCACCCTTTACAGGAAGTCTTCCTGATTGTCCCCTCCAAGTGTTAGTGCCCATTTATTCTATCTATACTAATTCAGCGTATATGTATTTATGCTATATTGTCACATTATATTTTATTATTATATTTACACTATGTTATGATATGTTCTATAATGTCCACTTATTATGTTATTATATTATGTATTAATATTATTGTATTATATGTCATATATATTATGATATATATTATGTTATAATATAATTCAAAGTCCTTGAGAGGAGAGAACCCTTCAGTTTGTTCCTATTGCAGTGCCTGATATATACTAGGAACTTAATCAATGTTTGTTGATTGATTGATTATCATCTGCCCTAAAACTACCTTTTCTTTAGTAGGAAATTTTATTAGAGTTCATTACATGATATTCACCGGATATTTTCCAAAAGTATTTTAGAGTAATTTGGTATCATATCATTTCCAAAGGGAGCAATGCTTACTTTCCTCCTGAATCCAAATTCCCTAGTGACTTTCTATTTGTTGCTGTTACAGTTTAAAAACTAAATGAATCTTCATTTAGGGAATCTTTTCCAATGTGCTGAATCAAGTAGGAGCAAAGTACAGAATGGTCTCACTTAGTGGTTTCAGACCCCGAGTGAATAACAGAGGGAAGATGGCCTATATTATGTGGGATCCACATGAAATCCTTTGTGTCAGTCAACTGAAAGCCCTGAAGAAACTTAAGGTATAGCTAAACATATTAGGTGTTGTTGATACTAGGAGTCTGGGGAACAGGGAGGTACAGATAATAAAAAGGACAGAATCTGTCATAGATCCAAAGGAGAGAACTGCTCTTCCCAATGTAACTCACAATCTACTAACTACTTTCTACAGGAAGCATTGTCTAATCCCTCTTAATTCCAGTGCTTTTTAATCTCTCTCTCTCTCTCTCTCTCTCTCTCTCTCTCTCTCTCTCTCTCTCTCTCTCTCTCTCTCTCTCTCTCTCTCTCTCTCTCTCTCTCACACACACACACACACACACACACACACACACACATGCATTTATATAGTTGTTTTCCTGTTGCCTCTGATACCAGATTATAAACTCCCTGAGGACAGAGGCTATCTTTTGCCTTTTTCTGTATCCTCAATACTTAGCACAGTATCTAGCACATAGTAGATACTTAATAAAAAAATTTTTTGGTAGACTGATTGCCAAATATAATGGTCTTTTTGCAATCCTCACCTTTCTTACCCTCTTAACATTAACTTTAATCTCTGTGACTTTATTGGCTTTTCTATTTTCTCTTTTCTCTGGATTGTCCTGGGCTCTCTTCCTTCTTGTTTGACCAAATCTCAGTCTTTGCTGGCTTACCATCCATATCATGCATCCTTTTGGTGATTTTCAATCATTTTTCAGTCATGTCTGACACCATTTGGGGTTTTCTTGGCAAAGATACTAGAGTTGTTTATTATTTCCCAGTTCATTGTAAAAATAAGAAAATGAGGTAAACAGAGTTAAGTGACTTGCCCAGGTCATTTACTAGTAAGTAATGTAAGGCTAGATTTGAGCTCTGGACAATGAGTCTTCCAGACTACTGGCCTAGCAGACACTCTATCCACTTATGCACCCTAACTGTGGTTGTAACTCAAGGCCTTTTCTCAATTGGTGATTTCATCTGCATTCATACATTTGTTATCTATATGAGGATAACTCCCAGATCTGTATATCTACACCCTAGTCTCTGAGCTCCAGCCCATATCATTACTTATTAGACCTGTCAGTCTCTCCACCCCATACAATTCTGAAACTTACTATATTCAAAATGGGACTTATCTTTTGGCCTAAACCTGTCCCTCTTCTGAATTTCCTTATATATGTCAAGAGCACCACCACTTTTCCCATCACTCAGGTTCACAAGCCCAGCTTTATTCTTGACCTCTTGCTCTTCTTCATCCCTTCCTGCATCACATCCAATCCGTTGTCAAACCTTGTAATTTCTACCTCTACACCATCCTTTCATAGATCTCCTTTTCTGTACTTGTTCATCTACTCCCCTATTTCATGGTCACCTTTCTCCTGCTGCAACAGCTATCTAATTAGTCTCTCAGTCTCAAATGTCTTCCTATTGCAATCCATGGAATTCACTTCCCACATAGCTGCCAAAGTGATTTTCCAACAGCACAGGGCTGACCATGTCCCTCCATTATTCCATAAATCCTCAAGATTCCCTAATGCCTTCTAGGCTCAAATATAAGCTCCCCTGTGTGGCAGTTAAAAGTCCTTCACAAACCATTCCCAAACTCTCTTTTCAGCCTCATTACACATTACTCCCCCTCCAAACACAGTATAGCTCTGTCAAACAGGTCTTCTTATTGTTGCTCCAACAGAGTAATTCATCTTCTCTGTGTCTTTCCATTTACTATTCCCCCCTGGAATGCACTGCATTCATCTCCATCTCTTAAAATCTTTTTTCCTTTGGGATTCAACTTACAACCTTTTATGTGAAGACATTCTCTACCACATTTCTAAAACTGCCTTATATTTTCTCTGTAGATATTCTATATATATATATTTATCTATGTACACTTTCTTCTACAAAATAATAAGTTCTTGAGAGCAAAAGCTGTTTCAATTTTTGCTTTGCATCCACAATGCCTAATATAATGGCTTGAATTTAGTGCTTAATAAATGCTTGCTGATTGATTGATAAATGTAGTGAGTTATGAGCTTATGTTGAATCAGCTGGGCCCTGAAATTAAGAGGAAATAATGAAATCAAATGATGAAAGGAAAAACTTCAATTTAAAGTAACCTGTGGAGACTGGAGATGGAAGAAAGGTATACAATGGCACAAAGGATAGAGCACCACATCTGGAGTCAAGAGGAATCTGAGTTCAAATTTGGCCTGACACTTAATTAGCTGTGCTCCAAGTTATTTAAACCCAACTGCCTCAAAAAAAAAAATAATAATAATAATAAAATAAAATAAAAAAATAAACAAAAAAAATTAGTTGCCTGGAGGGCAAAATCATAAACCATAGGAAATGGAAGGATTTAGTCAGTGGTAAGATTAGCCTTCCAACAGCAAGGGAGAGGGATTTAAAAGCTCTTTTAATAAGAATCACCAGAAAGGCAGCCTCATGCAGGGAGGTAGCTCAGCTCAGTGAACAGTCTGGATTTGAGGAAAGGAAGACTTAAATTCAAATTATGCCTCTAAAATTCACAAGCCCTGTTTTTTTCAGTAGTGTCTCACTCTTGGTGGTCCCATTTAGGGTTTTCTTAGCAAAGATACTGGAGTACTTTACTATTTCCTTCCCCAGCTCATTTTGCAATGAAGAAATTAAAGCAGACAGGGTGAAGTGGCCTGCCCAGGATCACTCAGCTAGCAAGTGTCTGATTTGAACTTGGGGAGAGAAGTCTTCCTGACCAGATCTGGCATGCTATCATCTGCCCAGTCACAAGCTGTGTGACTGAGCAAATCACTCAACCTCTCTAACTTTAACTTCCTCACGGATAAAATCTATAGCTTGTATTTTAGTATGTGAGCACATGTATTATATTTTTATCTTCTCCCTTCAAAGTTTATGTGCAGTCCTTTGAGGTCCCCAGATGACACACAAGATGTATTATAGTGTCAGAATGAAGAGGAAGATAAAATGATTTCCACTACAGATGAGTTCTTAATATTTAGTGAACAATTAATGAGAATGATAACTAGAGTACCCAGAATATCAACTTCAAAAAAAAAAAAAAAAACGTTTTGCAATATTTAAAACAAATGCTTTATTTGTCAGTTATTAGCATCTCATTCTCTCCTTTTGTAATGGAGTTCTGCTATCTCACTGTTATTGTTGCTACTGCTTCTATTAAAGAAGACACAACTTCAAGGACCAGAATTTTGATACAATGTACTACCAGGTTTGGTTTTTCCCTACTTTTACAGGTGTTTGTCCTTCATTCTCTAAGAGGACCATGACATCAGGGAAGTGTGGCCATGACATGCATGTGAGTTGGATTTAAAGGAGGAAGAGCTGTGCAAGGTCACCTGCTTCAGTTTCCCTCCAGAACCATCTGGGTCCAGTGGCCAGATACAGATCAAGATGACTAGAGATGGTCCTAGATGCAATGGGAGACCTTACCCATTCCGTAATGAATGCTGGGTAGTAATTGAGGCAAAGAATCTCCTCTTTGATTTAGTAAAAAAAAAAAAAAAAAAAAAAAAATCCAAACAAATAAATAAATCTGGGAGGAAAAGAAATCAGGGTTTCTGGCCAAAGCAGAAAGGATGATTTACATTCAATCTGAGTCCATCAGGACCCAAACAATGACCAAATATGAATTGGCCTGGCATCTCTTGGGGGCCAATCAATGAGAATCGGAATAGTTTTAGTTTAAGGGATGGTCCTTAAGAAATAAATCTAGCCAGCAAAGCCTGGCTTTAATCTTGAGAGGGTTCAGAGAACCAATAGAAAAAAAAGCTTTTAAGAGCATCTGTAGGGAAGGGTATAATACCCTATGTAGAGAGAAGGAAAAGAGAAAAGGAGGGATGGCAGGAGAGATAGTAGGAAAACAGGTGATTTGATTTTTTTTCTACTTTTACTACTTTTAGCTATCAACCTTCTAGTTGCATATTCAAATTATTAATCACTTCAACTGACAGGTTGTATTCAAGTAAAGACTCTGAAAGAGAGATTAATAAACTATAAATTATTCCCTGATCACTTCAGCTTTAATAGTGTGCAGACAAAAAGATCTTGATAAATACAACTGCCACATATCACAGTTCCTGGCATGTAGTGGGTACTTCATAAATGCTTGGTGATTGACTGACTTATACAAACTCACTAGTCTGGGGTTCTATTTAATAATAAATTTAATCTAGAAGTGATGTCAGCATGCTGATTTTCTCTGGAAATACTGTTTTGGAAATTGATACTAGTTCAAATTTTCATCTATCAGAGTTGTATTAAGGCAAGCAGATAGACCAAATGACCCCTCAAGGTCCACACAGCTTTGTAATTCAATGGGCAGTCAGGGATTTCTCCATTTGGACCATGATTAAAAGAGAAGTACAAAGCTCTTCTGTGTTCTATCAGATCTCTCCCTGCCAAATCAATAAACTACCAAAACCAATATCCGATCCCACGAAGAAAATACAAACCTGCAGCTCATATTTTGGTATATCAGTGAATGCATCATTACATTTTTATCTTTTCCCTTCGATGTTTATATGCAGCCTTTTGAGGTCCCTGGATGACGCACTAGCTATGTGCTATGGTGTGGGAATGGAGAGAAAGGTAGAATGATTTCAGATGCAGATGAGTTATTAATATTTAATTCAAAGATCCTTCTTTGATTGAAAACAAATACAAAAGTCTGGCATACAGAGAGCCTGACATCCGGTAAGTTCAAAGGAGAGATAAACAGAGAGAAGAGTTCACTTCTATTAGGAAAAGAAGCTCTGGACTAAATTTTACTCTGGCACTGAGTGGCAATCCCTTAGTAACTAAAGGAGGATACAAGTTTTTCTATGTATACTTAGTATGTTAAGACAAATTCACTAAACTGAGCACCTGAGTATGAGTATTAAATGAAATACAGGAAGAATAAAAGCAAGTCAGATACATTTTTATGCCTCTTCTTTTTTAAAAAAAAACTAAATATCTTATTTTTTCCAATTTACATGTAAAAATAATTTTCGACATTCATTTTTTATAAGATTTTGAGTTCCGAATTTTTCTCCCTCCACCCAAGACTAGAATAAATGTAATCATGTTAAATATGTTTCTAAATTAGTAATATTGTGAAAAAAGAAACAGATCAAAAGGAAAAACTCATTAAAAAATGAAGAAAGTGAAAATAGCAGGCTTTGAAGTGCATTCAGATTCCATCAATTCTTTAATCAGATGTGAGTAGTATTTTGTATCATAAGTCTATTGGAATTATCTTGGATCATTGTATTGCTGAGAAGAACCAAGTCTATCACAGTTTATCATCGCCTGAGTGCCTTCTAAAACTTGCTTGCCTTTGTCATACATACTCCTAAAGACTTCTTACAAACTGGAAAGCTATAATGGTAAAATATATACTACTCATTATAATTATATGAACATCAACTAAAACTGTGATCAGATTTGCCCCAAAGGCAGAATATGTGACTTCTCTTGTTCTAGACAAGCAGAAGTAATGGCACTTCTAACCTGGGCAAAATAGGAAGAGAAAGGGAAGGAAAGGGAAAGAGAAGAGGAAGGGGAAGGAAAGAGGGAAAAGGAAGAAGGGAAGAAAGGGAAGACAGAGAGAAAGGGAAAGAGGAGAAGGAGAAAAGAAAGGGGTAGAGAAGGGTAGAGGAAGAAAGGAAAAGTTTTACAAGCCATAGAAAGCTTTACATAGTCACTGGAACCACCGAGCTACTAGAAATGTGAAACCAACCTTAATCCATAGACAAAGAGTGACTGGTATGACCTTTAGAAAGCAATCAAAGGCCCCAGTGTTTACTACAGAATGTAAACATGTAGTCAATCACAAGACCAAGAAAACCCAACCCTCTGGAAAGTGAGTTATTCCAGGAAATGCCCTGGGGCCTGACTCCTTCCAAGGACACTCAGCACAGAGAGATGTCCTGTTCTCACTAACCTTGGCTTTAGAGCCAGCTATCTTCCCAAGGAAAGGAGAATGAACAGCAGTGGGGAGAACAGGGTTAAAGGGGGAAGAAAGGGAGAGCCCAGAAATAATGATTTTTTAAGAGCTAGGAGAGCCCTTCTTTATGAGATCTATGGGTGCTCATTCATACTTTGTTCTAAGAAAATGAAAAACAGCATGGGGGGGAAGGTGAAAATATTGTACAAATGTCTTCTGGATTTGGGGAGAATGGGAGAGAATGGTGCAAACACCTTAACAGGTGCAAAGCAACTGGCTACTTCATGCAGAATTATATTATGTGAGTTCATATATACAGAAAAAAAATATATATATATGTATATGTGAGTTCATATATAGAAAAATTATTCAAGCTACCTCAACTCTGGAACCACAAGATCTCAGGGAATGCTTCAAGGTCATCAAACTTTCTTTAAACAGTGCTGACAATGCAAGTTAATGCTGCCCTAGGGACTATGCTAACTAATAAGGGAGGTATTTCTTTCAAATACAAAAACAAGAGAAATTTATTTTGTCATTTAGTAAGTGAATTATTCTTTCTCTTTTTTAAAACCTCTCCCCACTCACTCACACTCTACTATGCCGCCCCACCCCCAACACAAATACGTATCTCTGGGAACCAGATTTCTCCAAGATATATCTAATGCTATAGAATAAGTCAGAGGATTCTCAAAGTGCTTCAAATAAGTAACCACTATAAACATTTTCAATACAACACAATAACTGTACACAAGCCACAAGTTTATCATACTGAAAGAATGTGGAGACATTCTTGCTTAACAATCCCAATACCAGAGTGAGAAATGAAGCATCCTAAAAATCTGAATGGGGGAATGATCATCCTGCTCTGATGGCTCTTGATAATACAGAGGTGATCTTAGGTTCTTGGAAGCCAGGCCAACAAGCTTTAAAAGGCTTTAGGCACAGTGCCTCCCACACAGCAAGTTCTTAATAAGTGGCACACACTCCAGGCAGCCAGCTGGCACAGTGCTGGATCTAAAGTCAGGAGAACCTCAGCTCAGATTCTGATTCTGAGACTTCCCTCCCTTGTCAAGATCCTGGAAAGTCACTTACCTTCTGTTTCCCTCAGTTTCCTCATCTATAAAAGAATGATAATAATATAAGCACCTCCTTCATAAGAAAGTAGAGGAAAAAAGAATAATATGTGGGAAATGTTTTACAAATCTTAAAGAGCTATGCTAAAATGTTTGCTATCATTATCAATTATAGGTGAGGTGTCAGAGTTGATAGCTATTTCTGAGAGGCCAATATAAGAAGCATGGATTTTGAACTGGGAAGAGTTTAGATGGAGAACATGATCTCTAAGGTGCTTCTACCACTATATTTATGATGCTAATGATACAATACAATAAGCTTTATTATGTGCCAGACACTGCTCTAAAGAATATGGAGAGAAATTTTTAAAAAACATCTCTGTTTAGACTAACAGCTAAAATCAGAGAGGCTCATTGTCTGTAAGACTTTTTCAGCAATAACAAACTCAGAGAGACCATTTGCTAATTTGTTTTCTAGGTTAGCAGAGAAAATATTCATATGATGAAATAGTAGCTAGGAAGCACAGTAGACAGAGAGCAGGACTTAGGAAGCACTCAGTTCTATACCCCCAGCAGACAGTTATTAGCAATGTGACTTCGGACAAATCACTGCCTCAGTTTCCTTATTTTAAAAATGGGGATAATTTATATCTCTTTCTCCCAAGGTTGTTAAGATAAAATGAAATAACATTTATAAAAGTGCTTTCCATAGCTAAAAGCACTATCCTATTATTACTACCAAACTTTAAAGCAGGGGTTCTCAAACTACTGCCCGCTGCCCATTTATGAGGCCCGAAGGGTTATGGTAAATGGGCTGAGGGGCGGAGACAGAGTGTGAGGTTTTGTTTTTACTATAGTTCGGCCCTCCCACAGTCTGAGGGACAGTGAACTGGCCCCTATTTAAAAAGTTTGAGGGTCACTGCTTTAAAGAAATAGTAAGACAGTAAATTGAGACTACCTCTTTCTTGGCAAAGTAAAGTAAATAACAGAAAGGGAAGATTAAATGATCAATACAATTTTCTATTCTCTTGGATTAGTATAAGAAATCAGGCAGACACAGTAAATTCGATATCCTCCCAGGGATGATGAGCCAATCCCACATTTCGATCCACTCTACTCAGTCTAACAGGCGAAACCAAAGGTATATCTTAGAAGAAAATGCTTAGAAAGTTTTGCTACTGTTTTTCTATCGAGGTGTGTTGGAGTGGTAGGTAGAAAGGAAAGAAAAACATTCTTGATGAAAAATGCCTGCCTTGAAGTTTAACAGCTTGCTAAAATCTCCTTCTCCTCTCGTATTAAATAATGATGATGACTTTGTGCAACTCCACCTCACTTAAATCTAATTCATGAACAAGACAAGACATCACTCTTGTGATATCATTGGTCCTTTTCAAAAATGAAGGATAAATAATATCCACTACAGAGAACATCAGGCTTCTGATAAAGGTAAGACCTCACAGCAGAAGTACTAAAAAAGTAAAGAAGTGAAGATGATATAAATTTAAAAATATAAAAAAAAATATATGAATTCTTTCTTCTTATTCTTCCTTTCTCCCTATCCAAAACTAGATTTTCTAAGTACCTTAATAAAAATGCACATAGTGCTCTAATACTTAATGTATACAAAGATAGCTAAATAATATTAAATACAGCATATGTCTAAATTTTTAAAAAGAATGGATAAGGTGGAAAGGGAAAATGCCTTGCAATGCAAACCTTAAATTGGAAACCTATAATAAAACTTCACTAGCTTAAAGGGATCCAGTCATTTTGTAAAGTAATTTGGAATTATGCTTTAAAAAGGGTAGGGGATTAAAATGCCAATCCTCTTTAACCCAGAGATCCCATTTTTAAACGTGTCCCCCAAGGAGATCAAAGACAAGAATAAAGGTCATAAATACACCAAAATACTGATAGAAGCAATTCTTCCAGTAACAACAACAAAACAAAAACAAAAACAAACAAACAAAAAAAAACCACACAAACACACAAAATGGAAATAAAACAGCTATCTATTCAAGGCAATTGTTGCATATTAACATAAATGGAATATTAATATAATAAAAAATGAAGAATTTAGAGAAACATACACCATGATACCTATGTAAATGGATAGAATACAAAAAATCCTAAACTGGATGCTATATAATTATACTGATCCATCTCCTTTCTCATTCCCTTCTAAGCAGAGGTAGAGGATTATGGGTGTGGTGTAGATTCAGTTTATAAAGGCCTTTTTTGTTGTAGTAAACAACTATAAACAAAGTGGGTACCAGTCCAATGAGGAATGGTTAGGGATATTATGTTATCTGAACACAACATCAGTAAGTAAGTCGGCATTAAAGAAAAAACTCAGGTCAATCATGTTTTTATTCCTATCTAGACTCTACTTTTTAACTCTGGACTTTATCATGCTACCCATCTCAAGTTTCTTCACCATCAAGTTTCTCCATCTCTGGCCTTCTCACACTGGAAAGTGATAATAGTTGAGGTTTTTTTCCCCTTTTCAGAATTCTACAATAGGCAAGTTACTTCAGTTTCTATTGAAGAATACATTTCCAATAAACAAAGATCTTAAAAAGAACTTTAATTTTTTTACACAAATACATACATGCATATAAATATTCTGTAGAAATATCATGCCTTCATTTAAATGCCCCAAAGACAAATTTGCCTCTACAAATTCCTAAGTACATAGCTCCTTCTACATATAACAAGAAAGGGTCATAGAAATCACATACCAGATGCTATAAAATTTCAACATTCAAGCATTTCAATAAGTTTAATAGGCCCAAGAGCAATTTTATCAATTTGCTAGGAGACCCTTATTTTGAAGTAAAAAATAAAATTAGACTCCTAAAAAGAACACAAAAGAAGAGTGAAAGATATTCCTACGGCTGATAACTGATGTGACAGACACCAATTAAGGAAAAAGGATTACAGAAGTTTGCTGCCTCTGGATTTGAATTTTTCCAAATTTAACTCTAAGCCTTAGCCTGAAAGCATGTGTAGGCATAGTGATGTACACACACCCAGTGCAGAAGAAAATTCCTACAGATTATGCCATGTACCAGATGGGCAACAGAACGAAATAGAAAATCCTCCACTATTTTGGAGGCCTAATTCCTGATATCTACTCCATGTTGTGCTGGAAAAAAGCCCCAAACTCCTTATCAATTGGTACATGGATCACAAATGCTAACAGGCAAAGGAAGAATCCAATTTATAAAACCTTCCTTAAACTCTTCTAACTTATCTAGCAAATAGCTAAGTAGTTTTTGCTCTCCTTTTGGTAATTTTATAAGAAGGAAAAAGAATCATTCTAAATCACACAAGACCACTTTTGGTTCCTAAATATGAGAGTGTTAACTTTGCAGACTTTGATTTCAAGGAAAGAAAATTTCCATCTTATCGCTGGGTTTGCATCCCTTCTTTTTTAATTTGTTTGGGATTTTTTGGCTGGACTTGTGTTTTCTCTGGCATGGGGACCTTCCAGTGTGAGAACTCCTTAGACTGGCAACTCATTTATAACTTATAATCAGATTATAATCAAGTTCAAATGCTACTTCCAACTCTTGCCGATTTCCCCATACTGGTTACTCTGCCTATGTCACCCCACCTTTGTAATGTAATCTCCAAGAGACTGGGGGTTGCATTTACTATTTCTTTACATCCTCAGAGTTTAAACACAGGACCTAGCAGATAGTAAATTCTTAATAAGTGCTTGCTGATTGATTACATGACATTACAATGAGATATTACATTGACAAATTACAGAATTGAGAGATTCCATGCTCAACCCAAGCTTACACAGGAATGTATGTCAGGGACTGGACTCAGATCCAAGTCTTCCTGAATCCAAGACTGGTCTCAATCATACTGCTCCCAGACCTACCTTAAAGAACTAACCGAAGAAAGCTATAAAAGTCAGGTTTCTTTTCCATCTCTTCTCCACCTTTGGCTACCTCTCCAACTCTAATACCAAATGAAGAATTTTTCCCAGACTAATTGACATCCCCCAGACAAGGTCCTTCTCTTTCCTTGTGGGCAGATGTTATTTGCATACTGACATATTGTAAATCTAGTAACCCAGGTAACAGGGCTTCAGTTAGCAACTGCAAATTGAAGGTCAGCTTGATTCCTTCTAAAATTAGAAGTCAAAGAAACCTGATTTTTAACAGTTCAAAGTAGGATGTTTGGTTTGCTAATAAATTCCATTTTTATAACAAAGTTTTAGTTGGGGGCTTTAATGCTATGCAATGAAAGTAAGCTGAAGAACTTCAATGTGGCAGTAAGATTTGGTTTTACATATTAATATATTCTTTCTCCCAACTGCTGTTTCTATTAATAATAACTCCATTCTCCCATACTTGAAACCTTGGAATTATCTATAAAATGAGAAGGTTAGGCTAGATGGTTTCTACAATTTAACTAGCTCTAATATTGTAACTAGTAAGTTACATCTGCATTTTCCTGGAAAAAAATGTTTTGGCACCAGAGAGTAAGAGTGAAAGAAACATACAACAGGGGATTTCCCGGGTTGGGGACTGGTTCAAATTAAATGTTATTACTTCAAATGGAGGCAACAGAGTGTTAGTTAATGTATAAGAAACAATGGGAAGAATTCAGAGAAGCATGAGAAGATTATGCACTAATACTGAGTGAAATAGGCAGAAACAGGAACAAATTATACATGTAATAATGACTGCAATGAGGAAAATTGAAATAAAAAAAAAAAAGATCTGAATACTGTGTAATCATAAAGACCATACTTAGGCCCAGAGAAAGGATAAGAAGATACAATTCCCTCCCTGCTTTGCATGTCATACCCAGTTCATAGTTGTTCCATTTTGCTAAAATGTTTTTTTAAAAAAAACTGTTCCTTTTTATCCTTTTGGAAAATCCAAAAGGATGGATTTTAGAGTAGGAGAGGAGAAAGAATTAGATGCAAAAAAAACCCACAAATTAAACATTTTTTTTAAATTTTAAGTATTATTGCTGATCTCTCTGCAGATACACATTTTCAGAATTTTCCCTTATGCCATTCTATTTTTCCATTATCCTCTTTACTTGTAAGGCCATGAAAGGGGAGGACCATCTCATAACTCAATCTTAACTCCATCTGTTGGGACAGACCAGAGTTTTAATGGTGACAGGGAAATAGAGGCAGGATCCTTTCATGAGTACTAATAGTTAAAATTGAGCAGGTAGATAGAAAAATGGAAAGAACATGGGGCCTTAGAATCAGAAAGATCTGAATACAAATCTGAGTCAGACTCTAACTAGCAGTGTTAGCCTGCTTTTAAGTATTCTATGCCTCAGTTTCTTCATTTGTAAAATGGAGATAATAATAAAACCCATTTCACAGAGTTGATGTGAGGATCGAATGAATTACTATATACAAAGTGCTGTGCAAAGCTTAAAGTTCTATATTAATGTTAGGTATTATTATTAATTATTATTAAAATGAGACTTTTATGTTTTTCTACAGTTCCTTCCTGAAAACACAGGTAGACACAAATTCTAATAAATTCATGCCTCCTGGAACTCTTAGAGTTCCAGCCAGCATCTAAAGAGAATTAAACAAATAAAATACGTAATTCAATTCTAGAATGCTGCACTTCAATGACTGACCTGCTTTTTTAGAATCTCTAAAGAAATCACCCAGATCTTGGAGAAAGCAGCCAGATGGCTTGGGTTTGTGAATTGTGAACACAGCTGATGAATTAAACATAGCATGTAAGTTTGTAACTTTCATAAAAAAATTTTTTTCTGGTTTGAGAAATATTACAGAGTAATGTTTTCTAGAGCTGCAAAGTATCTCAGAAGCTATGTAATTTAAACTCTCCTCTACCATTTTACAAATGAGGAAACTGAAACTCTTAGTGATCAAGTAAAAATGTCCCAGATAGTAAACATAGGAGGCAAAACATCTTTGCTCTGACTCTAAAATCACCTAACAATATATAGACATCAGTCTGGCTTCTTATTTTTGCTAATTTTATGCTGTAATGTAGCAGGCAAAATGTTTTTTAATGAATTAAATTCTATATAAAACTTAAAAACTGTAAGTTACTGAGCATTTTATTATCCATTTATAAGAGGGGGAGAGGCAGGAGGGAAAGACTGAATTTAGGCTTTGTGTTCCAGGAAACTCTCATCTACCAAAGAGATTGATCATATTTAATAGTAATTCTAATATATTGAGAGAATGGAAAATTAAGAAAGGAGGAAGCTATTTTCAAAGTAATCTTTAGAACAAGGTACTATTAAACTTTTCCCACTCACAACTTCTTTTTGCTGGAAAAAATTTTTATGTGACTGCAGGTATATAAAATAGGTATACAAATCAAATATTTACTGATAACATTAATCATAATTTTGTGACTCCTCCTGATTCAGTTGTGGGACTACATATGGGGTCATGTTTAAGAAGTTTTACTCTAGGGAAAAAACCTAACTGCAACAATTTTTAAAAAAAATTTTTTTAAAAATTAATATTATGCTGTTGACCTCACTGCAAATGTCTCAATTGTCCACTAACTACAAGCTCTAGTCCATAATTCACTTGATTGCTGGACATCTCATCAGGTGCCATGCTATAATTCTATTCTTAACATCATAAATCAACTATATCATTGCCCAGGAAAAATTAGGTCAATATGCCAATAAGTTCCACTATAATTTTCCAAACTAAAATATGTTTTCCTTATCAACCTATAAATGCTATCTCCTCTAATAAACTATCAGCCCCTTTGGGGATAGAAAGTCTTCACTTTTACATTTGTATCTTAATTGCTTAACACGTAGTAAACATGAATAAACAGTTTTTCATTCATTCATTCATTTATTCATTGAATATATATTCATTCACCCCTCACACATTCACCAAAACTAAGTTTTGGGTGGGAGGGGAGGAGGACATTGAGAGAAGAGAGGAAAGAAAAAAGAAGGGAGAAGAAAAAATGAAAAGAGAGGGAAGAGGAAGATAAGGGGGAAACTGAGAAGTATTACCTATTAAGGTCACTAGTAAGGTAAGAAAATGCTTCAGAGGAAGTGCTTTCAAATTTTTTGTTTTACTTCTCACTACTTGTATTATCTTAGCAAAATCATTTAAAATCTGTGGGCCTCAGTTTTCTCATCTTTAAAATAAGAGGCTGTGGCGAGACTTAATGAACTGATGCTAAGTGATGGGAGTAGAACCAAGAGAACATCGTATGTAGCAACAACAAGATTGCGTGATTATCAACTGAGATGGCCTAGGTTCTTTTCTATAATGAGGTGATTCAGGTCAATTCCAAAAGACATGTGAGAGGAGAGAGCCATCTGTATCTAGAGGAGAACTATGGGGACCGAATGTAGATCACCTTTTTGGTTTTGTTTTCTTGTTTTGTTTTTTTTTCTTTCTCATTTTTTTTTCCTTTTGGATCTGATTTTTCTTGTGCAGCAAGATAAATGTGGAAATATGTATAAAAGATTGCACATATTTAACATATATTGTATTCCCTGTTGTCTAGGAAGAAGGGAGAAAAATATAGAACACAGGGTTTTGCAAGGGTGAATGTTGAAAAATATCTTTGCATCTATTTTGAAAATAAAAAAATAAGAGGCTGCAGTAGATGACTTCAGAGGTCCCCTTCTAGCTGTAAATCTATGTTTATTCTTATTACTGGAGTCATTGACTAAAACACAGTTGTACCAGCTGTGGCAGGTCTGTACTTCAGTTTCAAATAGTAATTAAATTTCTTAATGGAGAAGTCTGGGATTCTTTTTTTTTTTTTATCCCCCAGGGTGACTCTAAGAACAAATCTGAGTCTGAAGACACTCCTTTCCACAGTTCTCAGCTCCAGATACAGAAGAGAATGAAATCTAAGGAAAGGCTCAGAACTATGATTTTAATGGGGAAAGAAGGGGGTCTCAATTTACAGGCAGGGCTGCACATGGGCCTGAGAAGGATCTATTGAAAACATAATACCAGCTTCATCACACAACCTGAGAAATTTAGTAAGATAAGAAAGTGCTCAGAGAAAGTGGTTTCAAATCCTCATTGTACTACTTGCTACTTGTATGCCATTAGCAAAATCATTTGACTGTTAGAGTTAGGTCTGGAAAAGACTTTGGATCTTGGAGAGAAAAGAAGGCCTAAGGGAAAAAATTACTTTTCTCAAATAACACAAGTAGTACAAGCAGCTAACTAGGATTGAAATCCAGATTCTTAGGATCCAAATTTAATATTCTTCAGACTACTCCACTCATCTGAAATATAACTGCTTTTAAAATTTCACCTTACTCCAAAAATCAAAAGCTTACACACAGATTTTGGAGTTGAAAGAAACCTTAAAGGTCCTGGTCTAGTCCAACCTACTCATCTTATAGAGATGAAAGGTTTGGAGTATTTAAGTGATTTGTCCAAAATCACAGGTAGAAATTGACCAGGCCAAGGTTCAAACATGGCTCTCTAATTCCAAATCCTGCATTATTTCCATGTTATCTCACAGCCTCCCATTTCATTAAAAAAAACTTTCTCAGCAGCTAAGGTTTTATTGTTTCTTTGTTTTTGTAGTGGGGTTTGGAAATAAAGGCTGAGACAAGGGGCAAATTAGGGAACTTGAGACCCATTGTGCCATTCAGAGGCCCTAAAGAGTAGAAGAATATTTTTTGTTCTATTTATTGTTGAAATATATATTTTAATTCTTTCCCTTTGGAAGTAAAATAGCTTTCCATGGGAAATAGCAGTACATTAAAATGAGGAAAACTTAGATTCAGATCCACCATCAAACAGCTGGGTGACCTTAGTAAAACCATTTAACCTCTAAGGTTTCCTCAACTCTAAAATGTAAATAATAACAGCATCTACCCTCCCAGGGTTGTTGTAAAGATCAAATTATACAGTCCTTTGCAAACCTTAAAGCACTAAAAAGATTAGCAATTATTATTCCTAGAAAGCCATTTCTTCTTTATGAATTTTTCAACTACCTCTTTATGGACTTTAAACTGAGCTTTTACCTGACTTCTTTATCTCTCTACACATCTTGTTGTTGCATCCTGGAATAAGAAGGTAATTATTGCCCTCTTTGTCTGCTTTAGACAAGACTTATGCTGTTCTGCATAATAAATTATGTTTCCAGTACCCAAGCTATTATTAGGTTTGATCTTCACAATAACCCTGTGGAAAAGGCTGTGAAGTTATAACTATCCCTAGTTACAAAATGATGGAATAAACTTGAAAGAATAAAATAAGCAAAGAAGGAAGGAAAACCAGAATCAAAAGGATGCCTATCAGTGGAGGAATGGCTAACCAAATTGTTATGAATTCAGTGGAATATTTCTGAATCATAAGAAACAGAGAGATGATTTCAAAGGACCTTAGCTAGCAAGAACTGAGGCAGAGTGAAATGAGAAAAAATTGTACAAAGAAAATAACAATTAAAGAAAATCAGCTTTGAAAAACTTGAGAACTCGGACCAGTGCAATGACTGACTAAGTATCCAGAGGATTTATGATATATATTACCAACCTCCTGAAAAAGAGATGATAGAGTTAAGAAACAGGTTTATATTTTTGGACATGGCTATTGTATAAAGTATTATTTACCTAGTTATTTATTACAAGGTTTTTCCTTTCTCTGAATTTTCTACATTGGTGCTAAAGTGATAAAAGTGGACTAGCACTTTCTTATTCAATCATAAACTATATTGCTTAATAGTTTTTTTACTTTTCAAAATACATTCAGAAATAGTTTTCAGCATTCACCTTTGCAAAACCTTGTGTTCCAAACTTTTCTCCCTCTGTCTCCCTTTTCTCCCCTCCCAAGACAGCAAACATAGGTTAAAAATGTACAATGCTTCTAAATATGTTTCCATATTCTTCATATTGACATCATTTGTGTAGAATATTCTGTGAACTATGGCAGAAAACTGAGGGAAAATGGAATTAGTTTGGCAATTTCTAAAAATTTAGAGCATGGAATTCGAGGGGAAAGATATTCTACAGTAAATATTGGCTAAAATCAGGGCAAGAAGCTAACCATTGTGTTTTAGGTGCAGGAATGGATAAACTTGGTACTTATATAAGCTGTTTTTAATTTCTATTGGTGTCACTAATTCAATGCAGGACTTTTAAAGTCAACATCAATACTAACTGATACTGGTGATGTAGAGCAGGGCTTCTTAAATTTAAACTCACTGCCCTTTTAAGCCCACGAAATTTTTACATGACAAGAAAAATTTTTAACTCTATTTTTTTAATTAAAGCTTTTTTATGTTTGTGGCAGCCCTCTTTGTAGTGGCAAGAAACTGGAAACTGAATGGATGCCCATCAATTGGAGAATAGCTGAATAAATTGTGGTATATGAATGTTATGGAATATTATTGTTCTGTAAGAAACGGCCATCAGTATGATTTCAGAAAGGCCTGGAGAGACATACATGAACTGATGCTGAGTGAAATAAGCAGGACCAGGAGATCATTATACACTTCAACAATATTATATGATGATCAATTCTGTTGGATGTGACTCTTTTCAATAATGAGATGATTGATGCCAGTTCCAATTGTTCAGTAAAGAGAGCCATCTACACCCAGAGAGAGGACTGAGGGAAATGAATGTGGTTCACAACATAGCATTTTAACTCTTTTTGTTGTTGTTTGCTTACATTTTATTTTACTTCTTTTTTTCCTTGTGCAGCAGGATAATTGTATAAATACATATACATATATTGGATTTAACATATATTTCTACCATGTTTATCATATATTGGACTACTTGCCATCTAGGGGAGAGCCTGGAGGAAGGGGGGAAAATTGGAACACAGAGTTTTGCAAGGGTTAATGTTGAAGAATTGTCCACTGTTTTGAAAAATAAAAAGCTTTAATAAAAAAATTAAAGCTTTTTTATTTTCAAAATATAAATATTTACATTTATCCTACAAACTTCTTCCCTATAAAATCCTGTATTCTAATTTTTCCCTCCTTTCCTCCCACCCCTCTCCCTGAGTCAACAAAAATCCAATATATGTTAAACCATGTGCAATTCCTCCATAAATATTTCCACAAATATCTTGCTGCACAAGAAAAATCAGATCAAAAAGGGAAAAAAGTGAGAAAGAAAACAAAATTCAAGCAACAACAAAAAGAGTGAAAATACTTTGTTGTGGTCCATATCAGTTCCCACTGTCCTCTCTCTGGATGCAGATGGTTTTCTTCATCATAAGACCATTGGAACTGGTCTGAATCACCTTATTGTTGATGAGAACCAATGACAAGAAACTTTTTTTATTAATTTTATAATTATACATTTTTTGACAGTATATATGCATGAGTAATTTTTTTATAACATTATCCCTTATATTTATTTTTCCAGATTTTCCCCTCCCTCTCTCTGCTCCCTCCCCTAGATGACAGGCCATCTTATACATTTTACATGTGTTACAGTGTAACCTAGATATAATATATGTGTGTAAATCCAATTTTTCTTATTGCACATTAAGAATTGGATTCTGAAGGTATAAGTAACCTGGGTAGATAGACAGTAATGCTAACAGTTTACATTCAATTCCCAGTGTTCCTTCTCTGGGTGTAGTTGTTTCTGTCCATCATCGATCAGCTGGAAGTGAGTTGGATCTTCTTTATGTTGACGATATCCACTTCTATCAGAATACATCTTCATACAGCATTGAAGTGTACAGCGATCTCCTGGTTCTGCTCATTTCACTCAGCATCAGTTGATTTAAGTCTCTCCAGGCCTCTCTGAATTCCTCCTGCTGCTCATTTCTTACAGAGCAATAATATTCCATAACATTCATATACCATAATTTACCCAACCATTCTCCAATTGATGGACATCCATTCATTTTCCAGTTTCTAGCTACAACAAAAAGCACTGCCACAAACATTTTGGCACATACAGGTCCCTTTCCCCTCTTTAGTATTTCTTTGGGATATAAGCCCAATAGCAGCACTGCTGGATCAAAGGGTAGGCACAATTTGATAACTTTTGGGGCATAGTTCCAGATTGCTCTCCAGAATGGCCGGATTCTTTCACAACTCCACCAACAGTGTATTAGTGTCCCAGTTTTCCCACATCCCCTCCAACATTCATCATTATCTGTTCCTGTCATCTTAGCCAATCTGACAGGTGTGTAGTGGTATCTCAGAGTTGTCTTAATTTGCATTTCTCTGATCAGTAGTGATTTGGAACACTCTTTCATATGAGTGGAAATAGTTTCAATTTCATTATCTGAGAATTGTCTGTTCATATCCTTTGACCATTTATCAATTGGAGAATGGTTTGATTTCTTATAAATTAGGGTCAGTTCTCTAATATATTTTGTCAGAGCCTTTAACTGTAAAAATATTTTCCCAATTTGTTACTTCCCTTCTAATCTTGTTTGCATTAGTATTGTTTGTACAGAAACTTTTTAGTTTGATGTAATCAAAATCTTCTATTTTGTGATCAATAATGATCTCTAGTTCTCCTCTGGTCATAAATTCCTTCCTCCTCCACAGGTCTGAGAGGTAGACTATCCTCTGTTTCTCTAATCTATTTATGATCTCATTCTTTATGCCTAAATCATGGACCCCTTTTGATCTTATCTTGGTATATGGTGTTAAGTGTGGATCCATATCTAGTTTCTGGCATACTAATTTCCAGTTTTCCCAACAGTTTTTTTCAAATAATGTATTTTTATCCCTAATGTTGGTATCTTTGGGTTGACAAGAAACTTTTAAACTTTTACATACATACATACATACACATACACACACACACACACACACACACACACATATATATATATATATATATATATATAGGTATACAAAATAGACATTTACTGACAATAAATCATAATTTCACAATTCCCACATTTAGTTATGAGACCCCTTAAGGGGTTGCAAACCAAGTTTAAGAACCTAAAATCTAGAGATCAGGCTAATTAATTTTAGTAAGGTCATCTCACCACAAAGGTAAATTTACTACTCAATAGATTAAAATAGGAGAGAAATGTCATGGGAAATTTCCTGTATTCATGGTGGTTTGAGAGTCTTCGTTCTTAAGCATAAACTAATATAAATCATTTTTTCCCACATAACAAGTTAGCATAGTTAAGCAAAAACAATTCCTTAATTGTCCATATTAAAAAAAAAAAAAAAAAAAAAAAAAAAAAAAAAAGCTTCAAATCAGGAAAGTCAATCTTGACACAATGTGAGTTTACTAATAATTAGCTTTGGGGTTTTATTTGTTCTACTAATGACTTATAATTAATAATAATAAACCAAGAATGAAATTAGAGGATATAAGAAATAAAAGGGATTAGTTTTTTTTTAATAAGTTAATTTCTTCACTCTTTTTATTTCTGAACTGTTAATTGACTAGGTTATCATAAGTTGAGGGCATTTGTTATTGTTGATTTTAAAATAAAGGGCATTATTTTTAAATTTTGCACTCTGCCAATCCTAATTTTACAATGAAGCTTTCTGTCCTCGAAGGGCAAGAATTACACTTGGCATTATTCCAAGAATGTTTTCCACACCTTCGAGAAACATTTTGCTTTCAGATCTCAGTTCCCATATGCTGGTGTGAAACACACACACACACACACACACACACACACACACTTATATATTAACATATTTTTTAAAAATAAGAAAAACTTCAACTGGAGATATGGAAAGAAGAATTGTGTTCTAAATTTTCATGGATTCACAAAGTCTTAAAGATGAAAGGGATCTCCACAAATAACATTCTCATTCTTTTTGTTGTTCACTTGCATTTTGTTTTCTTACTCATTTTCTTTCCTTTTTGATCTAATTTTTCTTATGCAGCAAGATAATTATATAAATATGTTTATATATATTGGATTTAATATATATTTTAACATATATAATATATTGGATTGCTTGTCATCTAGGGGAGGGGTGAGGGAAGGAGGGAAAAATTTGGAACACAAGGCTATGCAAGAGTCAATATTGAAAAATTATCCATCTATATGTTTTGAAAATAAAAAGCTTTAATAATAAAAAAAGATGAAAGGGATCTCAGGAATTATCTATTCCAACTTAAACTTATCGTTGACTCTCCACTTTAACACCTCTAGCCATAGAGAACTCAACAGCATTTCAGAAAGCCTATCCCACTTTGGGATTGCTCCAGTTTGGCAGAAAGTTTTACTTATATCAAAATAAAAAATGGATATCTGCAACTTTCACTCTGCCTTCTAATTCTGCCTTCAATGCCAGTCAGAACAAACCTACTCTTGTATCTTCCACATGATAGATTTTCCAGCTCATTCAGTGAATGAAACCATTCATAGAATGAAACCAGAATGATGCTATACTTCTGCACAATATTTTTATAATCCCCTTAATTTACTCAATGATTATTTATTTAATCTCTATATGTTTCATTCCTAATCATTCTCAAAAGCAGCTTTTGACTTATTCTTACAGCTTTTCAAAGTAACTCTGGAAGAAAGTTTATAAAATGGAATGAAGATTGTTGGTTTTTGTTTTGTTTCAAATAAGATTTGCCTGTAGAAAAGGACACACTTTTCTGACTTTTTCCTAGATAAAGTTCAAACAACATTGGGAAAACTATTATCACTTAGCTAATAACTTTACAAATTCAGAGTTGTAGCCAAAAAGCAAAAAATCTCTGTACTATACTAATGGGATATCTTCTGAGACCCAGAAGGTCAAGTTATAAGACATTAGTTGTCTAACCCTGGACAAGTCATTTAATCATGATTGCCTCAGTTTCTTCATCTGTACAATGAGTTGGAGAAGAAAATGGCAAGTCACTTCAAGAAATCCCCAAATGGGATCACAAAATCAAACAAAATTAAAAAATCAATGAACAACAACAAAAGAAGTTTAAATCAAATTCATTCATTAATGATCAACTATGCTAAACACTGAGGTCATAAAGAAAAACAAACATACAAAAAAAAGTCCCTGCTCTCAAGGCACTTATAATCTAATGAGAGAGACAACATACAGATAATTAGGTACAAACAAGATAGAGAAAGAATAAATTAGCAATAATAGTAGATGGAAGGCAGTAGTATTAAAGTAAATAATTCAGTTCCTTGTTATGGTAATGTAATTCTACCTTCAGAAAATGTGAGTCTACTGTTATATTAGTAGCATAATTAATAGTTAATAAATATTTGATGTGGGATGCAACAGCATCAAACAGTCTATAATTCTCTCTATACGTGTTTAGGTATGATAGATTATCAGAAGAAAAGAAATTCCTAGTTCTTAAGATTTTGTTTTGGTATGGGACTGTATTCAAACTTTAATAGTTAAGGAAGTAACATGAAAAGAGTATTGGACTTCCAAATAGAAAAGTAGAATCTAACTTCAGTTCTGACATTTATTGGTACTTAGCAAATCATTCCGTTTTTCTGGGCTTCGATTTCTTAATCTGTAAAATGGAAATAATAATATTTGTGTTCACAAGGTTATTGTGCTGATCAATGTATGCCAAGTGCTTTCTGAAAAAAAGTACAATTCTGAAGCAATTATAATTATTAATAATAAAAAAATAAAATAGCAACATGAATCACTGAAATTCAATAAAAATGCTTAATTAAGATTCTGTCAACTAGAAATGTCAGCAATTGCCCAAAATAGCATTCTTTCTTTTCTTCAATATATATTGATTAATATATTTAAATACAAAGGGCTGAATCACATCTAAATACGTCTGCAGTACAGGTATAAAGTTTTCCCATCACTGATTAAAAGACCATAATTAAACAGTCATTGAAAATTCTAGCTACCCAGGAGGCTTAGGCTAGTGGATCTTGTGAGCTTGAAAATTCTGAATTGCACTGGATTGTGCTAAATCTAACTGGAATATGGTAAGAAAGAGAAGAGAAGAGAAGAGAAGAGAAGGAAGGAAGGAAGGAAGGAAGGAAGGAAGGAAGGAAGGAAGGAAGGAAGGAAGGAAGGAAGGAAGGAAGGAAGGAAGGAAGGAAGGAAGGAAGGAAGGAAGGAAAGAAGGAAGGAAGGAAGGAAGGAAGGAAGGAAGGAAGAGAGGAAGAGAGGGAGGAAAATAAAGAAAAAGAAAGAGGAAAGAAAGAAGAATGAGAAAGAAGTAAAGCTTTTAAATTCAATCCTTCTGCTTCATTGGGGGGAAAACTCAATGAAGACCACAAATTCTGGAATTGACTCTAAATCCAGCCAACCATGTTGCCAAGATGTGACCTTGGTCACCAGAGACACTAGGCAACACAATATGAGTGAGCACATCAGAAGTGCTGAAAGTGAATCAATAGCGTCATCTTAGATGGCAAGCACAAACAGCTTCTAAATCAGAAAGAAAAACAAGCCTAACTAGAAAGAAAGGTTCTAACGGTATTAGAGGACAGCAGAGGGTCTGAAGATCCTGGCGCAAACAAGAGTGGTGATAATTAACTCAGGCACCATTTATTACAATACAGACATTTTGCAGACTGTTTGACTGCAAACATTAAGACCAAATCTCAATGCAGAAATTCAAAAAGATGAAAAGAGAAAACAAGACCAATCCTGTGAAAAGAAAAAGAACTCATACCGGAAGATGCGAAAACACAGGATTGATAATTTACTCAGGTAATTTTCTGACTAGGACAATTATGCTCTCATAAAAAATGTTTAACTTGTAAAACAAATCAATTTCATTTCCGAATACTTGCTATCTTGGGGAGGGGGGAGAAATAACAGTATCCTTTCATTCAGCAATCCTCATTTGTATTGGATCTAATTATCAAATCCCAAATAACAACAGAAACTGACATTCAAATAGCTAACAACAAATCCTAACAACTATGTGAAGATAAACAGCATGAGTATGACCTATCCCACTTCAATCCCTCCCTCTTTGAAGAAAATGACTTCAATTAAATCAGGAAACATCTATTAAATGCATCTATTAAATAGGGGAAAGAACATGATTTCCTGTGTTGGTTTCAACATTTCTTTCATTGAATGACTGTAGACAAGTCATTGACTCCCTCTGGGCCACAATTTACTCTTCAGTAAAATTAGAATAAACAGGATTTTTGCTAACTCCTTCACAGAACTATCAGTTATGTACTTAGAATATGCTAAAGTTTTTAAAAAGTGAATTATTTTCATGATGATCTCTTTTTACTAAACTCAAGGGAACTTGCCTCAATCCTTATCCTCTGACCTCTCTATAATATAATCGATACTTTCCCATATGAGAACTTTTGTGACATTGCCTAAATAGTGTTTCTTAATTGCCCTTGCTGGATTTTCCGTGCATTAAGTATGGGTGGACCCTCTCAGTAATATCCTAGGTTCATTTTGTTTTACTATCTCATTTGGAGATTATTCTGCTCCCATGAGTTTAAGATGTTCAGCTCAGTTCTCCATTACCAGTTATCTATTGGATTTTCCCCACAGGCAGCTCAAATTCAACATGTTCAAAACAGAACTGAATATCTCCCCAAACCCACTTCTTTTCCAAATTTTATTGTTTTTGTCAAAGGCACCATTATCTATCCAATCACATAAGTTTACACCTTCAGAACCATCTCTGATAGTTGCTACTTTCTTATCTCACCTAATCAATCAGTTGCCAAGTCTTGTCAGTTCTACCTCTCCTCTTGACAGCCACCACCCAAGTTCAGATCATCATTACATTTTATCTGGACTACTATAGCTGCATCATATTTGGTTTCTCTGCTTCAAATCTCCCCTCTCTCCAATCCATTCTTTATAAGTCTGTCAAAGTGATATTCTATTTTTTTTTTAATTATAGCTTTTTATTTACAAAATAAATGCATCGGTAATTTTTTCAACATTGACCCTTGCAAAACTTTCCATTCCAAATTTTCCCCTCCTTCCATCCACCTCCTCCCCTTGAGAGCAGGTAGTCCAATACATGTAAAATATGTTAAAATATATGTTAAATACAATATATGTATACATATTTATACAGTTATCTTGCTGCACAAGAAAAATCGGGTCTACAAAGAAAAAAACCTGAGAAGGAAAACAAAAATGAAAGCAAACAATAACAGAAAGGATGAAAATGCTATGCTGTGTTCCACATTCATTTCCCATAGTCCTCTTTCTGGGTGTAGATGGCTCTCTTCATTACTGAACAATTGGAACTGGTTTGAATCATCTCATTGTTGAAAATGGCCACGACCATCAGAATTGATCATCAAATAGTATTGTTGTTGAAGTACAAAATATCTCCTGGTTCTGCTCATTTCACTCAGCATCAGTTCATGTAAGTCTCTCCAAGCCTCTCTGAAATCATGCTGCTGGTCGTTTCTTACAGAACAATAATATTCCATAACATTCATATACCACAATTTATTCAGCTATTCTCTAATTGATGGGCATCCATTCAGTTTCCAGTTTCTTACAACTACAAAGAGGGCTGCCACAAACATTTTTGCACATACAGGTCCCTTTCCTTCCTTTAAGATGTCTTGAGAATATAATCCCAGTAGAAATATTGCTGGATCAAGTGGTATTCACAGTTTGATAACTTTTTGAACATAGTTCCAAATTATTCTCCAGAATAGATGGATCTATTCACAGATCCACCAACAATGCATCAGTGCCCCTGTTTCCCCACATCCCCTCCAACATTCATCATTATCTTTTCCTGTTATCTTAGTCAATCTGACAGGTGTGTAGTGGTATCTCAGAGTTGTCTTAATTTGCATTTCTCTGATCAATAGTGATCAAAGTGATATTTTTCAGGCACAGAGCTATATTTGTCACTCCTTTGTTCAATAAATTCTGATGCCTCTGTATTACCTCTAGGATCAAATACTAACTTCCATCTTTGGCTTTTAAAGCTTTTCACAACTTAGCTTCACCTGACTTTTCCAGAATCATTACATATTATTTCCCTTCCTGCACTTTATTGTGCCAGCCAGACTGGTCTTCTTATTCCTCATTCACAACATTCTATCTCCTGTCTATATTCTTATATCCCATGCTTAGAATGCACTCTTTCCACACTTCCATCTCTGAAAAGCCTTCATTTGCTTCAAGGATGACCTCATTTCTCAGGCGTATCCTGATCTCAATTCTCTGGTACTCTCCAAATTCACTTTGTCTATATTATTGCCATTAGTTCCTATCCCTAATAGAACATAAACTCCTTGAGGTCAGGGACTTTTCTATCTTGTAGTATCTTAGAATTGCACATATTTAACCTATATAAGATTACTTGCTGTCTTGGGGAAGGGGGAGGTGAAGGAAGGCAGGAGAAAAATTTGGAACACAAAATGTCACAAAAATGAATTGAAAACTAACTTTCCCATATTTGGAAAAATAAAATCCTATTGAAAAACTTAAAAATAATAAATAATCTTGTATCTTAACATTAGTACCTTGCATATAGCCCATGCTTAATGAATACCTACCATATAAATGAACTTCTATTCAGAGTTCAAAAAGACAATCTGCTGCTAAATCTAGCATTTTTACCATTTCACCACACTGCCCGGAAGGCCCTTTAAAAAAAATCCAAATCTTGTGCTTGCTTCAGCAACAAATATACCAAAATTGGAACATTACAGAGATTAGCATGGCTCCTGCACAAGGATGACATGCAAATTCATGAAGTGATTCATATCTAATAATAAAAAAATCCAAATCTCCTGATGTATTTAAGATGACTTGATTTACAAAAGAATCAGCTTACATCGAACTTTTCAGGAATATATATATATATATTGCCAAAAGAAAAAAAAAGTAAGACAGATACCTGTCTATGACCCATAATTAAAACAGGCATTTTCTGAAATGTCACTCAAAATATGAAAAGGATAGCTTCTGCAGGACTCTTTATTATCTTCCTATCCTAAACCCACCCTTACTACTGTGTACTGAAATTACATACAGATAAACTACATTTAAGAATTGATTTTTTTTATTCTTCCTAACCAAAATGAATAAATTTTTTCATAAAAATTCACAACACAAATTAAAACCAAAGGGCTCATAAGCCCTGAACATCCTGGATCATTCTACAGAATGAACGTGGGGAATTTGGAGTGTCCTCCAGGTCTGGGATCTTCAACTTCAGACGGCAGGGACTATGCCCAGATAACCCCGAGTGTGTTGTCTAAAATGAACTGTGTAATCCTGACTTGGGCCAACTCCTACATCTGCTAGATCTGTTATTGTTGTTTAGTCATTATCAATCATGTCCGACTCTCAATGACCTCTTTTGGGTTTTTCTTGGCAATGACACTGGAGTAGTTTACTGTTTTCTTCTCCAATTCATTTTAAGATGAGGAACTGAGGCAAACAGAATTAAATTAACTGCCCCAGAGTCACACAACTAGTAAGTGTCTGAGGCCACAAGTCTTCCTGACTCCAAGCCCAGTACTCTATCCACTGACCCCTTGGAGATCTGTTAACATCATCCAAATTTTCTGTGTTCTAGAGACTCTTAAGAAGTAGCTTAGGCTCTTCTCCTAGAGCCATGAACACAGCTGTAATCTGGGCTGTAGGCATTCAGCTGTTGTTCTTGGGTTACTCTCTTCTTATGCTTTAATCTGCATCTTCCATTCCAAAGCTTTTGATGGCAGATATCCATCCCCACACTCCCAAACCCAAGAGAAATGGGAAAGGAAGACGAAATAAAGGGGGGAAAGGAGGGAAAAAAGGTCCTGACCCTAATTCGAGCCCTACTCAGTCTCCAACTGTTTTGATTCCCCTGAAAATTTTAGCCTCTTAGTCTAAACTCTGCTTAGAATGATGAATAGCACTTTATCCCAAACTCAGCCTCTCTCCCAGCCATTTCCTGTGCTCCTACACCTAGGAATAAATCAGAGATGAGACAGAGGCTATCTTCCGCAGTCTCTTTTCTGCCCTCAATCCTGCAGAAAATTTTCTCTCCTACCCAAAAACAAAAACAAAAAACAACATAGCTCCATTCTCTCCCATTGCATTCATTAACTATAGCAAAATTTACTAAACATATAATTGTAGAGACCTGTTCTAAGCGCTGGAAATAAAGAGATGCATAAAACATAGCACTGCCCTTCAAGGGTTTATAATTTTATTGTTCAAATAAAGCATACACCAAAAAAAAAATACATAGGAAAATAAGGCAGCATATAGTAAAAATGACTGAATAGTAGTATAAACAACTAAATGACCATGGTCGGTTAAGTTTAAGGTTAAAATCAGAAAACCTGGATTTAAATATGAGATTTCCTATTTATAATTTGTATGACATTGGGCAAATCTTTTAGTGACATTTCTAGGCCTCAGTAAAATAGAATATTGGATGGCTTTTAAGATCCCTTCCTGTTCTAAATTTATTATTTCATGACCATTTATCTCATTAATTCCTTTAGTTTTCCTAACAAGAAAACAGAGAGTCACAGAGCTTGTGTCTTGAAAAGCTCAAAAGTAATGGATTTGAAGAATTTAAGGCCCCTTTTTCTTCAAGGTGTGCTGCTTTCTTCATTTAATTTTTTTTCCCTTTTATCCAGACCTACAGAATTTGAGTACTACTCATAGGTTTAGATTACTTTCCAACATGGAAAGTTTTAAATTATATTGTGGTAGCATAGAAATGGAAATTGTGGGAAATAATTGTGATGGAATACTATTGTGATATAAAGAATGATGAGCTCGATAATCTTAGAAAAATATGGATGATGGGCAGTTAGGTTGTGCAGTGGATAGAGCACTAGCTCTGAAGTCAGAAGGACCTGAGTTCAAATGTGACCTCAGACACTTAACACTTCCTGGCTGTGTGACCCTGGGCAAGTCACTTAATCCCAATTGCCTTAGCAAAAAGCAAAAAAAAAAAAAGTAAAAGTAAAAGAAAAATATGGATGGACTTGCATGAAATAATAAAGAGCAAAACATGCAGAATAAAGAGACTTGTATATAGTAACAGCAATGTGGTTTCAAGAACAACTTTGAATGACTAAGTCATTTTGATTATTACAAATAATATCCAAAGGACATCTAAAGTATGTATAGAATGGTAATACATACACACAGGATATATGCAGATATATGTATTTGTACATACATATATATGTATGTGTGTATATGTATACATACACAGATATATAGAGACACTTATGTCTAATGGTAACCATGGGGGGAGGGGCGAGGGAGAAGAATGAAAAAAGTACATGATAACTTTATTATATATTTAAAAGGAATAGAAAGTTGCAGTTTCACATGCAATCATCTTTTTTAAAAAAAATTATACTATGCTAAGGAAATGTTTGTTTTATTTTATAAATTAAAAATAAATAAAAATTTGAAAATAAACTATATTAGGAGAAAGGGACGAATAAAATGTCATGGTTCAGTTTGGAGTAGTTAGCAGGAGCTATAGTCACGATAAATGTACTAAAGTCAACTTCCTCACAGAAGACACCATAACAGCACAGAATGGATTTTTTTTTCCCAATGGCCCCCTTGGACAGCCTCTTGATAACCAGTCACTGGCTAAGCTGCCAAATTGATGCTCTCAGATCCAGAGATAAAACTATTTTCCCCATTCAAACTGATGAGAGGCATGCAAAAATAGAACAAAATGAACCTGAAAGTTAGAGGCATAATCTCAAGCTAATCAGTTAGGTTCTCAATTCTTGGTTTTCCCACTTCTAAAATGGGGGTTTCTGTATTTTACCCTCATTTATCTCACACAGATAAAAGTCAGTGAGTGAAAGGCACTAAGGACAAATTGTAAATATGATACCTTAAAACATTACAAAACCTTGTTTCCTAATATGAAATCACCTGATAGAGCAGGGCTTTCAAATTATGTTAAACACCAGTTTTCCTGAAATAAATACACATAAAGTGAACAGTTCATCCATGAAGAATGCAGACAATAAACATACCTTGGAATGACCCAAATGGTCATTCTTAATATTAGTTCTCAAATAACTTTACCATTAGTTCTCAAATAACTTCTTCAGCAATGACACACTTTCCAATTTCCAGAGAAGTAGTGCCATTCTTTGTTGCTGTTGTTGAGAAATCTCTCACCCATTTCTTTTCCCCTGACAGATCCTGACTTTTAAAAAACAGCTTTGTCTTTCATCTTCCCTTCATTTCTGTGCTTTATACTCCAGAAGTAAAGAAAACCCTTAAAAAGAAAATTCAGCCAGCAACTGTTCTTTCATTCTTTTTTAGTAATCTAAAACTTTCATCTAAGGTGCTCAGGATATGCTTTATTAGGGACACCTTTGGGAAAATGTACTTTTAAAAATAAAAGTACAGCATATTCCCTTGGATACTACTCTAGTTTCTTTTGCTCAATCAGCTGTATTGTACTGAACCTATATTTAGAATGTGTGTACACACACACACACACACACACACACACACACACACACACACTCACACAAAGCTTGAAACTTTCCTCCTCTGGTGGAAGGTCACTTATGCCCTGAAACAGTTCTTCTCCAAATAGTGAAACTAAGCTTTTGCCAGTCACCTAAATCTAAAGTAGTGTCATTCACAATAGTGTCACTACTGTACTCTTGGTCTAGCACTTCCAAAGGAATGTGTGGTCTTGACCTAGAAAGGCACTGAAATCCTGATGGGCTGACTCATCACAAAGACTGACATTTGACAGGTCACAGTAAAGTTTGCTCTTTTTAAAAGTCTGTAGAGGAGACAAAAATGCAAGTCAGGTGCTCTACAATAGTTGAGCCAGATGCACCTTTTTTTAATGAGTTCATGCAGATGCCCCCACCCCCATCCTCCAAAAAAGCAATACAGACTTACAGTGATTATATAAGGTCTTGAGAACAGAAAACCTCTAACTTTCTCTAAATCTGCTTAGTGACCAAAAAAGAAGAAGTTTATGGCTGAGTCATACTTACAAATGGATAAAATACACAAGAAATATTGAGACTCACTTTAGCTAGAACTGATATGGCCTGAAATACTATCAAACTCAAGAATTATATTTAAATCAGTGATTTCATGTTTAAAGACTATTATAACAGAGGATCCTAACTTGAGGATAGTTTCAAGGGGTCTGTGAACCTGTATGAAAGAAACAATGACACCTTTTTTAAAACCAAGATATCAATGAAAGTTAGCATTTATTTCAATCTCTTAAAAATACTATGCTGAAAAAAAAATACTATGCTGAGGAAGGGTTTATAGGTTTCCCCAAACCTGCTAAAGGATTCCATAACAATGAAAAAAATTAAGAACACTTATTGCATAAGGAATGCCCAATATTATTTGCCTGGCACATGCCATTTTGGTATTCCTTAAGAAACTGGAATTTTTAGATTAATACAATGATCCAAGATAATTCCAAAGGATTCATGATGAAAAAATGACATATACCTACAGAGAGACAAATAATGAGTTCTTGATACAAATTGAACTATAATTTTATCTTTATTTTTCTTACTTTTTTTGCAATATAGCTCATATGGAAATATAATTGCATGATTTCACATGAATAATTGATATATTTCTTGCCTTCTCAATGGGGGCTGGGAAGGGAAGGGAAAGCTTATTTTACTTTTCTGTTGAAGAGGTCAAGCTTCCCCAACGATGAGGTTTCCTTTGGAACATCCTTCAGAATTTGGCACACAATATTTACTTGTGGCTGACTGCCAGTGCCTGCTCATCTCACTTTAGTAACTTTGCCATCACTGTCCAGAGAGCCTACCAGCTTGTAATGCACCCCATGGAGATGCTCAGTTGCTAATAAGCTTCAGGTTCTTCTCTTGACCATTCTTACCCTAAGGCCCACTCTGCAATGCCCTTTTATCTTCTTCTTCTGCTAAAACCAACAGAAATCCCAGATTCAAAAGAAGACTTCTCCAGGAGTTGTGGGTTGGAGACCCTCGTTTTAGACTCCCCTTCTTTCTCACTCTGACATCTGAGCAAGAGTCAGGTTCAAACAGATCCTCTAAGGCATATCTTTCAGATCAAATAATATCCCTTCAGGAGCAGTAAAATGACTTTCAGTTTGGAAGGAAGCCAGAAAACTGGGAATATCTAAGGCAAGGCTGAGTCAGCCATATACAATCCTGTTGGCAGAAAAGCCTAATTTGCAATTACTCTACATTAAAAACCATAAAGATTATTTGAAATCTCACCATCCCCCAGTGTCCCCCTTCCCTCCACAGTACATTTATGTTGGACTTGCCAGTGAAGGAAGGTCATTGCAGGCGTCCCATCCTTATCTCCATCAAAGTCATCAAAGACATCTGATTGGCTGTAGCCCAAGAGGTGTGAGGTTGCCCCCAAAGCTGAGGTCTTCTATGGGTTTGCAGTTCCCCATCATCACTTGCAGCCTTTCACAGCAGAGCAGAATCTCTCAGGGCATTTCACTGACCTCTCACACTGACCTTACCCTCATGTGAGCTTTCAATGGAAAATAATTACTTCAAGTCTATGTGACTTAAGAAAAAACTAGAAAAGAACCAAAAATGTCAAAATGGCAGAGTAAAGTAAATGATTCACTTGAGCTCTTCCCCAAACCTCTCTGAACACCTTTAAATAATGGATTGAAACAATTCCTGGAACAGCAAAAGCCACAAAAAGAAGGAGTAAAATAATTTTCCAGTGAAAAACAACTGAAAGGATCAATAGGAAAGGTCTATAAGCACCTGGGTGAGAACTGAGCACAGTCTAGTCCCATTGTCACCATAGTATAACAAAGATCAAAACACACACTCAGAAGAATATATCAGAGTCAAAAGTTCCTACATCCAAAGTTTTCTAGAAAAATATGAATTAGTATCAGTCCATGAAAAAACTCAAAAAAGTATTTTGATAATTAAATAAGAGAGGAAGAAGAAAAGTTGAGAAGAGAAATGAGGATACAAGAAAATTTTAGAAAATGAGTCAATAACTTGGTAAAGGAGACACACAAAATAATCAAAGACAATAGCACCTTAAAAAACAGAGTAGGCCAAATGGCAAAAGAGATACAAAAAGCAAATGAGGAGAAAAATGCCTTAAAAAGAAGAATTGGCCAAATGGAAAAGCAGGTACAAAAGCTCATTGAAGAAAATAATTCCTTAAAAATTAGAATTGAGCAAGTGAAAACTAATGACTTTATGAAAAATCAAGAAATAACAAAGCAAAACCAAAAGAATGAAAAATTAGGGAAAAAATGTGAATACCTCTCTGGAAAAAAGATGACCTGGAAGATAGATGCAAGAAAGATAATTTAAAACATATTGACCTAATCCAAAAGTCATGATCCAAAAAAGAATCTAATTCAAAAAATTATCAAGGAAAACTGCCCTGACATTTTAGAACCAAAAGATCATATAGAACTTGAAAGAATCCACTGATCGCCTCCCGAAATGAAAACTTCCAGGAATATTATAGCCAAATTCCAGAGCTCCCAGGTCAAGGACAGAATACTGAAAGCAATCAGAAAGAAACAATTCAAATATCATGGATTTATAATCAGGATAACATAAGATTTAGCAGTTATTACATTTAAGGATCAGGGGGCTTAGAATGCGATATTCTAGAGGACAAAGGAGTTAAAATTGTAACTATGAATCATCTACCCTCCAAAAATGAGTATAATCCTTCAGGGAAAAATATGGAAATTCAATAAAATAGAGCGCTTGCAAGCATTCTTCATGAAAAGACAAGAGCTGAATAAAAAATATGACTTTCAAATATAAGACAAAAGAGAAACATAAAAAATTAAACAGGAAAGAGAAATCATAAGGGACTTAAGGTTAAACTGTTGGCATTCCTAAATGGGAAGATACTTGTAACTCAACTCATAAGAAATATCTCATTATTAGATAGTGAGCTGAAAGTTTATGAAGAGATGCTATTAAAAGAATAAGGGGTGAGGGAGGAATGTACTGGGAAAAAGGAAAAAAGGGAAAGGCAGAATGGGTTAAATTATCTCACATAAGAGAGGCAAGAAAAAGTTTTTAGAGTGGAAGGGAAGAAAGGGGAGATGGGAGGGAGTGAGTGAACTTCACTTTCATCAGAATTCGCTCAAAGAGGGAACAGCATACACACTCAATTGGGTATAGAAATCTAACTTAACCTACAGGAAAGTAGAAGGGGAAGGGGATAGGAGAAGGTGGGGGAAGTAGAAAGGGGTTTAGAAGGAAGAGCAGATTGAGAGAGGAGTAGTCAGAATCAAAATGCCTTTGGGGAGAGGCAGGGTAAAGGGAGACAGAAAACAGAATAAATGATGGGAGGAGGAGAGGGAGGGGGAATATTGTACAGAGGGAAATACATTTATAAATAGTAACTGTGAAAAATATTTTTGAAGCAAGTTTCTCTGATAAAGGCCTCATTCCTCAAACATATAGAGTACTGAGTCAAATTTATAAAAATAAGAGCCATTCCTCAATTGATAGTAAAAATTTGAACAGTTTTCAGATTAAGTAATCAAAGCTATCTATAGCCATATGAAAAAATGTTCTAACTCACTTTTGATTGGAGAAATGCAAATTGAAATAATTCTGAGGTACTACCTCATATTTACTAATAGGACAGAAAAGGAGAATTAATAAATGTTGTAGGGGATGTGGGGGAAATGAGACATTAATGCATTGTTAGTGGAGTTGTGAACTGACTTAACCATGATGCAGAGCAATATGGAACTATGCCCAAAGGGCTATAAAACCATACATACTTAGCCTTTGACCTAGCAATACCATTTGTTCTGCCAGGTGATCTTCAGAATCTTCCTAAGAAAATTCAAATAAAGGTGATTCAATTTTGCAGCATGGCGCTGGTAAACTGTCCGAGTTTCACAGGCATACAACAATGAGATCAACACAACGACTCTATAGACCTTCAGTTTGGTTGTCAGTCTAGTACCCCACTTCTCCCACACTTTCCTTCAGAGCCCCCTAAACATGGAGCTAGCTTTGGCAAAGCATGTGTCAATCCCATTATCAAATATATATGTATATGTGTGTGTGTGTGTGTGTGTGTGTGTGTGTGTGTGTGTGTGTGTGCGTGTTCCTGGAAAGCATACTGCCAGAGTAAGTGAACTTTTCCAAAGCATTCAAAACTTCACCATTTGCTGTAACTGATGGTTCCACATATGGTGGATGGTGTGGTGCTGGCTAATAGAATACCTGTGTTTTCTGGTGTTAATTGTCAGGCCAAAATTAGCACAAGCAGCAAAGAATTGATTCCTACTTTATTGCATCTCAGCTTCAGAGATTACATTGAATGCACAATCATCTGCAAACAAAAAATCATGCACCAAAACTCCCTCCACTCCAGTTTGGATAAGACACCAAATACTGAAGTCCTTTCTTTCACTAAGCTACCAAGCATTCCAACTCTACTGCAAGGAGCACAACTCTGCTAGATTGACCACATTGTTCGAATGCCAAATGTATGCTTGCCAAAAAGAATATTTTATAAAGGATTAACACATGGCAAATGCTCACAAGGTGGTTAGAAAAAGTGATACGAGGACACTCTCTTAAGAACTTTAGAATTGATTATAGACATGGGAGACACTGGTACAGGACTGCCCAGCATGGTGTGCCCTTATCAGAGAAGGGGCTGTGCTCTATGAGCAAAGCAGAATTGAATTAGCTCATAAGAAGTGGGAAATGTGCAAAATTAGAGAATCCACCCCAAATGTTCATAGGAACTATTTATATCTGACCTGAGGCACAGCATTCCAAGCTTGAACTGATCTGTTCAGCCACAATTGGATACACTGTAACTCAATTCTAACATAGTGATATCATTTTGGTCCTCTTCAAAAATTAAGGACAATAATTAACCAGTGTTGCCACTAGTAGGTATGTATCTAAAAGGAGATTAAAAAAAAAAAAAAAAGAAAAGAAAAGAGACTTATATGTATGGACATATTTACAGCAGCTCTTTCTGATGGCAAAGAATTGGAAACTGAGGGGATGCCCATCAATTAGGAAACAGTTGAACAAATTATGATGTGATTATGATGAAATACTAGTGTACTATAAGAAATGATGAGCACGATACTCTCAGAAATACCTGGGAAGACTTCCATGGACAGTGGAATCACCAGTGCAATCCTCAGAATTTTTGTAAAGTATTCAATGTGACATAGAAGTTTAGACACACAGCCAACATCTAAACAATTAACTTTCCAAATCTTATGGACTTTATTTCAATGACTCTCTAAGTGTACCTTCTCCTCCAGTCTTACTGACACTATCCTAGTTCAGATCCAAGCCACCTCTTACTATTACTATACTTATTATGAAACCCCTAACTGATCCTCTGTAGCGAGCTGTCGTCTCCAGAAGCTGCTGGATCGCTCTCTGGGAAGAGATCTGCTGTGTCTACTCAAATCTCTCAGACAGATTCTTCTTCCTGTAACGAACCGTTGTCTCCAGGCAGTTGCTGTTAACTCTTGTCCAAAGAAGTGACTTCCCTTCCTGCAGAGAGCCCCGTCAAGCCTGATGCAATTCAGAGTCTTCTTCTTGAATCCTGGCTCTGAATCTCCTCCAGCTCTTATCCTTCTCCAGGCCGATCTGCCCTTTGCGCCCAATGCTGTCTCTTTTTATCCTCCCAGAGAATGGGCGTGGGATAATGCAAGGGCTTCTGGGAAGAACCACCCCAGCCAATGAGCTTGCCCCCTCTATCAAGTCAACCTGAGTTCTCACCTTGTAATTGTCCAGAAAACCTGAATTCTCACCTTGTCACCATCCAGACAACCTGAGTTCTCACTTAGTAATCCTAACAATCCTCCAGCTTCTAAACTGTCCCTTCTCTAATTCATCCGAAGAACAACTGCCAAAATAATCTTCTCACTATGTCACTCACCTTCTCTGAATTCTTTGGCATCTCTCCAGTGACTAGAGAATGAAAATCTCTTGAGTTTAGTAATTTGGCTACAACCTAACTTTCCAGACTTATTTCATACCATTCCCTTTTAAGGGACAGCTAGGTGATACAGTGGAAATGGAGAGTGGCAAGTCTGGAATCAGGAAGATTCTTCTTGAGTTCCAATCTGACCTCAGACATGTAACAGCTATGCGACCTTAGGCAAGTCACTTAACTGTTTGTCTTAATTCTTCAAAGAACTGAAAAAGGAAATGGCAAACCACTCCACTATCTGAACCAAAAAAACCTCAACTGGGTCACCAAGAGGACAAGACTAAACAACACTCCCTTTCAAATACTCTGAGCCCCAGGCAAAAATGGATCTTGAGCTTCAGTTATTACCTTGGTACAGGTTTACTTATTCTGCCAAGAATGTCTTTCAATCCATTTCAATCCACATGCCAGTATGCTTTTTAAAAAACAACAACAACAACAACAAAAAAAAACCTTCCTTTTTCTTCTAAGATTTAACTTGGGTACCTCCTTCCTTACAAAATCTTCACTAATCCCCATTATGCCTCTTCTAAGCTGAAAAACTCCCTTTCCTCAAATTTCCTTACAACACTTTGCTGTGATCTCTCCTTTACCCCCATCACATTCTCTGTCTTGCGTAATATTCTTTATTATCTCTAACACAATCCAATAAATATTTATTAAACATCCTATATCCAACTAATCCATATACATGTATTAAATATAAATACCTAATATTCCAGGTTCCATGGGCTAAATTCTGGGAATACAAAGACAAAAATGACAAAAAAACAAAAAATGAAGCAGTTCTGGCCTTCACGGAGCTAACACACACACACACACACACACACACACACACACACACACACACACACACACATACACACACATTTATAGGTACAGAATACATACAATATGAATATAAGACTAAGAGGGTGAAAGGGCATAAGAAGCTGAGGGAATCAGAAAAAAACTGCATAAAAAGGTCACCCTGGGACTGAGTCTGAAGGAAAAGTGGGAATCCAAGAAAAAAAAAAGAAGGGAGTTCATTTTAGGCAGAAGTGACTGGGAGAGGCAATAAGTTGGTTAACACAATTGTGCCATAGAGTATTTGGAAGGTAACAATATTGTAAGAAGACTGCAAAGATAGAAAAATGAGCCAGGCTGTGAAAAAATTTAAATGTCAAAAGAATTTTTTTTTTAAATTCAGCTTTAAATGTTCTTCCTCCCACTACTAACTCCTTCATTTGGAAAGCAAAAAAACAAAACCCATTACAAACATGTACAATTAAGCAAAACTAAAGGCCCCCTTAGCTATGTCAAAAAATTTATTAGTAATAATAATATACACACACATACATGTATGCATACACATAACACAGGCAGATACCAAGTTTTGAGAACATAAAACTCTGAACTTTCTCTAAATCTACTAAATGACTAAAAAAATATTTATCTGCAAAACATGGTTAGAAATGGATAAAATACTTGAATGATGCTGAGATGTTAGCCAGAACTTACTAAAATGTAGCCTACACTACTGCGTTCATACACACACACATACATACTCACACATTTAACTCAATCTGCATTCTCAATTCATCACCCCTCTATCTATCATAGATAGTATGTTTTGTGATGATCCTCAGATTGTGGGTGGTCATTGTATTGATTAGAGTTCCTAGAAGTCATTGAAAGCCCCTAGAATTGGGGCAGCTAAGTGGTAAAGTGGATTAGAGCACTGGGCCTGGAGTCAGGAAAACCCAAGTTCAAATTCTACCTCAGATACTACAAGGTGTGTGACCCTCAGCAAGTTACTTAGCCCTGTTTGCCTCAATTTTCTCATCTGTAAAATGAGCTAGCTAGAAAAGGAAATGGCAAGTTGCTCCAGTATCTTTGCCAAAAAACAAACAACCCACACCTTATACCACTTACTACTCTATCCTTCTTCTCTTTTCCAGTGGGCCCTCCCCACACTCAGGAAAAAAACAAAAGGAGGAAGGAAGGAAGGAAGGAAGGAAGGAAGGAAGGAAGGAAGGAAGGAAGGAAGGAAGGAAGGAAGGAAGGAAGGAAGGAAGGAAGGAAGGAAGGAAGGAAGGAAGGAAGGAAGGAAGGAAGGAAGGAAGGAAGGAAGGAAGGAAGGAAGGAAGGAAGGAAGGAAGGAAGCTCCTGGAGTTTTAGTAAGTAGTAAGTGAGATAATTAAACCTCTGCATTAGAAAAATCCATTTGGCAGCTAGGAAATTGATGGATTGAAGTAAGGAGAATCTTCACAAAGGGAGACCAACTAGGATGCTATTGCAATAGTCCAGGAGCAAAGTGATGAATTATGGCCTGAATTAGGGCATAAGTTGTTTGTACAGGGAGAAGTAGATCTATGATGATGGATCTATTAGAAATGACAAAATTTGACAACAGATTATATATGTGAAACAAGTGAGAGTGAGGAGCTGAGGATGCAGGTTTGGGTACTGTAGATACAAAGATAAAATAAAATAATTCCTGGCTTCAAAAATCCTCTCTTCCCTAATGGGAGAAATACAACCCAGAGAAATAAGACACTAAAAAAAGGGGAATCAAGAAAGTCTTTCCTACAAGACAAGACATAACCTGAGCTTCAAATGAAGTTTGGTATTAAGAGGTGGAAATGAGAGGGGAAAAAATTCCAGTCTGAGGGATAGCCCTTTGCAGAGGCAGTGAGATGAGAAATGAGATGCCAGATTCGGGGAAAAACAAGAAGGCCAATTTATTTGGAATATAGAATACATGAAAAAGAATAATATGTAGGTAGCTCTCTGAAAGCAGGAACCACATAATTTTCATCTTTATATCACTAGAGCCTATTGCAGGATATAATAAATATTTGTTGAATTGAATGTAAAGGGAGATAGAATTTCTCACCTGACTTGAAAACTGTGCTGGGCATTCCAGCACTTGTGTAAGAATGGGTTTTTTGCGTTCAAAAGTAAGGGGGATCAGGAGGGCAGGAGAATACAGTTATGTCACATCGATTAAAAACACTTATCATCAGGGCTTATTATTGAACATTTCTTTTATATGTGACACACACACACAATGATAGGACCTAATGCTGCCAAGATTCTGAGAAAATCCCCCAGTGCCATGGCCATAAATTATATAAGATGAGAATTTTCTTGGTACAACTCAGTGAAGAAAATAAAAGGTTCCTGTGATAGAATTTACTGCTTAATAACTTTCTTACAAGCTAAAGTTTCAGTTTAATCATTTGTAACTTTTGATATTTTATTTAATAAATTCAGGAGATAGTACCAAAGAGAAAGTCTTTTATATTGCTTATAAATTCAATTGAGGTACTTACATTTTCATGATAAAGTAACATTTTGGGGAATCTTCTGCAATAAGCATCTATCTTTCTGATTAATTCAATGTATTTACAAAGACTTAGAAGCCATATTTCAGGTCCTGGACCCTGAATACTGACATCAGGATTCATCTTTTCCTTATAAAAACTAAACAAGCATTATTTAGATTAATCATACAATTGTGTAATCCTATCACACTTTCACTGTCACAGATTTTGATTGACTGGCCAAAAATCAGGTCTCCTGCCAATAGAAAAATCCAGCAGAAGTGGCTATTAATATTGTCCAGGCATAAAGTTCCCAGCTTGGCAGATAAGATTTAATATCAAAACCTAACCTTCTTAACAGAACCCATGAAAATGTGCCTAATCATTATTTTCCATTAGTTCTTCACATATATCACTTTATCATTGATCTGCAGGCTGTAAACTTTTTATACCATGTCTAGAAACCTCTTCATTTTGGAAACTCATTGCAGTTCATTGGAAGTACCAGCATCACTCTGGTGATTGGAAGACTTCTCCCCAAACTGCCATTTAAAAGGAACATCCATCCCCCAACCATGCAGTCTAGACTTTCTCTACCATGCCCTTCCTGGTACTTTTGTCTCCCCTCCCTTTTCCAGCTTCCTTTTACTCAATGTTTTCCCCTATTAGTTTCAGAAGTTTTTTGACAACACAGATTATCTTTCTGTTTTTATTTGTATTCTCAATATTCCTGTCACAAAGTAGACACTTAATAAATGCTTTTTTTCACTGACTATTAATTAATATCACAATGTAATAATAATTATGCTTCTAATGGCAATGACCAAGAGGAAATTTGAGATATTTTCAGATTTTATCAAAAGTCTTACTGGTCTTTATCCCCATTTCTTTCAGGATCTGTCTCCTTCCTTCTTCCTCCTCTCCCTCTTCCCCTCCTTCTTCCCCCTCACTAATGCTGGCTATAAAACAAACAAAACATGTACTAATTCAGAGTTTTTACTACAGCATTAGATAATGTGACAACTAAATATAAACTACTCTGTATTACATTAGAATGGACCCAATTTGCAAAAATAATTTCATCAGAGACATTTGTCTTATAAACTTGGAAAAAGGTAAATCACAAAAGCTTTTTAAAAAATCCAAATATATCAACTATTTGCATGTCTTAATTTTCTTTTTTTTTCATTGAAGTTTTTGATTTTCAAAACATTTGCAAAGATAATTTTTTCAACACTGACCCTTGAAAAATCTTGTGTTCCTCCAACTCACTTCCAGTTGATCAATGATGGACAGAGGTAGCTACACCCAGAGAAGGAACACTGGGAAGTGAATGTAAATTGTTAGCACTAATATCTGTCTGCCCAGGTTACATGTACCTTCGGAATCTAATGCTTATTGTGCAACAAGAAAATGGTATTTACACACATATATTGTATCTAGGTTATACTGTAACACATGTAAAATGTATGGGATTGCCTGTCATCGGGGGGAGGGAGTAGAGGGAGGGAGGGGATAATTTGGAAAAATGAATACAAGGGATAATATTATTAAAAAATATAATAAAAATAATTAAAAAAGAAAAAAAAGAAAAATCTTGTGTTCCAATTTTCCCCAAGATGGTAGTTTTCACATAAAAAAATTCCCATGATGAAACCATATAACTATACTATCAAACCTTGAGCCCCCCCTTAACCTCAGGTGTTCTCTAGAGTCCACAGTATTAGAATTCTAATAGAAAACAAAATTTGTTGCTGTTCAGGCATGTCAGACTTTTCATGACCCCATTTGGGGTTTACTTGGCAAAGATAGTGCAATGGTTTGCATTTCCTTCTATAGCTCATTTTACAGATGAGGAAACTGAGACAGAGTTAAGCAACTTGTCCAAGGTGACACAATTAAGCTAAAGGGCTAAATCTGAAGTCAGACCCAGCACGATCCTATCCACTGGGCCAGCCAGCTTCCCATAAATTATTTACTAGTCATTAATAGCAAAGCTGTATTCATTTCATCATCAATCTACCTCATTCTCAATAGATTCCTCTTTCTCCACCAGTTGTCACAGCCATACATGGCCCAAAGCCATGGAGAAAGAAAAGCAAGATGACCATACTTTCCAAAATGATGTCAGGCTCCCTATCTGAGGCATGCTGCATTGCAGTACATTTCTTGGCTCCTGACATGAACAATGAGGAAAGGGAAGCAATGGAGGACCCTGCTTCCTCTGACATACTCAGCTCGCCGAGATAACAAATATCTGCTCAATAAAACGGTGACTTCATAAAACATAAGTCACTCAGGTAAAGTTTGTCTCGAGTTCTTTGACATCTGTTGCTATGGGACTCTGAATGACTCATCTAACAGGGATAAACAATATTACCGAAAGACAAGGAGGCAAACCACTGAAATATGAACAAACATCATCAAATGAAAGTGCCCACATTACAGCAAACTTCCCACATAAGTGACGCAAATCTTAAAGCACATACTTTCTCCTTCCTTAGGATTTTTAAACACACACGTAATTCAGAACATATGATGTAAACCGAAGAGGGTGAATGTATTTATGTCCACATCCAATCAGTCAATCAATAAGTATTCATTGAGCACCCGGTACATACAGGCACCTTGCTAGGTTCTGGGGAAACAAAACATTGCTTGCCATGAAAAGTTGTTTCCCAGGAAACAACAGAGAGTCAATTCTCAGTTTTCATAGGGCTAATGTTCCTATGGGGCACTAGGAGACCTAGCGGCTACAACACTGGGCCTGGAGTAGAAACACTCAATTTCCTAAGTTCAAACCTGGCTTCAGTTACTTAACAGCCATGTGACTTGCAAATATAAACTTGCACTTCTTATTTTTTCCTCTACTGAACATAGCAGTGAATATGTCTTTTAAACAAGGTTACTAACAAAATCATGTGGGGCAGCTAGGGCACACAGTGGATAGAACACTACTCCTGAAGTAAGTACCTGAGTTCAAATCAAACATTTACTAGCTATGTGACAGTGGATAAATTACTTGATCTCAATTGCCTAAAAAAAAAAAAAATAAAATCATGTTACTGCTTAAATGTAGTCATTTTGAAGATGAATTGGATTTAAATAGGTTTGTAGAAACAGATAAAAGATAATGTGGGAGCAAAGGCACTAACCATGGGAGCAATAGCACTAAGCAGTAGACTGAAAAAAGGCTTCCTGAAGGTAGCTTTTAAGCTGTCTTGAAGAAAACTTAAAATCCTCAGGCATGTTATTGAAGTAACGTATTCCAAGCATAGCGTATTCCAGTACAAAAGCACAGAGATGGAGAATGGAATGGTAGTTTTCCAACACACTTCATCAATAGTTTTCTCTTTACTAACACAGATAATATGCACCTATCAATAAAATATAAATAAATATGACAAGAAAAAAGATTATCAAAGTAATTATCACAAAATTTAATCTCTGGTTTGTTTTCTTCAATAGAACTCATGGAGGGTAAATTCAGTAGCCAGGGAGGCCATAAGGAGGGGCAATGGACAAGAGAAGATTTTTGTTGAATTTACGTAAAATTTTAAGTGAATCTTTTCTTCAGTGGGCCCCGGTTGAATTCCCAAAGCTACTCCCCAGGTACGCAGGGAGGAGCATTAATAGAATTATTTTGTCCTTGAGTGGACCCTTTGTTGTTCTAAGGTTCTAAGGTTACGCCCTTGTAAAGTTCCCTGCAAATTCCTTGCAATGATAAAATTATCACGACCCTACCTTACCTTATTCCACCAGAAAACCAAGCTTCTTCAATAACTTCTCCTTTGGAACTTAGACTGCTTACTAATAACCTGTTTCTTTATTTTTAAATGGCTCTACTTACCTTCACTCTTGTCAATGGCTAACTCCTTTTTAGGACTTTAGTCAACTGCTTAATAAAATCTTTGCCTCTTGATTTGAAGATGTTCTAAGCCTACAAAATTACACTTGCCTCTATAATCCCAATATATTTGGAGGGTTCATACCCCCAACATTTGATGGCCTACATAGGGAGAATTCTGGAACTCTGATATTTTGGGGGGCTTTAGTGCTTCTAGACCTTGTACCCCATCTGCAGGAGATTCCCATTTGTCTCTTCTCCTCTTTGCAAAGAGATCATGGATTGATGCAATGTAGCAGTATAAACAATATGCTTTAAAATGAAAAAATAAAATGAAAATGCCCTTAGCTTATGATTCTCAAAAGCTAATTTTCACACACACACACACAAACACACACACACACACACACACACACACACACACACACACACACACAAGTCACCAAAGCTCATGCCATAATAAGCTATGACTATATCGCCTCACTTCTTTTCAAATCTCCTGGCTTGATCAAAAGATTATGTTAGCACTTTCTTGTTGATTAAAAATAGTTGTTTGTTTGGGTTTTTAAAATGAGCTTTTAGCGTTATTAGAAGTGGTATAGGATATCATCATAGAAAGTAATGACCAAGGGAAAAAAGATGGCTTGATCATGTGATGAGGAGGAAAGACAACTCATGGGTAATTTGTGTGTCCTCTTGGTATCCACACAATTGTTAAAAGAATGTGAGAAAAGCCATCATTATTTTTGGGGGTGGGGGAGGAGCTAGACCGAGAAGAGAAGGAAGCAGTGAAAGTAACACTCACCTAGTGAAAAGTAACACTAAGCTATCTAATTCAGTAACACCTGAGAAAGGCACTAGGTCCTAGGAAAGCATATTCTTTAAGTATCCTAGACAAGAGATACAATCTCAGTAAATGTGTCAGAAAATTTTACAAAATACTACTAGTATGAACAAACAACAGCTCTTAATACCCCTCCTTAGGAAGAAGAGGCTCAGAAAATAGAGCAGAGCCAGAGCTTAACTCTTAATAGGTGTTACTGAAGAGACTGAAGATGAGGACCTATTTTATTCCCCTTGAGAGTTCAATTCTGAAGAGTCCTCCAAATACTAAAGTTCTTTAGGAAAATCATAGATTTGTTAAAAAAACAAAACCTATTTCTTCATGTGTCCTTGGTGAATAGTTAAATAATGATTGCCTGATGGGCCCTGAAGTAATCTGATTTTGGCTATACCTGCAGTTGCTAGTGTTGCATTAGGAAGCTAGCCAGAAAAACACTTCTGTTTTAAGGAGCAAAGAATAGGTCAGGAAATGGGAGGGCAGAGGAGATTGAGAAATATCAAATTAAAAATGAAACTGAAGAAAGCTGCAAATCCAGCCTATCATCCTTTCAGAGTTTCTGAATGTAGTGGAATGATAAAATAACTGGCAAGGTTTACATGTAAGTAGCAACAAATGAATGGTCTCTGCATAAATTAGTTCTCAAAGTCTCTCCAAAGTCAAAGTTCTTTCAGAAAAATCTACAAAAAAAAAAAAAAAAGCTACAAAAATACTTAAGCAAACTTTAAATATAAGGTATTTCACAGGGATGTAGAAAATGAGATAAATCTTTGCTTTTCTGTTTGGTGGAGGAAGAAAGAAAGGAAAGGAAGGAAAAAAAGGGACTTGAAGGGGATATGAGACAAAAGTGTATAAGGAAGGAAAAAAATTTCAAACATTTTGTATTTCAGATGTCCTTTTGGGGTACTATATGCCTCCCAATTCTTAACCAGAAAATTTACTGTCAATGGCAATGTGTAGAAAAATGCCACGTCTCTCTTTTTTCTTCTGCTAAAGCTAGGGGCTTTTTTCCAGCAAGACAAGGGCTTCCATATCTCCTTCTCAAAGTCTACCCAAAACACAAATTTAAAGAACCTCAAACTAGCTTCAATACAGCATATGATTGTTGAAATGAACAGAGGATTTTTTTTCTTTCTCAAAGAAGAGTTACATAAATCTAACAGAAGGTTTTTTTTTTTCCTTGACTCTAGATGGATGGGCCATCTAGTTGCTAAGTCATTGTTATGAGAGCTCCCAGGTGAAATCAAAGCACAGCTAGAGAGAAGCCTATGTAAAAGCCTAAGTGCTTCACAGATGCCCAATTACCCCTCTTTACAATTTAATCCAAATTCAGTTGAACAAAAAAATGCTTTGAGCACCTTCCATTTCCAAGTAATGCCTAGCCCTTCCACAACATGGAGATTCTCTAAACCAGAAATTTTTAAAGAAAAAAAATTTTTTAATATGCCCAGAGCCTAAGGTGCCAAACAAAATAAATCACTTTTATGGTCTCCTAATTTAATAGAATCTCAATCTAGCAAGAACAGGACATAGGACTACCACTGCCAACTGGAAGTACCATAGATTCTTGACTTGATGACTGTATTGCTGATGTACAGCAGAAATCTGGTGTTATACTAAGGTGCTTTGACAGCCAGGTTTTAGTTAAGGCTCTTGAAATGGGGAGGGGGCAGATGGAAAGGAGCACCAATGCCACATTCAACGAGACTATGAATAATGTCAAAAGTCTTCAATAGTATTTCTCAGTGGACAACTTAAAGGGTTTCAGAGTTTGGGATGCTGGTTGAGATTCTAGTGATACATCTGACTTTAGGCAATTATATAAAGGGCTTACAATGTGCCAAAAACTGTTGAGATGACATAAATTCAGGTTGTTTTTTTATTCACCTTTTGAATTGATTTTTATTGCGCAACATGACAAATATGGAAATATGTTTAGAAGAACTGCACGTTTCACCTATATTAAGATTGCTTGCTGTGAGGAAGGGAGAAAAATTTGGAACACAAGGTTTTGCAAAGGTGAATGTTGAAAATTAAGTTTGCATGTGTTTGGAAGGATAAAAAGCTATTAAAATAAAATTTTGGGAAAAAATAAGGCACAAATACAGATAAAAACAAAGGCAGTCTCTGATCTCAAGAACCCTACATTCTAACAAGGCAAAGATAATATATAAAAGGGAGCTAAAAAGTAGGGGATTGGGGGAGAGGTACTCACAAAGGTGGTATGATGAAGTCCAGAGAATGAAGGATATCTGTCTCCTTCCTCAAAATGAAGGTTCTGGGAAGAACTCACCAAAGGGAGAAGGGGACCAGCAGGGTCAGAAGGAGAAAGCAGCTGATTCATAGACAAGTCCAGAGAAAAAAAGAGAAGTTGAGAATGACCTAGAGGTTGCAAAATAGGGGAACTGGAAGAATGATGATGGCCCTGACAGAATTAGCCCAAGTTCAAAAAGAAGGGTAGTCTTTGGGTAACCCTAAGCAAGCCATTCTACCATCTCTGTACCTTTATTTACACAACAGTAAAGTAAGAAGAACAGTGGGAAGAACAGCTCAGGGATTCTGGTTTTTTGTTTTGTTTTGTTTTGTTTTGTTTTGGGGGGTGGGGGGTTTTTATCATGATCGAAAGGATCCTTCCCCTAGACACTATAGCTGTGTGACCCCTAGCAAGTTACTTAATCTGTCTACCTCAAGTTTTCTCATTTACAGCACATAACTCCCAATGCTTGTATGAGGACAAAATGACATATTTTATAAAATTTGCTGCAGTGCCTGGCACATAGTAAGTATTTAATAAATACTTATTTTCTTTCTTTCTTTCTCAAACCCTTTGGAAATCTAGGAATCCCTTTTCAGGAATGTTTTTTAATATATCAAAAAAAACTTAATATGTTTATATGTATTTATATAAACATCCTCTCTAAATCCTGACTACTCAGCAAATAATAGTGTTACTACAGGAGTTCTTAAAAACTGGGGTTCACATCAAGTTAATGGACCCCAAAATATGAAAGGAAAGAGAAAGGTAGGCAAAGGGAACACAGGGAATTCCTGGTCTTATGAATCTGGCTTAGATGGGATTTGACCATCCATAATATAATAGATAGTAATCAATGATGAGTTCATACCATAGAGGTATAGCTATACTTTTTAAACCTCTCCTTTTATTATTATTCTTATAATTTCAATTTTTAATTTTGTCTAAGCCTAGAGAGGAAGCTCTGTAAAAACCCATCACTACCAACTGTCAATTCACAGAGCAGACAAATGCCTACCTAAAGCTATAGAGGCAACTTGAATAGGAAATAAGATGTAGTGTGTGTCATGCAAATCAAATTACCATTACCCATAAGACCTCAGTAGAGACAGCCCAGGACTCTAAGCCCAACAGCCCCGGGGGCAGCAGGACCCATCAGACCACCAGGGAATTGGCCCTTGTGGATACACAATCTGATAACTGCTGCAGCTGACATCTCCTCAGCAACCACAACTAAACGAGTTCACTGACAATGTCAAGTGGTTCCACATCAGAAAAGGGCTATGTCTTCTTTATCAGCAAAAATAGCATGTGTCACCATCTGTTTTGCCACTGCACCCTATAGACCATGGAGTCTTTCCATTAGATTTTCAACTGAAACCCCCTGTTGTCTTCTACTTCTATCACCATTAGAATTCGAGCCCCTTCAGAACTGCCATTGTGTTGCTTTTCTATTTTTACTCCCATAAAGTCTTAATCATTCATTTATTCATTAGGTACACCCTATTCTTACTTTCTGAAATACCATTTCTTCCTTTTCCCCCCAACTATTAGGAGGTACTTAAGAAGGCCTAGAGGTCTGAGAGAGGTAGTAAATTAGACAAGAGTCCTTCACTCTAAACAATTATGTACCCCACCAATGCTCTTCAACCTTTTGGGGCAGAGGATAGGACGGGGAGAATTTAGAATTTTTTAAAAGGAAAAATTTTAGCTGGGATCTGAAGGATGCTGAGAGATAGAGACCAGAAGAGACATATTTTCAGGCATAAGGTATAGGCAATAAAAATGTACAATCAAGAAAAGGAGTGTCCTGTTCAAGGAATGGCAAGGAGGCTAGGGAATAAAGTATAAGAGACTAGGAAGGTAAGAAAAGACCAAGTTATCAAGAGACTTAAAAGCCAAGCAGTGAGAGAATTTTATATTTCAACCTGCAGGTAATGGGGGATTGCTAGCATTTATTGAATGGAAAACAGGTAGAGAAGACATGGCCAGAACTGTGCTTTAGAGAAGAAAACTTCCAGAGAAGTGGAAGATAAACTAGAATGGGGAGAAACTAGGAGAACTTACATATAAAGGAAGGGTAGCCAGGAAAGGGAAATCTTGTCGGGGGAGTCACAGGGATTATGAGTAAAGCCAGAGAGTACTCAATTTTCATGCCCTTTCCAACATTAATGGTAGTATTGATTTAATCTCCATTCTGGAGCAAGACTTGGAAAGGAACAGGGTGACATGTGATCAATCGATCAAATGTGAAGCACATTAATAACCATTCCTAATAAAATGCAGCTCTCTCTTTTCTGCAGTGACTCAGATATTCTAAGATGGCAGCTTTCCTCTTACCTGGAAGCAACAAGAAAAACTATAAACTTATAGCTCTGGATATCAGAATTTCAGCTTTGTCTTTCATGCATTCTACTACAGTACTTCACACATATTAGGACTTAAATGTTTGTTTCCTACATTAAATTTTAGACCCTGATGACAAATTGGGCTGGGAATTGCTTTTCTAGTCTCTTCTATGCCCCACAGATCAAGTGATTTTGTATGTCCCTCCCCTACCCCAAACAGCTGCTTTTAATTTATAATCCTGTTTTAGAGAGTATTTGTGGCTGCACATGAGCCCCCTTCTATTATTAGGGGCCATGATCCAGATCACCACAATTTTCCCATGTTTACATCTTTCAGAATCATGAAACACACAGTAGCCATTACAGATTCAGCTGCAAAATAACTATTTCCCACTCAATTTCGACCTGTGTCAATATCCCCTAACTATGTTCCTTCTTTGATCTAAAATGGTCTTGTTTATTGAGTTTACATAGTTTTTCTAAGGATAATTTTTTAAAAGATCAAGTTGACCTTTATTAGGGTTTATCCATAAGATCACTATGACATTGCATAATGGCTACTAGGTTATTCTCCTTCCTTTCTCAAGGAGAACAGCACCTGGCTCACCATCTTTCTCTCCTCCCAATCTGCCCTTATACTAAAGGATTTCTGAATCTATACCAATGTTCCCTCAGAGTTCCTTTAAATTCCTCCTTAAATCCCTCATCCTTCACTCAGCCTTAGCTATCTCTAAGGATGTCACACTGGATCTCACCATTATCTACAAGTGTTCCACTTCCTTAATCAAAAACTCTTGACTTCCCTCTATCTGGTTATTAATGTTTTCTCATTCCATATCTTCTGATGGCTTACCTCATCTAAACCTAATTCTTTGCCTTTTTCAAGATATCCAATTCTTTCTCCCCTTGGTACTTTCTCAGGGCATTATCCCTACTCTGACTTCACTTTATTTCTTTTCCAATTTCCCAACCAATTTAACTCTACACTGTCATTTACTCTCAAGTTCCTTTCTCTCTTGTCCTATTGCAACAAATAACTTGCCAAAGCTCAGCTCTGAATTATTACCACCACCTGCCTCTTCCAATCCTGCTTATATGCTGCTGAACAGAAATTAAGTCACAATCATGCTGAGTAAGAATATCATAAATTCATATTATCCAATTTCAACTGAGCACTAACTGTAGCAAGGCATTAATCCTTTTATTCCTTCCTAATTTATTCCCTATCTCACTGCCCTTAGAAAATTATTTCTAAACTTGGCCTTCAAAATTTCAGCCTTCAAAAACTCTTTTTCTTTCTCCCTCAGCTAAGGACTTCTCTTTACTGAGAAAATAAAGGTTTATTTTTCTCCTCTCTTCTTCATTTAAAAAACCCTTGTCATCATTTCCCATCATTCCATTTTCCTTTGGCCTTTGACAATGTGATGGTCCTTCTCCCCGGCAAAGTCAAGGATCACATTTAATCCCATCTCCTATATCTATTCTAGCAGACTGCCATTTCAAACACTCCTGCCCTGGTTTTGAACATTCAGCTTCTTTCTAGCAATTTTTTCTGTTTTGACTAGGAACTCTGAGGGTCTTCCCCTTCCAAATTTGAATTTGGGTGTTTTTTTTCTAAGTTAAAGAAGCCATGGGGGGGGGGGGCTGGCTCATTTCTTCTCTAGTTTTGATTCCTGAATTTGTGCTGCCTGATCAACAGGAACCTATCAAAAGATCTTGACTTTAAAAGGTCAAGGTCTTTCCTTCTGCGGGCAGGACCATCTCCAATTGTCCTGATCTATATCTCATCCCTGGACCCAGATGGCTCTGGAGAGTAAAGTGAAGCAGGAGACTTCACACAGCCCTCCCTCACTGAAATCCGACTTACCTGCATGTCACAGCATCACCTCCCTGATATCATGGTCCTTTTTCAGAAAGAAGGACAAACAACAACAAGGATTCCTTACTACCCCAAAATACACATAAGTCTCTTCATACATAAGGTCTATCTTATTCTCTCAAGTTATATCATCCTATATTTTCCTCCCTTTTTTCAGAAAAAGGTATCCATATTCACTGTTTGTATTCCCTTTCACATACTTCTCAAACTTTGCACTCTGATTTCCGATGGAATCTATTAAATCAAACCGATCTCTCTAGAATTGCCAATGATTTTTTAATTGTCAAATCTATTGACTTTCTTCTGCACCTCATTCTTCTAAACTATCTAAACTGGTCACCTTCTTCTCTTTGATGTTTCAGTGTTTTCATGACACAGAGTAGTCTCCTGGTTTTCCTGCAACCTAAGTGGCCCTCTGTTTTCTATGCTGTTCCACCATCCATATCGCATTCCCTTATTGTGAGTGTTCCCCCAGCACTCTGCCCTAGGTCCCTTTCTCTTCTGTCTTTACATTCTTTCTCTTTCTTGCTGACCTCATCAGATCTCATGGGTTTTAATTATAATCTCTATTCCAATGACTCACAGATTTCCACCTTCAGCAGTCTCTTCCTTTAGTCTTGCATCATCAATTGCCCATTGGACATTTCAAAAAAGATATTCTGGACACATATCACTCAACACATCCAAAACAGAATTAATTATCCTTTCCCCCAAAACCTACCTTTTCTTCTAAATTTGTTTCTTCCAAAGGTAGCACCATTTTTTCAGTGTTCCAGGTTCATAACCTTAGCATTATTTTCAATTCTTCACCCCATACATCCAAACAATTGTCAAATTTTGCTTCTACTTGCACATTTCTTATGTTCAATCCCTTCTCTCAACTCACCAAGTGACCACCTTAGTTTAGATCCTCATCGTTTCCTTTCCTAATTATTGTAATAATCTCCTAACTGCCTCGTCTCTCTCCACAGCAATACATCCTATACAGCACTGAAAAAAATTTCTATAAGTATATTTAAGCACATCAAAAACATATTAAACAAACTTCAGGATAAATGCAAACTCTTCTGTTGATTTTTTAAAGTCCTTTATAATATGGCCTCAAACTATCTTTCCAAACTCATTATACATCAGTGTACACTGTACATCACTCATTGTATGTCACTTTCTCTCTGACAGAGAAAGCCTAACTGGCCTTTTTTCTCTTCCTACGCTCATCTCTGTGTCTTTCAGATATTATCTCCCATTCTTGGAATGCATCCCCTCCTTTTCTAGCTCATGGAATCCCCTCTATTCCTTCAAGATGAAGCTCAAGCTTCACCTTCTATATCAGTGGTTAATCTGGAAGTCAACAAACTCTCAAGTAGTACATGGGTAAATTTCAAAGGGTTCCATGAACTTGAATGAGGAAAAAATATATTACACTTTTATTTCAAAATAACTGGTCCCTGTTAGGATCCAATATATTTTATGCATTTAAGAAATTATTCTTAGAAGGAGTCCATAGACTTTACTAGATTGTCAAAGGGGTCCATGATGCAAAAAAAGGTTAATAATCCCTGTAAAATATGAGGCTTTTTCCTGACTCCCCCAACTACAATTATCTTCCCTCCCAAATCACCTTGAAGTTAAATTATTGCTGTTTTTGAGTTGTTTCAGTTGTAAACGACTCTTCATGACCCCATATGAGGTTTTCTTGGCAAAGATACTGAAGTTACTTGCCATTTCCTTCTCTACCTCATTTTACAGATTAGGAAACTGAGGCAAACACAGTTAACTTCACACTGCTGGCAAGTATCTGAGGGCAGATTTGAACTCAAGAATTCTTGAGTCCAGACCCAGCACCTCATTATCCCTATAGTGCTATATAAATGTTAGCTATCATTATTATGGTTGGACTAAGTGTCTGAGCTCGGATTGTACGAGATGAATCTGACATTCTATTCACTGTACCACTTAGATGCCCTGGAATTAAATGTCTTGTATTTATTCTGTATGTACTTATATACTTCCTTGTTATTAGAATGCCATTTTCTTGTCTTCTTGAATAAAATTATTAATGTGGAAATGTTTTACATGATCGCACACGAATAAACTATATTAGATTGCTTACAGTATTGGGGGGGAGGAGTGGAGGGAATAAGGGAGAGATAGAATTTGAAATTCAAAACTTAAAAAATGTGTTTTTAATTGTTTTAACATGTAATTGGAGGAAAATAAAAAATATTAATGTAGTCTCCTTGACAGCAGGGTTTTTTTTTTCCTTCTTTGTATTCATAAACCTATCACAGTAACTGGCACATTATAGGATCTTAATAAATGCCTACTAAATGATTGGTCATCATATACTGTTTAGAAACAAAAATATAAAAGTATCAAGAGAGTTCCTTCCTAGAGCTCCTTTGGCCGCCATACTTCCTACCCTTCAAACATCCATTATCCATTACAAGTTAGACAGTAAATGTTTTTAAACAAGTGAGATTTTAAAATCTTAGGTCATCTCCCTAAGCCTCATTTTCAAGTTTCCATAAACATAGGATATAATAATTTTTCTTGTTCTTGTTTTTATTTTCTGTTCCTCATTAATTTTGAACAAAGAATCTTAGCCACAGTCACAGCTTCATGAAGGCAGTAAACTGGGTGCTGAAATCTCACATGTGGATTCTCTTCTCTATCCATCTAGTATTCCTTCAACTTTTCTTACTCTTTCCTACAAAATTTCTTGGCAATGCAATTGTCTACAACCCAAACCTTTACTTCCTGATTGTCAAGTCTCCCTTCAGCCTCTTATAATTTGAGTTCATTAAATTACACAGGCTACTGATGCTTCTTTGGTTGTCTGGAGAGGGGATTTCATCAAGCTGGTTCACATGTCAGTTGTCTCAATGGAAATCTCAGGAAGTTGTATAAGAAGCCCCAACTGCAATGCAAGTTTCATTTTTTTAACTTCAATAAAAGTTAGGACTGGAAAGAGTATACTACTAGGTCATGCCCAGAAAAGACAGTGGGTGACTAACTCAGAGGAATCTCTATAATTAACATTTTATTTGGATGTGCATATGATTACGCATATCTTTTTATCTGTACTCCTAAATGATATGCTTAATAAAATGTTGCATAAATAAATGTTAATCCAATGCTTCTATTTTGCTAGTTCTATCCTAAACATTTTTCTGTTTCACATCCTTTCTTTTTTTTTAAACTTCCATAGTCTTTAGAGTTCAGTATCATAGAAGTCCTTCAGGACCAAAAAAACAAATAAGTTAATCAAAGGGAAAATATTGTTTTACCCATTTAGAAATCCATTGAAATATAGATGACATCTATCCTGACTGGCTGAACATTCTGGGAATGCTATAAGCCTAAAATGCCTTTATGAGTAACTATTATGCTAGTCCCTCAAAAGATCTTATGTATCATTCAGATGAACAATTATGCTGCCAAAGAATAAAGAAAAGTGCACGGCCACAATACAGGCTCATTTTGTCTCTAGATTTTAAGTTTACATCAAAGATACATCACCGTCAATCACAATTTTTCTACAATTTAATAGATAAGTCTTCTGGGATTTCTCTAGCCAAAAAATTCATTACTTTTCAATCAATATGGTGATAAGACTATGAACTTAGATGGGCTGATCTTTGGACACACATGTCATCATTTAGCCTCTGTGTGTATATGTAAAAGAGAGAGAGAAAGCATGCATATATATATATATATTCTATATATAAATGTTTTTGCCTTTATATAAAATATTCCTTGTCATATTTTTCATTAATTCAACAAGCATTTATTAAGCACTAATTATGTGCCAGGAAGTACCCAAGGTTTTAAGAATTTAAAAAAAAAAAGTCCTATCTTCCAGGAATTTAAATTCTACTCTTTGAGAAGATAAGGAAAGCACAGATAAATAAATATGAATTATATGCAGAATAAAGACAAAATTGTTTCTGGGGCTGAAGGATACTAGTAAATGGGGTAGCGTGGAGGGGAAGGGTTCCTTTGTGAGAAATAACAGCAATCTCATATAACATTACAGTTTAAGCCTGTTTATTTCAAGATCAGAAAATTTCTCTGGCTATAAATGAAACCTCTCTGGAAATTATCTTCATTCTTCAAACTATGAAGACACATTACACTTTAAACAAATGGAAACAGAAAAAATTAACTCATACTTCAGTGAACAGGAAGAGTAAATGGAGCCCCCATTAAGGGTACCTTAGGTATAACCAGGGGATAGGTATAGGAAAATTTGGCTCAAAATCAAACTGCTACAAACACATACTATGGAGAGTATTTAGGCAATCTTGTGAATAAATGCCAAAAATGCATCTGGCTACAAAAAAATTTTCTTATTCTTTCTTCCCAGAGGTTAAGTGGAGAGTCAAAATAAATTAGCATGCTTTTACTCATCTGATGAAAACTGTTACTTGCTGTAGGAGGAAAGGTGTTTGCAAAGCTGGATTAATTCTTGAGTGTTGGGGCCTCTGAACACATAAATGCTAGGCATCAGGAGTATATGTCTGTCTGTAAGCATAATTAGAGGATGGAAAACCTATCTCATTTAATATAATTACAGTCTGAAACAACTAAATCATTAGCCTTCTTATAACTTAGAAGATTATATACAAAACATTAATTTGCTTCTAATACACAAAATAGGCTCACTCTCTCCACTCCCACCTCTCCACACATACACACACACTTTGCTATAAATAATTATTTTTTTAACTTAGCATTAGATACAGAGAGTGTCCACTGCATAGTATTCCTTCTTCCATATCTGTATAGTATTCCTTCTTCCATATCAATAAACTTAAAGGCTAAAGAGGAAGGAAAATGAAATAAACAGCACTTCCTCCCTCTGTCAAAGAACCAGGTTTATGCATTTCATTTAAAAGCAGGATCCCAAATTCAGAGGACGCAGGCAAAGAGGAGGGAACCATCTTTCCCTCCATTCTTTACCCCTCAACCCCAAATAAGACAACCTACCATCATCCAAATTGTGCTGGTTGAAAACAAACAGCATACAGTTAAAGTGGTTAAGATCATGACAAATAATAACCATACAAGACTTTAGTATAGTAGAAAGAACTCATTAAGAGCCTCAAACTTAAAAGGTACTTACTTAATAAAAGGATTGTCGCTTGACTGAATGAACACAAATCAAAAGATTCTACCAATTATATATACTATGTGGCCTTGGACAAAGTTCTTTCATTTTTTTAGATGTCATTTTCTTCAACTAGAAAAGGAGAAAGTTGAATCTAATTATTTCTATGTCCCTTCCTAAATCTAAGAGTGATTCAGGCACAATACTCTCTAGCTAAAGGAGACCTTCCATTCTATAGGATGCTCTCCTGATCTGCAGGAATTTCCCCAATGCACAAATCAGTTGCATGTAATTACTATCTGAACAAAATAGATCATGTGCCCATAAAGACATTTAGTGATAAGGAAAGAAAAATTACATATAGGGTTAAAGCTGGAATAACCTATGGTAACTTAAGTTCTTTATAGAACCTATAGTAATTTGAGTAGGCTCACTTCATAATCCAGGAAACAAAAAGCCAGAAGCTGTTGACTTAACTAAAATGACTTAATGACTTATCTAAGATTCCACAATGTACAGTGAGACTGGGACTAGAATCCAGATGTTCTGACCCTTAATTGAATGGTCTTTCAAGTTACTGACAATCATGACCATCTGTCTACTTGTCTCCCTAATCGTAACATAGCTAAACTTCAGGGCTGCCATATTGTATTAGAGGCAGAGAGGAGAGAGTTTTTAATATGACAAATAATTACTGGTGCAATTTTCACTTCATACAAAGTTTAAGGAAGATAAAAGCCAAAGTTAAGGGCCAGAAATATATGAGAAGGTTGCCTTCCTAAGAACAGTGACCTAGATGGAAAAGACCGCAACATCTTAAACTACTTACCTATCTCTAGTGAGCAATGACAATACCAGTACTAAATGGCAATCTGTGAAAAATTTTTGTTTTGACAGACAATTCTAGGTGCAGAATACTTGCCACCAGTAATAAATGATCACTCTTAAGTTTAGCATTTTAGCTGAGATTTCTTCTGTTCTTCATTCTTTCTCTCTGTGTGTGTCTCTGTGTCTCTTTGTCTCTCTCTGTCTCTCTAGCTCCCATGTGTTCAATTATCATCTTTAAATACATGATTCTCAAATTGATACATTCAGATCTCATTTTTCTACTGAGCTTTGGTCTTACATTGCTAGTTGCTTACTGGACATTTCTAATTGGATTCCGAACTCGATGCAACCCAAATAAAATACCATTTTATCCCTCAAATTCACTTTGTTTTCATAATCCTTTTATTTCTCTGCAGTCATCCATATTTCTATCAGTTACCCAAGCTTCACTTCTTCAAAGTTGGCCTTGATTCTTCATTCTTCCATATGTCCAGATTGACACGACTTGCCAATTCCATCCCCAAATCTATCCCATCCATAGTTTTCTTCCACAGTCATGGGCACCATCTTTGTTCAAGATATCATCCTCTCTTTTCTGGACCACCAGAATAATTACCTACTTGTCATCTTGCCTCAAGTTCTCACTTCTCCAAGACATAATTCACAGAGCTGTCAAAGTAATATTCCTAAAACAAAGGTCACTCCCCTATTCAAGAGATCTGAGGACTCGCTGTTGCCTCTAGAATCAGTTCTAATTCCTCTGGCATTTAGAACCTTTCACTGTTTGGATCCAATCTCCCTATCCAAATTTATTATACATACTTCTGCCTTTGTGTACTCTTCAATCAGCCAAATGGTGTCCCTCATAACTACATTGCCTAAATGTGTTTTGGTACGGGCCATCCCCCACACCTGTAATCCTTGCCTTAATCTTTTAGAATACCTAGTTTTCTTCAAGATCTGGATCAAATTATCTCCAACATAAGGTTTGTCCTGATATACTACAACTACAAGCAGCTCCCCTCAAAATTACTGTCATATGTAGGGGTGTCTATGTATGTGTGTATACACATATATGTGTTTGTATCAAGTTTTATTTATATGCCTTCTCTCCCTACTCCCTCCAAAAATAAAAGCTCCATGAATGCAGACTTAGTTTCTCTTTCTTTCTCTTCTTCTTTCTTTTGTTTTCTTTCTTTCTTTCTTCCTTCCTCCCTTCCTTTCTTTTCATTATATCCCCCTATTCAGAGTTTTATGTACTTAATAAATGAAACCTTTCTTTCTCCCTCACAAAGGACAAAGTGAGAAGAATGGTGGAAAACCTGGGAAAAGTTAAGGGAGAAAAATGGAACGATATTATTACCAAGTCTCTGAGGTCTAGGAAACAAGAGCACTGTAATGACCTAACTCCACAGCTGGTTCTCTGTGCACTGGGCCATGCTAAGGTGACTTACATTTGATTTATTTTTGTCTTGTATCCCTGGTGCCTAGCTTATAGTAGGCACTTAAACCTTGCTGAATTAAATGAAAAATGATCTTTCCTGCTTTGCTGGGGAGACTGAGGCTCTCTAACATGAATTCCCTTAGTGCCCTCTCTTTTCTTCCTATCTTCCCCATGAATTTATTTTATTAATCATCATTTCTTTTTCTGTCATCATTCTCACCCTATCTCTTTGTTCCTTTTTTCTACCTTTAACCTCAGGTTACTCAAATCTTACTCAAATATTGCAAAATATCAATTTGTTGCACAATAAATTAATCTATTTATATTTGTCCATTCTATAGAATTCTAGCCCATGTCCTTTCATAAGTTAGACACAGGGAATACACCCAAGTCAAGAAAATTCATCCAACATTAATTATTATGTGCTGGGTATTGTACTAAATGCCAGGGGTGCATAAAAAATAGTTCCTGCTATCAAGGAACTCATAACTCTATACGTACAAAATAGGATAAATTAGAAGCAATCTCCAAGGAAAGATACTAGCAATTGAGAGGTTATTGACAAAGACTGCTTTTTAAAAATTTTCTAATAATAACTTTTTATTTTTCAAAATATATGCAGATCATTTTTAACATTCGATTTTGTGTTGCACAAATCAGTCACAAGTGATTGCAAATTCTTGTGTTCTAATTTTTTCCCTCCTTCCCCACTTTTTCCCCTTCCCAAGATAGCAAGTAATCCAGCATAAGTTAAACATGTACATTTCTTCTAAACTACTTCCACAATTATCATACTACACAAGAAAAATCAAGTCAAAAAGGAAAAAAAGAGAAAGAAAAAAACAAGCAAGCAAACAACAACAACAACAAAGGTGAAAATACGTTGTTGTGATCCACATTCAGCCCCCATCTTTTTCTCTCTCTGGATGCAGATGCCTTTTCCCATCCCAAATGGAATTGTCTTGAATCACCCTTTGTTGAAAAGAGCCACATCCATCACAGCTGAGCATCACACAATCTTCTTGTTGCCATGTACAATGTTCTCTTGACTCTACTCACTTCACTTAGCATCAGTTCATGTAAGTCAAGACTTCTTTCAACAGGTGGGATCATAGCTGTGACTTGAAGGAAGCCAAGGAAGGCAGAAGGCAGTGGGAAGGAAAGATAGGGTTCCAGGCATGAGGGACAGCCAAAGGAAATGCAGAGTAGGGAGATGGAGTGTCACTGGTAAATAGAAGATAAAGGAAAGGTAAAGAGTGAAAAAGCAGGCAAGGACGAAATTATGAAGGGTTTTAAAAGCCAAACAGAGAATATTATACTTGATTCTGGAGGTCTCAGGAAGCCAGTGAGTATATTAAGTAAAGAAGAGTGACATGGTCACACCTGGCCATCATTTATAAGAAGATCACTCTGAGAGTTGAGTGGAGAATGGACTGGAGAAAGGAGAGACTTAAGGCAGAGTGATCAATCAGAAGGTTATTTTAATACTCAAGCCATGATGACATGATAAGGGTCTGCAACAGGGTGATGGCAGTGTCAGAGAAGGTAGAATCAAGAGGATTTGGCAACCGAGTCCTAACTAAAATATCTTTTACAGGAAGCCTTTCCCAACCCCTAATAATGCTAGAGCCTTCCCTCTATTAAGTATTTCCTATTTATTCCAAGATATTCCTAATATCTTGCTTTATATATGTTTGTCTGCATGTTAATTTCCTAATTAAATTATGAGCTCCTTGAAGATGAAGACTGTCTTTTGCTCTCTTTGTACCCCCAGAACTAATCATAGTGCATGACAATTTAGTAGTTACTTAATAAATGTTTCTTGATTGACTGATTACAGTGACTGAATTTTGAGGGACTGAGGAGTCAAGGATGACATGGAGACTATGAGCCTCAGTGACTGGGAAGATGGTAGTAGCATTGACAATAGACACTCAGAAGAGTTGACTTTAGGCTATCTACAGGACATCAAATTCAAGATGTCCAGGAAAAATGTAAAACAAAGGTTAAAACTGGATAAACATAAGTAAGAATTATCTGCATAGAAACCATGAGATCACCTCATGCAATAATAGAAAGAGAAGAGGGTTTGGAACAAAACTCAAGTTGGAGAGCTTCCTCATCTTAACATCCCACTAGAATACTCAGTCTTTAACCACATGACCATACCATCCTCTCTTCCTATCATATATTTCTTTGATGATAGTTCTTGTTATTTGAAGTTTCTTACTAATTATAAGTTGTAGTCCACTCATGCAAAACAAGAACCTCTAGATTGCCTTCTATTTGATCTTAATTTTCAATTCCTCAGAAACTTTTCCCTATCTCTTTACCATATAGTAAAGCAGGCAGACTTGTTAATATTTTTTCAAGAACCTTTCAAAATTAGTATTTTTCTGCTCTTGAAAAGAGTTCCAAGAACCTTTTCAAGAGAGGCAAGAAAAACTCAGGATCATACAGAAATTTAGAAACTTTATAAAATCCCAATTGCAATACAGTACACTCACTTCCTTCCTTTTCAATTCTTGTCTTGTCATACCTGAAACTCAACAATGTCCAAAAGTGAACTCATCCTCCCCCTCCTAAAATCTGCTAGTCTTCTAATCTTTCCTGGTTCAATTAATGGTGACACCATTCTCCTTACCACCTTGGCTGATACACAGGTCTCTCTGGTTCCAGCTCAAAAATTTTAAATAATTCCCTATTACCTGCCCAAGAATGCACCCACATTCCTTGGCCTGATATTCAATGGCCTCCACAATCTGGCTCTCCTGCCTTTTCTCACATTGTTCCCCTTTCTATATACTCTATGCCCCCTCCAAACCAGTCTATCCACCATTCCAGATCCATGTCTTGACCAGTAATGTCTTCTTCTTTTCACTCATATTATTTTCCATTCTTGGAATCTCTTCCCTTCTACCCATATTTCTTCTTATTGATACTATATAGTCTTCCAGACCCAGCTCAAGTGCTACACTTTTTGCATAACTTTCCTTAGTCTCCTAAATCAGGAGTAATTCTTCTTTCTTGTGAATTATCAAGGGCAGTATGTAACTTTCTTTTGTGTTTTCACTCTTTATCATTTCTGTGTACATCTTAATGAAAGCTCTTTTTGAGAACAAAGGTCCATCTTTATAGTCCCTGCAGAGCCCAGCCTGGTACTTGGCACTTATACGCTCAGCAAAATGTACTTTGAATTGAGTTAAGAGTATGGGTCCTTTCTGTACTCAACAATTAGAGATAGGATCTAGTCCTAACATGGAAGTTACAATTGAAAGGTTATCAAAAGGAAATAATCAGGGAATTATAAAGCCCACATGTAGGCACTGAATGCCTGAGCGGCTCTTAACAAAAGGTCTGCACCCAAGCAGCTCGACAAATCTCCAGCTACCCCCAGGATTATAGTGAAGACATATGACAGAGGGAGCAATAAGGAAAATTGTGGCCAGAAGCTGTGACTAAACAGGAAGCCAGTTACTGAGTCATTGAATTGATGTGTGAACATTCAAAGTGCAGGCCAGGACATAGATATCCTGTGAAGTTAAGACAGAATAAGAGCTAACCCTGTTAAAATGAATAAAAGCCTCCTACCTGGTTTGATTATTCCTGAATCCCTGAGAAATGGATTAGAGCTTCACTACTAGATAGTGTTGATCAATTGACCTTTCATATTCTTCCTGATGGCACTGTCTATTCTCGGGAGCTAACTCATAATTAGCCATAGTTAGAGAACACTGGGAAACACAGAAAATGAAGTCCACAGGAAAATCTCATTTCAGTCAATAATCTCCGTTTTCTGCCAGCACTATTCAAAAAAATTTTTTTAAGACTGTGATCATTTTCCCCCTTTTCCCTACCTATCTTTGATCGTGTGGGATGCTAATAAATAGGAAATAAATGAACAGGTGAGAAAGACAAAGGAATGGGAGGGGAAGGAGCTGACTAGCTATAGCCTATAAATATTGGCAATTCTGGAATGCTTCCAGCCAAGACATAGAATATACTAAGGTTTCCAACTTTTGACAAATGTCTCAGGATTTCTCCTCTGAGCATACTCAGTCAACTGAAGAATGGGTATTTGTAGGGCACAGTGAAGAAGTTTAAACTATTAAAAAGGAAAGGGAAATTTGTAAGAGCACTTATACCTATAAAAATTGGATTATTTTTGCAGAAATTTATTTCTCTGAAATGCAGCTGACAAGAGAAAAGTTATTGCAACTTGTGCAAATTATGATGTCTGGGTATTTTTGTGACAACAAAATGAATTTAGATCAAGTAAATTCTTAACCTGGGGTCTGTGAATTTAGGCTTTTTTAATATTTTGAAAACTATATCTCAATAGAATTCAATGTAGTTGAATTCCTTTATGATCCTATGTAGTTTAATGATGCATTTTAAAACATAATTCTAGAGTCGGCTAGGTGGTGCAGTGGATAGAGCACCAAGCCCTGAAGTCAGAGGACCCGAGTTCAAATCTAGCCTCAGACACAACACTTCCTAGCTGTGTGACCCTGGGCATGCCACTTAATCCCAATTGCCTCAAAAAAGAAAAAGAAAAACATAATTCTGAAAGTATTCATAGGCTTCATTCACTACCACTATCAAAAGAAATAGATGAAAGAATGGCCTGAAGCTTGCTCAAACCAGAGAGACAAGTTTATTAAATTTTCAGTGTGACTATTTACACCTCAGAAATCATCTAATAGCTACAAACCAGGGTTTGATGTATTATTTTCTTGATTGTCTAGCTATAAGGAGAATGTTAAGAATGCAGCTTAAATTTTAAAGTGCATTGTGTGTACACTGTTTTCCTACAGGGCTGATTGTTAAACATTTACCAGCATATCATTGGGTCTATGACACAAAAAAAGGTTGACAACCTCTAATTCAGAAGCTATCAGCCATAGTAATATCAAAAAAGACTTTTTCCAAGCATCAATCAGAAATGACCACGACAGAACTAAGTACAGTGCTATTTCATGAACTGGATAGTTAAATTACATATCCCAATATGAACAGACAATTCTCAGATGATGAAATTGAAACTATTTCCACTCATATGAAAGAGTGTTCCAAATCACTACTGATCAGAGAAATGCAAATTAAGACAACTCTGAGATACCACTACACACCTGTCAGATTGGCTAAGATGACAGGAACAAATAATGATGAATGTTGGAGGGGATGTGGGAAAACTGGGACACTGATGCATTGTTGGTGGAGTTGTGAAAGAATCCAGCCATTCTGGAGAGCAATCTGGAATTATGCCCAAAAAGTTATCGAACTGTGCATACCCTTTGACCCAGCAGCGCTACTACTGGGCTTATATCCCAAAGAAATACTAAAGAGGGGAAAGAGACATATATGTGCCAAAATGTTTGTGGCAGCTCTTTTTGTTATAGCTAGAAACTGGAAAATGAGTGGATGTCCATCAGTTGGAGAATGGTTGGGTAAATTGTGGTATATGAAGGTTATGGAATATTATTGCTCTGTAAGAAATGACCAGCAGGAGGAATTCAGAAAGGTTTGGAGAGACTTACATCAACTGATGCTGAGTGAAATGAATAGAACCAGAAGATCTCTGTACACTTCAACAACAATACTGTATGAGGATATATTCTGATGGAAGTGGAAATCTTCAACATAAAGAAGATCCAACTCACTTCCAGTTGATCAATGATGGACAGAAATAACTACACCCAGAGAAGGAACACTGGGAAGTGAATGTAAATTGTTAGCACTACTGTCTATCTACCCAGGTTACTTATGCCTTTGGAAGCTAATAATTAATGTGCAACAAGAAAATGGTATTTACACACATATATTGTATCTAGGTTATATTGTAACACATGTAAAATGTATGGGATTACCTGCCATCGGGGGGAAGGAGTGGAGGGAGGGAGGGGATAATTTGGAAAAATGAATAAAAAAATAAAAAAAATTACATATCCAAGAGTTAAGAATATACTCAGTGGTATTTGGTATTGGGTATAAGGGCACAAGAGAGAAATTAGTAGTATACTTTTTTTTCTCAATCCATCAGCACATTACTTAAGTCTAACCCTACAGGGTTAATTGACCTTTAAAGTCCTTCATAACCTGACCACCTACCTTTCTAATTTTATAACAACAAAAACAGCTGGCTAACATTTATGTAGCATTTGTATTTTATGTAATATCACCTCATGCACCTAACAATAATGGAAGTCAGGTACTATTATTCTTCCCATTTTACAGATAAGGAAATTGAGGTAGATAACAGTTGCCAGGAGTGTGAGGCCATATTTGAAATCAGATCTTCCTGACCTCAAGTCCAAAATTCTATCCACATAATCACCTAACTACCTCCTGTACGCTCAGAAGTCTGAACAAACAGGCAAACCCCAAGCCTGGAAAGTATATTCTCTTCATCTCAGCCTCACAGAATGACTTTGCTGATCACCTTGATTAACTCAAGCTCCCTCAGGATCCAGACGGGGTGGGACTGACTGAGAATCAGATAAAATTGAACATTCCTTGCAGGGCAGATCTGAAGTTTCTTGCAATACTGGTAAACTGAACAGAGAACTTTCCCTATGTCAGATAACCAACTCAGACTGAATCATATCAACTCCTAGTTCTGAAAAACAACCCAGCCCAGAGATGACCTGATAAAGACCACTATGCAGTTACCCCACCATCATCCCTCTGTGATTTTGTCTTTAACACTGCCTATGCCCACCTTGACTCAGCTCTAACTGTGCTCCCATGTATACATGTCCACTTATTTAGGAGGAATAAAGCTATGTATAGAAACTAACTGTCTTTGTCTTTCTTAAACCAAACTGTGGAAAAAATGGTTGACACATCCTTTCAGACAGTTCTAGCTTCAACTTCTACAAGAACAATTTCTCTCTCTAAACAATATTATATTTACTATTCTGTAAAGTGCCATAACAGCATCTGCTCCAGAGCTACCTCAAACTCAAGCTTATACTTGAGAATTGGGGTCCCCAAAGGGGAGCAGTCACTACAATCAAGATTCTAGAGGTATACTTCTAATATTATAGATCCTCCCCATTGAAGTACTTCTGTTAGTCATGAGAATGAACCCCAAAATCTGAAATAGTTTTAGAAAGAAATTTATTTGATCATTTGGTGAAGAAAGCTAGGAAGAAGGCCTCCAGTCAAAATCTCCAGGAAATTTATGTCACATAGAATTGCACAGGCATATCAATTAAGCTATTTTATAAATAGAGAAGTTCCCAAAAAAGGTCTAAGGAGATGTGCATCAGCAAACATTAGCATTCAAGCTAAGATCAATGGAGAAGTAAATATAAACTTGGGGACCAAAGAGCTAGTTAGGAGCAAAGGTGGGATCCAAACATTCCCAATGTCTTGGAGGTTAGCCTGACCTTTACTGTATAGCTTTTGGTTCAGATAATTTCTAGCCACATAAAGTTAGATTTAAATAATATTGATAAATATGGTTTCCTGAACAATATAAAATATCTTCCTACACTTTCCACTATTGGCCAGTAGGATTAGCTTTTTAGCAAAAGCATTTACTAAGGTAGGCATATGGTACCAAGGGAGCAAGGGAGCAAGAACAAATGGTACAAAAACATTCCCTCTAAATGCTTGGGGTGTACCCCTCCCACAGTTACACACATTGTCTTGGGGAAGGATGTACTCTAATTTACAATATCTTACACATGTAAGGAACAAATGTGACAAAGGGGCCATGCTTCTTGAAGTTGCCTTCCCTTTAGGGGATTCCTAGGTCCGCCCTTATCAATATCTTCCTAATTGTTTCTCTACTAGGCATTGACTTTTACTGGCCTAATCTCTCTAAGTTCACAGTCAATGTGAAAGGAGGGCTGGAGAAAAGGTCCAAAAGTTTCCTACACCCAAGACAGAGTCCCTTTCAGGGGTCTTCTGGCTCCAATTATTTAATTAGTGATTCCAACATATAAATTCTTCCACATCTAAACTAAGCAGTTACTAAACTTAGTGCACCAGAGACTTAGCTTGTTTGGAGAGTCAATTCTGCCATTTGACTTCTCAGATACCACTCAAAGATGCTTGTACCCCATGAAGGGATTGTGGGATATAAAAAATAAAGCTTTAGTCATGTCCATTGTTTAAAAGATTCCACAAAGATGTTTGATTTTTTTGTGATTACTTAAACTGAGGTCCAACAGACATGTCATCCTCTACCACAGAATGTAAGCTCACAGACAAGGGGAGCTGTTTCTTTTCTGCCTTTGTACCCCCATTATCCAGCACCTGGCAACGTTCTTGAAATGCAATAGGTATTTAATAAATGGGACATGTAGGTGGTGCAGTAGATAGACTGCCAGGCCAGAAGTCAGGAAGGACTTCTCTTCCTGAGTTCAAATCTGGCCTCAGATACTAGCTATAAGCTCCCCCCTGTAATTTGTTAAATTTTACCCAGTTTGCCTCAGTTTCTTATCTGAAATATGAACTAGAGAAGGAAATGGCAAGCCACTCCAATATCTTTACCAAGAAAACCCCAAAAGGGGTGACAGAAGGGTGAAACACAACTGAAAGGACTGAATGATAACAATTAATGCTTATTGATTGATTGATTAATGTAGTTCACATAAAAAGAATGGAAGAATTCACATGTCAATCAACACTGTTAAATATACAAATTCTCAGCTGCCCTGTATTCAGAGAATGATTTAGGAAATCATTCAGAGAATAATTTAGAAAAAGTCCAGAACCCTCTCCAAAATTACAGACCAGGTCTGAATGACAAAAATAGGTAAGAGCCAGAAACTCTTGTATATTCAGGGGTCAAATGTACCAACATTCCCACCCCATCCCACTCTAGTTGTTAGGAACCTTTTAAAAATACCAATCAAGAGGCAGATAGATGATGCAGTAGACAGAGCACTGGCCCTAAAGTCAGGAGGAGCTGAGTTCAAATCCTGCCTCAAACACTTGTATGTGTGTGTGTGTGTGTGTGTGGGTGTGTGGGTGGGTGGGTGGGTGGGTGTGGGTGTGGGTATGTGTGAAATATGCCAATTAGAAAGAATAGAATTTCCTTTGTATCATACTTAAGGACCTACACCTTTTTCCCTGAGGTAGAGGCTGCCCAGTAGAACCAAATGTCTAAGTGTGAAAAAAAATCCTATTAATGATAAACTGTAATACACCTATGAAGAAAAAAGACAAAGTGGTATGTTCTTTACTAATAAATTTCTTTTGAAAACTATACTTTATTCACTCATATTCCAAGGGACTAATTTAATCCTTAAAATATAAATTAGAGTTTTTTGAAGACAAGGGCATAGCCAAAGTTTAAAAGCTTAACAATTTCCTCAGGTGCAATGAAAAACAACCATTTCTTTTCCCAACAGGACACCACCAAAGTTTTATGATCAGCGTTTTAGGAAGAGTGTAACCAATAAATTTAATTGGAGATAAGAGCTTTAGTTAAGTTGATGTACATACTATATACCTCAAATGAAATTTATGTATGCAATGGGAATAGGTTTCTTATAAAATTGTAATACAATTCAACTGAAATGGTATCTTGTTAAGATTTCTAATATCAAAAGATGACAAAGAAGATAAAGCCAGGGGTAAGCATCCAGAGGGCTTTCTCCTTCCTGGTGCATTTCACCTATCCTAGCTTAGTTCTTTTCAGAGCTCAACTGAAAAAAAGAACACAGTCAACCAAGAAGGAAAATAACAAGACCAGATCAGTCAGAATGTATATCACAAATCTCTGCATTAAAATTCATGGAATTTAATCATGAAAGAGAGTCCCCCAGGTCCTCTCTCAGAACTTATTTACTTTAGATATAATTTTAACAGGCTTGGAAATCTGGTTTTAAAGCCCATAGCTGACTGAAAATAGCAAATTAGAAACAGAAAGAGGGGCTGCTACTGCCAGGCAAACTTGACAGGAGCCAGAAGTGACAAGAAGGAAAGAGAGAGGAAAACTATAAAAAGCAATGACAAGAATTCAAAAAGCATTGCCTGGGGATATTTAGCTTATAGCCTAACGGTCCTGGGGACATCAAAAGTTCCTGAGAACATCATCATATCAGTCTGTTACAATAATGGATTGAAGTAAAATAATTAAAGAGAAAAAGGATGTTAGAGTGCAGTTTTCCAAAATGTAGGACACCTCATTCTGTGGGAGCATAGTACCCTGAAAGAGGAGAAGTAAGAAAAATGGTCAAAATTCTATTTCCCAATGCAGTCCAACTCTTTCCATGATTGGGAGAGAGTAATGGATGATAATGATCAGCAAAGGAGAATAAGAAGAAAGAGTTTGGTAGAAATACCATAGAAAAGTTAAGAAAAATAAGAACTGAGAAAAATATTGTTGGATATAACAATTAAGAGATCATTGAATATAATGAGAGTACTTTCAACTGAGCTGTTTCTCCCCCCCCCTTCAACATTTGCCAGTAAAAGAGGATACAAATAAATGCAGGATGATAGCTTAAGGGGATAGCAAGGCTAAAATTAACAAGGATGGGGATTTCTAGGCATGTTAGTAGCTAGCAAGGAGGAGTCAGCAAATTAAGATACATTAAAGATTAGAAAGAAACAAAATGATTAGGGAGATAAACTGCCAGAGATAAGATGGAATGAGATTAAGGATACAAAAAAGAAGAGGAGCAACAATAAGAACAAGAAAAACAAGAAGAAGAAGAACAAGAGGAAGAGGAAGAGGAGGAAGAAGAAGAAGAGGAGGAGGAGGAAGAAGAAGAAGAAGAAGAAGAAAAAGAAGAAGAAGAAGAAGAAGAAGAAGAAGAAGAAGAAGAAGAAGAAGAAGAAGAAGAAGAAGAAGAAGAAGAAGAAGAAGAAGAAGAAGAAGAAGAAGAAGAAGAAGAAGAAGAAGAAGAAGAAGAAGAAGAAGAAGAAGAAGAAGAAGAAGAAGAAGAAGGAAGGAAGGAAGGAAGGAAGGAAGGAAGGAAGGAAGGAAGGAAGGAAGGAAGGAAGGAAGGAAGGAAGGAAGGAAGGAAGGAAGGAAGGAAGGAAGGAAGGAAGGAAGGAAGGAAGGAAGGAAGGAAGGAAGGAAGGAAGGAAGGAAAGAAAGAAAGAAAGAAAGAAGTTAGCCTTATCTGTGAAAAGAGCCATCTTTTCATCAAAAACTAGAATAAAGGAGGAGAGAATGCAAGAGAATGCTAGGGAGTTCTAGGATATATTGAGAGAGAGAACAGCAAGTTCACTATCTTCTGTTTTCTCAGTAAAGTCTTGAAGCTAGGTTCTCAGCTTAGAGGGCATAGAGATGGGTGCTATGAGAGAGAGAGAGAGATACAAGGAGTGAAAAGAAAATTTGGAACAATTGCTATAGAGAAAGATATAGAGCAGAAGTTCTTAACCCTTTTTCGTGAAATGCATCTTTTTGGAAGTCTGATAAAGCCTGAAGATCACTTCTGAGAATAATGTTCTTAATGGCATTAATTAAAACATGTAAAAATTATTTTTAAAATGATATTGAAATAGTTATCAAAACATATTTTAAAAATGTTTTCCTTTCACCCCTCCCAGTCAAAAACTACTAACTTTAGAGACTCTATTAGGTTTGCTGTATAACAGTATGTGTCCAGTTGGTATTAAATAGCAAACAAGTAAATGGACTGAATCAGTACAGGTGCATGACTTTTTCCAGAACTGTTTGAATTGTACATGAGAAAGAGGAAAGGAAGCCCATAGTAGGGGGGATCAAGAATTGGAGTTTGAGAAGGCATTAATCTTATTAAGACAAGTCAATAAGGGGTCCAAGAATAAAGGACCCTAGGGGCAGCCAGATGGCAGTGGATAGAATCTAGAGGACCTGAATTCAAATGAAATACTTTAAACATACTAGCTTGACACTTCCTAGCCAGGTCATTTAACCCTGATTGCCACATCAAGAAAAAATAAATAAACAAAATATTTGTAGAAAAATATGTATAGTTAAATACTCATAGGCATCACACTTTGTGGTAGCAAAAACAACAAAACAAATGCCCATTGATTAGCTAAGATTCAATAAATTATTATATACTGCATGCATAAATAAGGACAAAAATGAAGAATTTAGAGAAATGTGGGAAGACTCACATGAAATATTATAGCATCAAGAAAACAGAACCAAGGGGAAAATATATAATGACTATAATAACGTAAGCAAAGCAGTAGAAACTCATAAACTATAATGAGAAATATGTTTCCTTGGAAACTGATCATCAAAACATATTCTCCTGATCTTACTAGGGTAGGGAAGAGAGGTGGGGGAGAAGGAACTATGGATATGGAATGCAGTGGATGCCTTCCAAGAGGTAGGTAGATATGTCAATTGGCTTTGCCTGAATGTTTCTTTTTCTTTCTTTCATTCTTTTTTTTTAAGAGGAAAGTTCCAAGGGGAGGGTGTTTAAGAATAAATAACTATGATATAAATACAAAAGGCAAAAATAAAACTTTTTTTAAAATGTATATATATATACATATTCATAAAGATTTATATTAATCAAGAAACATTTACACCAAGAAAGGTTTCCTGGGTGATTTATGTTAAGCATATAAAGAAGGATAAAATAGTTTATGGGATACTAGCAAAACACTTGGACATTCTGTACTTTTATGGCTCTGAGATATTATTGTGGTAAAGAACAAATCTATGAAATGCAAAGCAATGGAAACCAGTTCAGTTTCAACAAAATTACCATATAATTAACCACAAGGCCTAGAATATTTATTTTAAGTATTTCTATTCTTTACTCTTACTATTCTGTCCAAAGTCCAAGTCTTTATTAATAACTCCAGTAAATCCCACAACTTGGAAACAACAAAATTATTAACTTACTTAAGAGTCTTTTTTTTTTTTTTTTTTTTTTTTTTTTTTTGGTCACTGAAAACAAACAACACAGGAAAACAAGCACAGGATATGGTGAGAAAACACTAAATTAGGGAGTGTTTAAGAGACCTGGGTTATTGTCTTAGCACTGACACAAATTCAGTCCAACAAATATTTCTTAAGTGTTTACTAAGTGAGAGACAGCATAGATAGTAGTCAGACAGTAAAACACTGAATGAGAAAGACCTAAGTTCAAATCCTTCCGAGGACACTTATGAGGTACTTTTTGTGCCTCAGTTTCCTCATCTGGAAAATGAGGAGGTTGGACTCAATGATGTCTAAGGTCCCTTTCAGTACTATGATTTTATTTATGATGTAGGTGCCTCTGCCACATGCTTTTGCTATGAAACCATAGGTAAATCACTAAAGCTCTCATTGTTTCTGTAGATCTCTAAGATGATCAGTTATAAAGTAGTTCCCAGGAAATTCCCATACATCTTAATACTCCAATAGGTCCTCAAAACAACTTCAAAAAAATTATGCACAAAACAGAGCTAAATATTTGGAATATATTGGGAAAAAATAGAAAAACAGACTCTGTTCTCAAAGGACTTGTAGGAACTAGCTTCAGCAATTTGCTACTCTACTGGTCTCAGTTTCTCTCTATCTAATATAATGGGTCTAATAATCATCTAATAATGATCTCCAAGGACTTTTCCAAATATAATTTTCTGAGATTCTTAAAAAAAACTATTTTCTGGCAATTCAATTCTACTACTATGGTAGACATAGATGAGGAGTTTACAATACAGTTGAGAAATTAGAAAAACAAACAAACAAACAAACCTAATAGTGGTCTAACTGGAGGCCAAACTAATACAAAACAGCCAACAACAAAAAAAAAAAAAAAAAGTGGTTAATTGTATATTCACCAAGGGAACCATTTTCTACAAGAAATCTGCTCTCGTTGCATGTGATGTAGCTAAGAGTAAAAACAGTATAAACTTCTATCACTTTCCAAGTTTGTAAGTCACAAGGAAGCCAAAAGCTGCCTCTAATCACAGGAGATTATCTTAGTACACTCCAGGCAAACTGGATCATCTCAGAATCTCAAGGTCCTCTTTCTAATTTAAATCTATAAATAAAGAGGAAGAAAAATTCTACTGCCCATATTTTGAAATTAAAAAAAAAAAGTTGAGTCAAGCAAATCTCTGTTTTGCTTATTTGAAATGAATATATGTTCATACATATACACCTTCATTTCCCCTGGTACCCCCTCCCACAAGAATTCCTAAAGATGAAGACAAGATAAAAAGCACTGAAAAAGAAAAAAGCTATTGAATTGATGAATAAAACTAGACACTACTTTAAAAAAATCAAAACATTAGCTGTTTTTAATAGCTTTTTATTTACAAGATATATGCATGGATAATTTTTCAGCATTGACAGTTGCAAAACCTTTTGTTCCAATTTTTCTCCTCTATCCCTTCACCCCTCCCCCAAATGGCAGGTAGACCAATACGTGTTAAATATGTTAAAGTATATGCTAAATACAACATATGAATACATGTCCATACATTATTTTGCTTCACAGGAAGAATTGGACTTTGAAATAGTGTACAATTAATGTGTGAAATAAAAAATGCAAGTAGACAAAATTAGAGGGATTGGAAATGCTATGTAGTGGTTCACACTCATTTCCCAGAGTTCTTTTGCTGGGTGTAGCTGGTTCTATTCATTATTGAACAAATGGAACTGATCTGGTTCATCTCAGTGTTGAAAAGAGTTATAGCCATCAGAATGGATCTTCATATAATCTTGTTTTTGAAGTGTATAATGATCTCCTGGTCCTGCTCATTTCACTCAGCATCAGTTGATGTAAGTCTCTCCAAGCCTCTCTGTATTTCTCCTATTGGTCATTTCTTACAGAACAATAATATTCCATAACCTTCATATACCACAATTTATTCAGCCATTCTCCAATTGATGGACATCCATTCATCTTCCAGCTTCTAGCCACTATGAAAAGAGCTGCCACAAACATTCTTGCACATACAGGTCCCTTTCCCTTCTTTAATATCTCTTTGGGATATATAACCCCAGACTGCTGAATCAACAGTTTGATAACTTTTTGAGCATAGTTCCAAATTGCTCTCCAGAATGGCTGGATGTATTCACAATTCCACCAACACTGTATCAAATGTCCCAGTTTTCCCACATCCCATCCAACATTCAGCATTTATCTTTTCCTGTCATCCTTGCCAATCTGACAGGTATGTAGTGGTATCTCAGAGTTGTCTTAATTTGCATTTCTCTTATTAATAACATTAGCTATTTTGATTTTTAAAATTCTCTTTTCTTAAACAGAATTTCCACAATCAAAGGTGAATGAAAATTGGCAAAAGACAGAGAAATCAGGAAACTATTAGAAACTATTTTAGCCAATTTTTACGTCTCAAAACTCAGAAAAACCTAAATAAAGCAGATTAATTTTTACAAAAATGTAAAACATTCAAATTAAGAAGGCAAAATTTAAATGCCCCAATCTCAGAAACAGTAATGAATTCCTAAAGGAAAGCCATAAATGAATTCCTAAAGGAAAAAACTCAAGAGCACAAGTGGACTTATAAAAGCAATTAACTGCAATATTATATAAACTATCTGCAAAAAAAAAAAATAGAGATAGAAAGTATTTTGTACACCTCCATTTAGAAAACAAAAGAAACCAATTTAATCAAAATAGTTACCATAATTTTTTTTTTAATTCATGGACTCCAGTTTAACAAGAACTGTTTTAAAGGGTCATTACCGTGTAGATATAATCCATAATAACCTGTTGTACTCAATACTTGATTAAAACAATGCTTATCAATAAAACAATAAAAACCTGAAAAGGCAAAGTTAGTTCATGAGTAATATTATTTATTCAAAGTACTTCATGTTCTCCAAAAAATATTTTAAAAAAAGAACAATAAACACTCTGTCCTTTTTTCATCTATTCAAACCACAACAAATAATTAAATCTGATTTTAAACCAGACTATAAACTCCTAGTCAACATCATTTAAACACCTACAATATCCAGAGAACTTACATTATTAGTCAGTGTGGGGTAGATACGATTATCATTCTCAAGTAAATTCAAATCAAAATTACACACTGCCACCCAATATTACATTAGGAAAAAAAAATTTAATTGGTTTTCTCATATAATGCCGTCAATAAAGTCTCTAGTGTATCTAATATGAACTTTCCTTAAGAAATCTGATATTTACAATTAGCAAATAAAATATTAAGTGTAGTTTACTTTCAGTGCTCCAAAAATAGATTTTGAAATTTTACTGCTTCATTTTTCTTTATAAGTGTTTGCACTTAGGAAATAGAAGAGATTAAAACACAATTAATGAATACCCTAGAAAGAAATATGCTTCCAAAGTATTTTGCTTTCATTGATAGTGATGAATTTCTTCCAAGTGTGGATTTAAATTGTATCTTCATATTATGGCAAACTTTCATCCAAAGTATGTGTCTTAATTTCTGAATATCCGCTTAATAGCAATGAAAATGTCTTCTTCCAAGAGAACACAAACATAGACACTATCCATTTTAAAGGCAATCAAAATTTCCCTCAAGATAAAGGGCAGAAACAGTTACAAGCTCATGTAATATCACGGCTGTGTTTCCTGGAAGAAAATTATTCACTTTTCTTCCAAGAAGAATTTCAATTGCTAAAATTTTTAAGTTGGCAATACTATCTAGAGAGTGCCTTAAAGTTTCCAAAGAGCTTTACATATATATGTATGGATGTATATAAAATCTCTAACATCAAGTAGTACTCCCAATCCTGAAATGTCTAAGTATCTCATATAATCTTTGAATCCCATGAGGTTGGTATCTCAGTTAATATTATTCCCTTTTTATAGCTATGGAAATTGGGGCTTAGGGATTTTAAGCTATTTAAACATGATCATGTAGCCAGTAAGTGTTAGAGACAGGATATGAATCCAAATCTTCCTGACTCCAATTCACACATTCTATCTATTGTAGTACAATTATTTTGAATATCAAGGCCATTCCCTTTATTCTAGTTCTGCTCATACCTGCTACATGCTCTCTCCACTGCCCTGTCTTCTAAGTAATACTCCTTTTTACTTCTTCAGAGACTGCAGCTGATTTAGCCATACAACACCAAGAGAATCCTGGTGGTGAAAAGCTAGGTCTTTGTTTCTGGGAGAAATTTAGTTCAATCAAAAAAGTTTTATAATTTCCTGAAGGGAAATGCATCTTGTCTCAACCTATTCAATTCTAGACCAACTCCTGGTCCATTTGCCCTATGATTCATATGACACTCACTCTGAGATATTTCCCTAACTTGCATTAACATTCATTAGTTGGATCTCCAGGGGGTTGACTAATAACTCTCAAATTATAGGAGTAACTCTGAGGATGGCTAATCCTACTACTGTAGTTCATGATTTCCTGCCATGTGTTTCCCGTTTTGCAAAGACATGTACTAAATACGGACAGGTAGTGCAAATAATCCCCCTAAAAGTCTGGGGTACACTCTCACAAATACACTTAGTGTACAGTAGAATACATTGGTAATATGATACGTGTCCAGGATACATATATAGCACTATATGGTCTGGAAAAACTTTCTCTCCTTGTAATGTCCTAAGGATCCTTCTATGACTACAAGGGTTTCTGGGCTTGTCTCCTCAAGTCCTTAATCAGCATTTTTTTCAAGCAAGAGGAATTATACTTCCCGAAGCTATCTCCTCTTTAATATTACCATCTTCCCACATTCTTATCTATCCCCAGGTGTGTTTATCTGCTCCTGGCTGGATCCATTGGCTCAGACTAGTCCAAAAATTATAATGGTATGATGGAGAGAAGAAAATGTTTGTAGGAGCTCTTTTTATGGAGATAAGGAATTAGAAATTGAGTGGATGCCCATCAATTGGGAAATAGCTGAATAAGTTATGGTATATGACTGTAATGGAATGTTTTTATTTCTATAAGAAATTATAAGCAGGCTAATTTCAGAAAAAGCTGGAAAGACTTTCATGAACTGATGCTGAATGAAGTGAGCAGAACCAAGAAAACATTGTATACATAGCAAGACCATATGATGAGCAACTTTGATAGACTTAGCTCTTCTCAGTAATACGGTGATCCAAGACAACTGCAATAGACTTGTGATGGAAAATGCCAACCACAATCAGAGAGAGAATTATGGAATTGAATGCAGATCAAAGACACTATTTTCACATTTTTCTTTTTGTTTGTTTGCTTTTTTTTCTCATGGTTTTTTCCTTTTGTTCTGATTTTTCTTTCACAATATGACTAATATGGAAATGTGTTTAAAATGATCTTTTATGTATAACCTATATCAAATTGCTTCCTGTCTTGGGGAGAGAAGTGGTATGGGAGAGGAGGAGAAAAAAATTATAGAACTAAAAATTTTACAAAAATGAAAGCTGAAAACTATCTTTAGATGTAATTACAAAGATAAAATACTATTCATCTTGCTGCCCTTTGGTATAAGTAAAGGGATCTGCCTCCTTTTAAAAATATATATAGATATATATATATATAAGCTATGACTAATTCTCTCAGTCAGTCATAAAATATTTTTTATGTAATGTTAGCTACCTTCATCCAATGACTAAGGTCATATAATATTTGGAAGACTTATTTTCACACATTGTTAATTTTGACAAAAATATCTGTTAAAGACACTAAAAAACAGACTAGATATTTCTTTGATATGGCAATCTATCTAAAAATAAGAGCCAGTTACATCCAATAGATAACTACATACTGCCTTTTCAATAAGACTAGCTCTAAAGCAAGGATGTCAGTTATCCTCACTATTATTTGACATCATGCTAAAAATGCTTGCCATAGCAATAAGACAAGAAAAATAAATTGAGGGAATATGCATAGGCAAAAAAGAAACAAAACTGTTAGGTTTTGCAGATGATATGATCATCCGCCTAGAAAACCCTAGAGATTTAAAGAAAAAAATAATTTAAACAATAACTTCAACAAATTAAAAAGATAAAAAATAAATTCATATAAATCATCAGCTTTTCTAAATATCCCCAAAAATATTCAACCGAAATACCTGGAACATCTGATGAAGTGGCCTTACTCCTTATCAAAGTTAACCTTCTATTTGTTCTATCCTGTCTCTTCCAATAGATTACCCCTTCTGTACCTACTCTATTACTTATTTTCAATCTCTCCTTCTCTACGATCTCATTTCCTACTGCCTACAAATATTCCCATGTCTCCCATAACTCCCCCCCCAAAAAAAAAACCTAATTTAACCTTTACATCCGCGCTTATTTGGTCCTATACCTCTTCTGCCCTTAGCAGCTAAACTCAAAAAGAGCCATCTACTATAGGTGCCTCCACTTTGTCTCCTCTCCTCTCTCTTTAAACTCTTACAATTCCAATAATTGTTCTGTAAGAAATGACCGGCAGGATGATTTCAGAAAGGCCTGGAGAAAGTTATGTGAACTGATGCTGAGTGAAATGAGCAGGACCAAGAGATCATTATATCCTTCAACAACAATACTATATGATGATCAATTCTGATGGATGTGGCCCTCTCCAACAATGAGATGAACCAAATCAGTTCCAATAGAGCAGAAATGAACTGAACCAGCTACACCCAGCAAAAGAACTCTGGGAGATGACTATGAACCACTACATAGAATTCCCAATCCCTCTCTTTTTGTCCACTGAATTTTTTATTTCCTTCACAGGTTAATTGTACACTATTTCAAAGTCCGATTCTTCTTGTGCAGCAAAATAACTGTATGGACATGTATACACATATTGTATGTAATTTATACTTTTACATATTTAACATGTATTGGTCAATCTGCCATCTGGGGGGGGGGAAGAGGGAAAAATTGGAACAGAAGGTTTTACAATTGTCAATGCTGAAAAATTACTCATGCATATATCTTGTAAATAAAAAGCTATAATAAAAAATACAATAAAAAACTCTTATAATTCCAGTTCTGACCTTTTTAGTCTTGACCTTCATTTCACCAAAACTGTTCTCTCCAAAGTTTACTTAATGATCTCTTAATTCCCAACCAATGGCCCTTTCTTAATCCTCATTTTCCTTGATCTTCTGCAGACTTTGACACTGGATCTCTCTCTCTTCCTTGATACTATCTTCTCTTTAGGTTTTCAGGACACTACTTTCCTGTTTTCCTGTCTGATCACTCCTTTTTCTCCTTTGCTGGAAACTCCTACACGGAGGTTCCACAGAATTCTGTCCTGGGTCCCCTTCCCTGTCTTATCAGCTCCCATGGATTTAATTACTATTTCAAATCTACTTTTCCAGACCCAATCTCTCTGCTGACCTCCAATTTCTCATCTTCAACTGTCTTGCTAAAACTGGATATCCAGTAGATATTGTAAGTTCCTTGAAGGACAAAATTGTCTTTTCCCTATTTTTGCATCCTCAGAACTTCTCACAGTGTCTAGCACATAATAGATGTTTAATTAATGCCTATTTTTAAAATGAACTTAATATAGGTATCTAAGAATTGTTTACACCTAGTTTCTTTTTTTGATTGATTAATTCTGAACTCAATCAAGGATTCATTTTCACCCAATAAAGGCATCAAGGTCTAGATCCTCTTGTTAGTTAAACTGACTGGGGTTGAGGAATATACTACAAAGCAATAATCATTTAAAAAATTGATACTGAAATAACCCAGGTACACAATGTATAGAAGCAAAAAAGAAAATAGTAGTATGGTGTTAGATAAAGCCAAAGATCTCAACTATTGGGACAAGGCCTTGCTATTTAACAAAAACTTAGAAGACTAAAAAATAGTCTATAAGAAAGTTTGGACCAATATTTTATGCTATATATTATAATAAGCTCCTAAAAGGTCACAGCATAAACAAAATGGAAACAAAGAAAAGAAAACCTTTCATAACTGGAGATGGAAATCTTCACCATGCAGAGAGTAAAGAAGTCAGCAGATAAAATGGACAATTTGGATTAAGTAAAATTTAAAACTTTATAAAGAAATAAAATTGTTGCTATTAAAACTAGATAGGAATTCGTTAACTGGGAGAAAGTCTTTATAACAAGTTTCTCTTACAAACATTTGATGTACAATTTAAGAAGGAAACTTGTTCAAATATATGTCATTCCTCTACAAAAAAAAAATGGTCAGACGATATACAAAAGTAGTTCTCAAAAGAAAAAAAGTCATGTATTAATTACCATATTTTTAAAAAGCCATTCAAAATCAGCAATAATTAGAGAAATTCCAATTAAAATATCATTAGATGTCTACCTCATACCCATCAGTATTGGCAAAGATGACAAAAAAGGATCATTGTTGGAGGGGCTGTCAGCAGAGAATAAACACATGCATTTTTTGTGGAAATGGTCATTTGATCTAACTCTTTTTGAAAGCAATTTAGAACTACACTCAAAAAGTGAGTAAACTATACATACACCTCAAAGGAGTCAAAGGAGTTATAAATATACAAAAACATATATTGCAATACTTTTTCTTCTAGAAAAGAAACAGAAGTAAAGTGATTGGGCACACATAAATTAAGGAATGACCAAACAAATGATGGCATCTGAACATAATGAAATATCATTATACAATAAGAAATTATAAATATGATGTATTCAGATAAACCTGGTTAGAACTGCATGAGGAGATGCAGAGAATAGATACAGAATTAAAACAATTTATGTGGTAACCACAATAAAATAAAGGAAAGCAATTTTAAGAGACTTCAGAAATCTGATAAATGCAGTGATCAGTTATAAAGAGACTGATGATAAAATGTTTCCTGCCTCTTGGCAGAGATGGGCTAGAGGTGCAGAAAGAGACATACATTTACATATAAAGATAATGTGTGAATTTGTATTGCTTGACAATAGTTACTTGATAGAAAGCAGGACTTCTATAAAGGGAGTAGCAAGTAACAACAGTGATAAAGAAAAAAAAAAAAGGAGACCATCCTTGAAACATTATTAAATAGTATAAGAAAATTAGAAGCAACAAGTTCTATGACTATCATATTAAATTTAAAATCCAGGGGCAGCTAGGTGGCGCAGTGGATAGAGCACCAGCCTTGAATTCAGGAGGACCCGAGTTCAAATCTGGTCTCAGACACTTAGCACTTCCTAGCTGTGTGACCCTGGGCAAGTCACTTAACCCCAGCCTCAGGGGGGAAAAAAAAATTTTAAATCCACTTAAACTGTGCCTAAAAGAAGTTCATAGTTTCACATAAAATTCTCTTTCTCATTCTTTGTATATTGCAATATTCATCTTGGTTAAATTCATAATAAAAAAGAGACTTTATAAGGGGCAGCTAGGTGGCACAGTGGATAGAGCACCAGCCCTGAATTCAGGAGGACCCGAATTCAAATCTGATCTCAGACACTTAACACTTCCTGGCTGTGTGACCCTGGGCAAGTCACTTAACCCCAATTCCCTCAGGGAAAAAAAAAAAAAAAGAATTTATAGTTGTCAGGGAATATACTTTATAAGAGGATGGAAATTCTGGAAAATGTCCTGTGTTAAAACAATAGACATATATCAAAACATATATAAAAATTATATAGTATCAATATTAATATGTGTTCATCATAATATAGTGTTATACACATTTCACATACATGTATAGCTGATCACATACATGGCTACCTCACACACCTGCTACACACATCGCATGTTCCGCACATCATGTCTGACACATACATAGGCCATATTTCACATGTATGGTGTGCACATGTATGAAGGTGAATTATGTATGAATATGCTTGTATAAAATCAATACTTTTTTTTAAATCCATAAGGAATTAAATGAAAATAATTGTTGTCACCACATTCACTGCAGATTAGACCTGACAGTAATTATTCATTAGAAAAACATAGAATCGACCAACATTGCAAAGTAAGAAAGAGAAGGTCAGCCATATAAATAAGGAGGACAATAGCTAAAAAAAGAATCAAGTTATAAAAAGAGTGTTATTTTTAGGAAGCAGGCTCCCATTACAGAAAATAAGGAAAGGAAGTGCCTCTCTTAATAACACCACTGGCCTATCTCTCCCCTAACTTTGGAGTACTACAGGAAACTGGCATATGACTGCTTTAAAACAAAGCACAGCCAGAGAAGGGATGAAAAAGGGAGGAGAGGAAGAAGTATTAGAAGTAAAGTGTTGAAATGAGGTAACAATTGTGTGATTTATTTGTAATAAACCTGCTTCAAAAACATGTTGCAGACAACCTCATAAAACATAACCATCTGTCGAGCTTTTATTTAGGTGTATCTATTTCCAACAGAAATCTTTACAGTAAATATGTCTATTATTGTTGTTGTTGTTACTATTATTATTATTCCTGTACCAAGCAAGACACATGTAATCGTAGAAACACATAAACATCAAGAAGTTTGAGAATAAAATTAAGATCAACTACTTAGTGTTTGTGCAGTCATGGAAACTAATTAAACCATAAGCATTTGGCTTGACTCTTATCCATTGTGCTCAGTCTGTGGGACAAATGCCTTGGAATTTCTCATGAGGTCATTTAATCTTTGTAGGAATGGTATAATGGGCCTTAGAAAAAGTTTTCCTAGCACAACGGTGAAGGGCCCGGGCTGAAGCAGGAAAGTGGGCTAGTGAGCCTCTCACTCTCTCAGGAAACCCCAGGCCCTTGCATTGGTCCAAAACCCTCTTTGCCGAACTCTTCTCTTAGGCATTCATCCCCCGGGTTGCCTTAGTGGACATCTCACTCCACCTCAGTAAGAGTGGGTAAGGGCCAACCTGTCCCAGGAAATAGAACAATAGGAAGGATGTTTGACTGAGGTCACTAAGGCAACTGCCTCTGGGAGAAGCCATTCAGCTCTCCATTCAGCAAACCTCACCCCTAAGACTGCTGACTCACGATCTTTATTTAGTCCCTGGAGATGGCCAGGATTCACTTAATCTTTCCCATGCTTTTGCAAAGTTATAATATTTATTAATAAAATCTATTTTATCCGCCTGGATCCCCCATCCACAGAGTAGAGAGGCTCCACAAAACTTTAGAAAGAAAATGTCCTTGTCTCTGTGAACCATAGTGTACCATTCGTTCCTCTAACTCTCTAAGGTCACACACTCACTAAGAGATATTAAAGAAAAGGTTCCTTCTGAAAACACATGGCCAACATAGAAAGTGAAAAATCCTTTTTTTTTTTTTTTTTTTTTTTTGCAAAGACATGAGGAAAAAGACATGAGCTTTGAGAGGTGGAAGCTTTACCATGGTTGCTGTAAAGCCACCAGGGACCAGCTATACAATCTCTGTTCCCTTCATTTCAGTATTCGCTCTTGTTAAAGCTTGCTGTCATGACAACTGCCACTCTTGCAGCAATAGCTATACCAGCGGCACTGAGAAGCAGCTGTGCCCCATCTTACCACATACTCTCACTCTCTCTCCGCTTTCCCCTCCAGCCCCCTGACTGCTCTATTAAAGAGATACTGCTACACTATTAGGGGGCTTGCGCCAGCGCTGCAAACAGCTTCTTCCTTTACTTGAAAATAAGAAATCCCTTGTCTCATAGTCTGCTCTCCTCAGTCCAGAATATATATCTCCTTGGCACTTGAAAAAGGGATGTACTAGGAATTTAGGGTGTACAAAAGTGTCCTTCTTTGCCTTGCCCAGGACCTGGGCCTATTCAAATGATACTTAATATTGGCGGTTGACATGTACAAACAGAAAATTGTACTTGGAATCATGAAGACAAATATTTGCAGTGACCTCCTAATCAATTTTCCTACCTCAACTCTCTCATCACTGATTCATCATTCATACAACTGCTAAAGTGATTTTGGTTAAGGTCATGATCTAACCATTACTGTCCTACTCAATAAACTCCAGTAGCTCCCTAGTTTCTCTGGAATAAAAAGACTTTTAAAGTTTTCCTCAACCTAGACCCAACTTATCATTTCACACTTATTACATATTACCTTTTTTACACACTCTGCAACTCAAACCTTGTCTCTTTTCCTCATGTATAACTTCATAGTAGCTATCCCCCATGCATAAAATCTATTCTCTCTCTACCTCCATTTCAAAATCCCTTTTTTCCTCCAAGAAACTCAAATATTCCACTCTGACTGATTTTGGTTTGATTTAATCGATCCCACCAATGTATACACCTTCCCTGCTCCCTAATTATCTTACTCTTAAGTACGTCCATTTAGTTCCCATTTATTCTCCATGCATTTTGCATGTCACAGAAAAAACCGGTATTCTCCCACTTGAAGCCCAGGAAAGACATTTCCTTCTGCCCTTATTCAGAAAGAGGAAGGTAGCGGAAATCTCATGGGGAGCGATAAGAAGAAAACAAATGCTACTCTAAGCAAGCAACTTGCTTGGGGAAAAAAATGGAGAGTCCTTCCATAACAGAACAGAGAAAGGCTAGAGCAGATGTGAAATAGCTGGGACTTGAGTAGCTACCAGGGATCAATTATTGCTGTTTTTATCCCCTATAGCTGAAAGAGCAGCCTAGTCACAGAAACAGGGGTAGGAGATGAGGGGCTGGCAGAAATGTCCAAGAGGATGGAATCATTGGATAATTTTCCATGCACAAGAATTTTCCAGTCCCTCTCCAGCTCAGAAGATCAAATGCTAAAATCCAGGCTTATCTATTTTTAAAATTTTTAAATACTTAGTCAATTAGGACTGAAAGGTGGTATAAGATAAAGAGTGTGGTAGACTACAGCAATTTCTAATTTGTAGATGTTTCATTACTGGTAACAAGGGTGAAGGGGAGGAAGTGGCTAGCATATTATATAGAGAGAAAGAGAATTAGCCAGAGAAAACAGACTGGCAGAAACTGTTGATCTAAAGATAAAAATGAAAGAGAATCTTACTGATTTATATTCCAAACATCCTTAAAGGAAGGTAAAAAACAAATAAGTACAGACCTTTGACTCCAGCCAAAGCCTGAGCCAGGGGTAAGCAGTTTGAAATTGTGGGATGCTTAGAAGAATTGTTTTTTCTGAGTCAGTTGATATAATTACCTCCTAAGTCTCAAATACAGGTATCTCCAGACTCCAAGTCTAAGAGACTATCCACTTGACCCCAGCACCAGAATCTTAAAACAATTATGAAGAGCAACACATTGAAAAGTACATGAGATTGGTAGTCGGAAGATGGGGCTCCAGATTGTGGGTCTTTTACTGACTGTGATCCCACTCAGTCTGTTTCCTCCTTTACAAAATAAAAGGGGTAAAGAAGACAATGGACCATAGTTCCAAAACTGAGAAGAGCCTTATAGTCAACCCTTTTCATTTTTTAGATAAGGAGATTGAGCAATTTGTTCAAGATCACACACAGGTGGTAAGCATCAGAACTGGAAATTGAAATCAGATCTTCTGATTCTTTCCACAATATCATATTGCCTCCAAAAGGTTCCTTCCAGATCTATTATCCTATAAAATACAACATATTAGAAATAAGAATACCAAAAAAAAAGACATTTAATTAGAAGAACTGCAGAACTATAAGAGAAATATTTTCTTTTCAAGGATGTAGGAGAAGGAAAAATAATTGTCTCCTTCCCTTATAATGATCCAAAAAAAAAAGCCTTGAGTCCTTGAAGACTCCAAAAGCTCACTGATACCAGACTGCCCCTGCCCTGGACATTTAGATTTGATGAACATTTATTAAACAACTAATATGTGCCAGGAAGTGTGCTAAGTGCTTTACAAATAATAGCTCATTTGATCTTCACAATAGCCCTGTAAAGTAGGTGCCTCCAATTTACAGTCAAGGAAACCTGATTTGTCTAAGTCTCCATAGCTCAGAAGTGATCACAAGGATTAGAACTCAGATCTTCCAGACTTTATTTCACTACTTTAAGGTTTATATGGCATATTCCATCTTGCTGCTTAAGCACAGCACCCTTCTAAGGGAAAACAAAAAAAAATAAAAACAATAAAAACAAAACAAAACTCTTGGAAGGGTTTTGAGAGGAGATGCATTTCATGCATTTTTTATGGAATTCTGAATTAATCCAATCATTTAGAAAAGCCATTTGGTAGTTGTAGTGGGCCAGGCCAGGCTCAGACCCATCTGATAGCTCAGGTTCTAGACTGGAATAAAATGAAACATTTAAGGAATATTTAGTGTATAATAAAATAAGGTTTACTTGTCCAGGGTGGGGAAAGTTATTCATTGAGGACATGGCTTTTGTTCATCAGGGCATAGGTTCTCAGAGTTGTTTATGCTTCTATTCTACCAATCAGAAAGCTTAGGAAGGAGATCTCTAGCTCAATAGATGAAGATTTTCATACCTTGAACCAATTCATTCACAAAAATGTCTTAATATCTTTTTAAGGAAAGGCAGAGAACAATGGCAAACATTTCTCCTACCACAGAAGCATGTCCAGCAAAACCCCTAAACTGTGTATACAATTTGACATATTGATACTATCACTAAGCCTACACCCCCAAAGGAATCAAAGAAAGAGAGAAATGGCCTATATGGTAGCATTTTTTGTTGTAGTTGTAACAAAGAATTGGGAACAAAGTCAGCATCAATCAACTTAGGAATGGCTAAACAAATTATGGCATCTGAATATAGTGGCATATAATTATATTATATGACAGCTAAGTGGATAAAGCACTGGATTTGAATTTGAAAAGATATGAGTGCAAATCCTGTCTCAAACACTTATGAGGTGAAACCAGGCAAGTCATATAACCATCTTGGTCTAGTTTTCCTTGTTTCTAAAATGATTATGGACTTCACGGCCTCTCAGTTCTTAAATGTACAATTCTGTTCCTTTAAGAAATGGCAAAAAAGAGTCAGTTCCAGGGAGGAATTGTATAAAGTGTTGCAGACTAAACCAGGAAGCCAATTTATATACAGTGACTACAATATTTTAAAGAGGAAAACAACTGTTGAAAGCCTTAAAAATTATGATTAATCATGTGTCTAATCATGACTCTAGAAGATGGATGATGAAGCATACTTCCCCACACTTGGCAAAAAGTCGATGAAATTATGGCAGAATGACACATACATTTTCAGGCATAGTCAATTTGTGGATATGTTTTGCTTGTCTACATTTATAGTTAAAAGGGTGCTTTTTAATTTTTGGAGAAAGGGAAGAATTGACAAGGGAAAGGAGTAGTGACAGTGATACCAAATAAGAAAAAAAAAGAGATTCAAAGAACTAGTTTAAAAAAAAAAAAACCTAAAACTAAAACAAACATCAAAGGGGAGAAGAAAGTTCAGAAGGGGATAGAGACAAGCATGGCAATGTTGGTACTACTCAGTTGAATTTAATACTGTATATGCCATTATAAAAACAAGCTACTGTAACAGAGATTACACTTTCATATATGATCTTTTTTGGTTATTTTTTTGTATAAGGAAATATTCATATTTCTCAAATTTATAATAGTAAAAAAGAAAACTTAAAGAAAATGGCTACTCCATCCTGGGATAACTAGGTAGTACAGTAGATAAACTGCCAGATCTGAAGGCAAGAAGTCTCATCTTTATGAATTTAAATCTAGCCTCAGACACTTAACTATCTAAGTGACTCTGGCAAGTCACTTAATCCTATTTGCCTCAGTTTCTTCATCTGTAAAGTGAGCAGGAGAAGGAAATGACAAATCATGTCAGTATCTTTGCCAAGAAAACCCCAAATGGGGTCATGAAGAATCAGACACCACTGAAGAACAACAGCTGTGCATCTGGTTCATTTATAAAAGCCCCCTAAGGCGCTTAACAGCTATTAAGAACTAAGATACCATAGCTCAAATTTATAAGATGATCTCAGTAAGTCATCAGTTGACACATCAAAGATACAGTGGAAATAAAGAGGTCAAGGAACCTCACTACTCAAATTAAAAATAAAAAAACACACTAAACAGGAAATAGGGGGCAGCCCAAAGTGGCAGCAAAGCACTAACATTATGACACATGGGCTCAAATCCAAATTCTTGCTTAGAGAAAGATCCTGGCAATTTTACGTACCAGGTGACCAGTTTAGGAGGATTGTTGACTATCAAACCCTACAATTGTTACTGATATTGGATAGGATTGGATTTTTCAGAATCATTTTATCTTGTATCAGCTTTTGTGGAAAGGAAATGCTTAAGAATAAGCTATTTCAAGAGAATATAGGTTATCTTCATACCTTAAGACAAGGAATGCTTTTTAAAAATATGTGTACATGTGCGTGTAGCAATTGGAGTTAAGTTACTCACTTAACATTGGAGTTGTCATACTCACATAACTAATAAAAGTGTCTGAAACCAAATTTGAACTCAAGTTCTTCTGATTCCAGGGCTGGTACTCTATCCACCAAAATATACTGCCCCTAAAATATATTTATTTTTGGAACAAGAAAATTATAGTCTCCATGGCACAAAGAGGACATTTTGTAATAAGATGAATTGTGTTATAATGAAGGTTCAAATTCTTCACTTTCTCCCCTAAAACACTTCCCTCCTCTTTTCCTTATTTGTAATGATGGGCACTAATCTTTCCCTTAACAATACTGAACTTGAAACCTTATATATTTTTGAGAGAATAATATAGTATAGTAAAAAGACTACTGGTTCTAGATTCTGAGCAACTGAGTTCAAATTTTGTCTCTAATACTACGTAGTCTTTGAAATGTTATTTGGTCTCTATGGACCCCAGTTTTCTCATTTTTAAAATAAGGATTGTACTAAGTAGCCTCTAAGGTTCCTTCCAATTAAGATCTTCTGATTTTTGATTTAGTCCATTCAATCACCATATTCAATTAATTGTTAGAATATATACATTATTGGAAGTGGATATCTTCAACATAAAGAAGATCCAACTCACTTCCAGCTGATCAATGATGGACAGAAATAACTACACCCAGAGAAGGAACACTGGGAAGCGAATGTAAATTGTTAGCACTACTGTCTATCTACCCAGGTTACTTATACCTTCGGAAGCTAATAATTAATGTGCAACAAGAAAATTTGATTTACACACATATATTATATCTAGGTTATACTGTAACACATGTGAAATGTATGGGATTGCCTGTTATCGAGGGGAGGGAGTAGAAGGAGGGAGGGGAAAATTTAGAAAAATGAATACAAGGGATAATGTTTTTTAAAAAAAATTACTCATGCATATATATTGTCAAAAAAATTATAAATAAAATTTTTAAAAAGAATATATGCATTATACCTCTTTTTATGGTCATTCCTGCTCAAGCCCTCCTTACTTTTTCTGGGCCTCCCACCATATCAAATTTTATCCCCTCTCTGATTCAGTCTCAGAATGACACAATTGCCAAAATAATCCAATACCCATATTTTTCAAATATAAAGTTTCTATGAACTGAAAACTCAATATATTAAGTCATAGTGGAATTTGGCAACCTTAATGCAGCCATCTCAGAACTCATTAAGAGTGTCTAGAGCAATCCCATCAAACTCTGGGTCAGCCCTGGGTTAGGCATTTGGAGTCCTACTGTCTTTAGTTCTTCATGCTCCATTTTAAAAATCAATCAACAAGAGTTATTTAGCACTTACTCCATGTCAGAGCTTGACACTGGAAAAGCAAGTACAAAGAATGAAATGATCCCAGCTCACAATGAGCTTATGGTCAAATAGGAGAGACAAGTTATACAGCATAAATATATAGTAAATAATACAAAGGTACACAAAATAGCTAAATACAAGATCATTTTGGCAGAAGGATGCTATAATTTGAGAGCTTGAAGAAAGGAATGTAGATAAAAGATGATCCTTTAACTCCATCATATTTTGTGTGTATGTGAATTTTTTTCCATTTTTTAATTAAAGCTTTTTATTTACAAAACATATGCATGGGTAATTTTTCAACATTGACCCTTGCAAAGCCTGTTCCAAATTTTCCCCTTTTCCCCCCACCCTCTCCCCTAGATGGCAGGTAATCCAAAACATGTTAAATATGCTTTAACTCCATCTTAAAAGAAGATATACAAGGAAGAAGGGGAAGCATTCCAGGCCTAAGTGACAGCCACTTTAAAAAGCAGACAGGACATAGAAGATTGTGTAGAAGGAACAGAGAGAAAGAGCCAGTTTGGTTAAATCAGGAAGTGTGGGGGAGGGGGTTAATGTCCATAGTGTCTGTAAAGATAGGCTATGGCCAGGTTGAGTAAGGCTTGGAAACCTTAACAGAGGAGTCTTTTTTTTTTTTTTAAATCACAAAAACATTAGGAAGCCACTGGAGTTTAATAGATATGAGAGACACTGTGCTTAAAAAACTTATTTTGGCAATTGTGTAAGGAATAGAGTGTTAAGAAAATTAAGGCAATAAGACCAATTAAATTAAATTATTCCTGTGTCAGGAATCTAGGAAAGAAGGGATGAGGGTCTGAACTACAGTGGGAGCTATATGAGTACGGAAAAGGGAGAAATGGGAGAGGTTAAGTGGTTGTCAGAAACAGCAAGTTCCTTTTAAAAAAGGGACACTTGACAACTAGAAGGTAACTAGCAGAAAAATTAGAGACTGTAGATGAAAGAACCTGGAAAGTTTAGCACAGAGAAGAGGCGATAAGATGGAGAGTGGGGGGAGGGGTGATGGCAGGAGATAGCAGTCCTCAAGAAAAAGGATTAGACCTGGTTTCCTTGGTCCCAGAAAGCAGAAGAAAGATGGTAGAAAGAATTGGCTTTGTAGTCAGAGTTGGTTTTCTTGACCACAATTTCTTCATCTTTAAAGTGAAAGTGAATTAAATGACTTCTAAGGTTCTTCCCTGCTCCAAATCCATTAAGCCCAATATTAAGATAAGATTTCCTAGTGATCAGAACATTCAAAAGTAAAATGCACTGTCTCACTAGATTCTACACTGAAAGTTTTCAGTCTAAGTTTCTTTGTGCTAATAATGATGTAGAAAGGACACTTATGGCTTGGGCTAGCTCACCTGCAAAGTCCCTTCTGACCTGAAGAGTTAGAACCAACAAGATTGTTTCCCTGCTCAAAATCAGTGTTAGTTTTCCACTGTTAGTAGTCCACAGCGACTACCAGATAAAACAAAAATTAGTTAGTCTGGCAGTCAAAGGCCTCAGCAGTTAGTTATATATATATATATATATATAATTGAGGGCGCACTAAGTGGCAGGCAAGATGTTAGGCAATGGGAATCAAAGATAAAATGTTCCTGCCCTTGAGGACATTCTATTGGATAAGCTTTTTTTGGAGGAGACAATATTTACATATGTATCCTGAAGTGTTCTGGTAAATGTTTAACAACTGGCTCTCTAGAGGGGAAATGTAAGCACAGCCTGGTTTTAAGTTTAATCTGCATTATTAACATTTTCTCTATCATTTTCTTAAATATGGACAATTAACAAAACAAATTTAACAATGGGCTCTAGAGAGTCCATTCAAGCTGTCTCTAACACCCATAACTATATATTAAAATAATTAGATACAAGGTTAAATTGATGGGGAATGGCTCAAGCAGCTGAGAGGATCAGGAAAGACTGTAGCAATATTTGAGCTCAATTTTTAAAGAAACAGGAAATTTTAAGAGGACGAGATAGGGATGCTGTGCATTCCAGATATGGGGGGGGGGGGTAAATGGAACAAACCAAAGTAATGATATAGATGGGAGGTGGTATGTCAATATGTGAGGAACAGCAAGAAGACTAGTTTGGCTGGACTGTCGAGTATGGGAAAGGAAGTAATGCTGTATTTGACCCTGAAAGCAACAGGAAACACTGTTGTTTATTGAGCAGAAGAATAAAATTGCACTTTCAGAAAATCAGTTTGGCAATTGAATGGATGAGGAACTGGAAGTGGAATACTAAAGGCAGAGATACCAATCAGGAAGTTATTTCAATAGTCTTAGTGAGAGGTGATGAATTAAATTCTATCTATATGTTTGTCTTGAAGAAAGAGAAATTCTCCTCTTCCTTAAGGTCCAATTCAGGTACCACACTTCCTTCATGGAGCCTTTACTGATCCATGGTATTACCATTCACCTAGAAATTTTTCTCTATGATTCATTGAATTTCTTAAAACTCTTTGTCTAGATCCCACTTTTGTCCTTACTAAATTACTATTATTTGTATATGTGTTTCTTCCCCTACCCCACCCCCAGGTTGCAAGGCTCTTGCAGGGAAGTACAACACAGTTTTTCCATCTCTGTAGCCCTGTTGATTTACACCTAATAAGCATCAATCGATTTTTAACTATCGTAAAAGAAGGGCATGGCAAACCAAACAAACCTACAGAGGATCAGTCAATCAGTATTTATTAAGCTTTTACTATGTGCCAGACGCAGTGTTAAGTAGGTAGTAAGGTTACAAAGAAAATAAAGGGGGGGGGGGAACAAACCAAAAACCTGTACCTAAGGATACATTCTAATATGGAAAACAACATATTGAGTATGTGCCAAAGATTAGCCTAGATTTGGGGGATACAAAGAAAAAAGTGAAATAGGCCCTATCTTCACAAGTTTTTTATTCTATTAGTTACTCCCATCCATGTCAGTCATCTCAAAAAGTTTGATGATCAATGATAAGTCATCATTGAAGCTCAGAATTTGGTTGTCAAGAACTGAAAAGTATGCTGCCTCTTCCATTGTTAAGAATCATCCCACACAAAGAATTGGAAATTGAGAGGATGTTCATCAATTGGGGAATGGCTGAACAAGTTGTGGATTATGATTGTGATGGAATACCATTTTGCTACAAGAAATGATGAATAAGAGGGTGTCAGAAAAACCTGGGAAGATTTAAATGGACTGATGCTGAATAAAGTGAGCAGAACCAGGAGAACATGATATACAGTGACAGCAATACTGTACAATGATCAACTGTGAATGACTTAGATATTCTTAGCAATACAATGATCCAAGACTATTCTGAAGAACTTATAATGCAAAAAGCTCTCCAACTGAAGGGAAACAACAGATGGAGTCTGACTGCAGATAGAAACATACTTTTTACTCTATTTTGGGGGGATTTGTTTTTGGGGGGTCTATGTTTCCTTTTGCAATATGGCTAATACAGAAATAAACTTTGTATGACTGCACATGTATAATCTGCCATTGCTTGCCTTCTCAAGAAGAGGAAAGAAGAGAGAGGATGAGAATTTGGAACTTAAAATCAAAAAAAAATTGCCTTTACATGTAATTGAAAAATATATAACTTTTAAAAATCATCCTATCATATAGCTTTTGACAGACATTATCAAAACAAAAACTTGCCAAAAAAGCATGGACAAAAGTTCCATTACACCTTTATATGTTAATTTTTAGTTTACTTCTCATTCAGAAGAACTTTTCTTTAAAACATTTAAAGGAATGATGCTACTTTAAAAATTATCAGCCAAGGAACTAGAAATTGAGTAGATACCCGTCAACTGGAGAATAGCTGAGTAACTTATGGTATATGAATGTTATGAAATATTACTGTTTTATAAGAAACGATCAGCAGGATGATTTCAGAAAGGCCTGGAGAATCTTACATGAACTGATGCTGAGTGAAGTGAGCAGAACCAGGAGATCATTGTACCCAATGACAAGAAGATTATACGATAATCAATTCTGATGGACATAGCTCTTCTCAACAATCAGATGATTCAGTCCACTTCCAATGATCTTACAATGAAAAGAGCCATCTACACCTAGAGAGAGGACTCTGAGAACTGAGTGTGGACCATAACATAGTATTTTCATTTTTTTATTGTTGTTTGCTTGCATTTTGTTTCCTTTCTCATTTTTTCCTTTTTAATCTGATATTTCTTGTGCAGCATAATTGTGGAAACATGTATAGAAGAATTACACATGTTTAACATATATTGAATTATTTGCCATCTGGGGAGGGGGTGGAGAGAAGGGAGGGAAGAATTTTGGAACACAAGATTTTGCAAGGGTGAATGTTGAAAACTGTGTATGCATATGTTTTGAACATAAAAAACTTTAATAATTTTTTTTAATTATCAACCAGATAATGGCTTATTTAGTTATAAAGTCTTAGCCAGAAATGTCACTAACTGTGGGGATTAAAATTGTTAAGTTTACAACAAAAGAGACTGAAACAGAACTCTGAGCTTATTAAACAGTACGTGGTCCTTTCTAATGAAGTATACTTCAGATATTCCTCACAATCTGAGATGCCCCCTTCTTCCAGTGCTTTATTTTTATAAAGTTTGGTGCCAGGTTTGACACTTGAACATTCTAAAGAAGCTAAATAAAGTAAAAAAAAAAAAAATCCCATTGATTGATAGATATTGAGTCACTGGCCAAAAATAACATAATGGAATATCAACAATGGAGGTCCTGGGTTGGACAAAGCACAGGGCATTTCCACTAAGTGACAATAAGATGGTCACCTGCTCATGCTGGATAAGAAAGTATGGCCTGGAGGAACAAAAATAAGTTGGGGGCCTTTTGTCATTGAGTAGCCTCTGCCACGCAAGATTGGTCATCATTACAACAAAAAACAAGGGTAGAGAGCTTCTAATTAGTATCCTATGATTAAGTAAGTGAATTTATAATCTACAGCTCACATGTTTAGGACCTAATATATACAGAACTTATAATCACTACTCCTATAGAATCATAGCACATTGATTAATATTGATTGGAATAAAGTAGGGGTCCAAATGAATTATTTCTCACATTCTTGGACACATGAGAGGAAGAATATAGATACAAAGTTTACTGAAAAGTCATGAAGACCTGAGATGAAGTCCCATATCTAATACATATTGGCCAATAGTTTCAGAGAAGGTGTCTATCTGTACTGTTATAGCAAGAGCTTCATCATCCAGGAGAATGAAAGCATAGATCCCTATCTTAAATTATACTGTTTTTAAAAGTTAATTAAACAAGCAATTTATGCCCAAGTTCAGGACTTTCCAATTTGAGCACAATTTTCTTCATAGACTACATAAACAACTTTGAAACCATCTATCAACTGAACGCTTTGCAAGAAATGGAAAAAATTATATAACCACATTTTGTTGCTTAAAAACCTATCTGCAATGACCGAAAGGTGTGGTCGATTTTCTTGGCCATTCTCAAACATCTACAAAACCACTTTTACCCTCTGCTTTATCGTCATGACAGCTACAATGGAAAAATAGCACAAAAGTACAAAGCTCACAAGAAACAAAACCCACAACAATTTTAATAGGTACTGAGACTTAACTGATGGTTTATGGTTTTTTTTTGTTTGTTTGTTTGTTTTAAATGCTAAACTATAGCTAGATGTAACAAAAAGAACCTTATATTTAAATATGTCAAAACATCACTAATATTACTTGAAAATCACCTATCCTTTGAGGGTCACTTAAAATACAGCCACTTCCTGAATAACAAACCTCAGCCCTAAGAATATCTTGACTAGCAGGTTCCTGCATCCATTGCAATCCAAAGACTTTATCAAATACATACGGTGCATAACAAGCCACTACTCTAGTCACTGGGATTTCAAAGACAAGGTACATTGCTTCTTGAGGGGCAGAGAATACAAATTAATGGGTGCATGCTGTTTCACCCTCTATTCCAAAGCCTTTCTATCCTCACCATCTTTACTTCCTCAGCAATAGTTATCTTCACTTATGGTACAAATAATTGTATGGGAAGTATCAGACCCAAATCTCTTTCCCACCACACTTTTTTTGTTCTCCCGGTCCCAGTTAATAATTACACCTTAGGCAATCTCTTTTTGCCACCTACAGATATATTCTCACCTTTCCTTTTTCTTCTTTTCCAACGCTAACCTGTTTATTATTAAGAAACGACTTCCCTCATTCTTTAGTACCATTTAAGAGCTGAAAAAAAGACCACAGATATACATGCACACATGCACACGTGTGAGTATACATGTAGGACAGAGATACAGAGTTATATAAATATCACAATGTTTCCATATGCACAAATACACATACACATACTTACAAGGAAATCTTGAGTTTTGAAGAGAAATTCCTTCTAAGAAAAAACTGACTCAAGCAACCACCAAAGACTTTCAATACTCCCAAAATACCTCTTTAGAATCTCCAATAAAGTCTTGAACTGCATCCTCTCCCTCTTCTAATTATACTGTCTTTCCCTTGAGTAATGACTAGCTAGTATGAAGAAAAAACAATGACTCCATATTTGATTTATTTGATCTTATTATTTTCTGTTTTGATTATTATACCATGGCAATAATGTTATTTTCTGTAATTTTTCATCCAAGATGCATAATATTTCAGATACATTAGAAGCTAAACAAGTTTTAGATAGGGCTGCTCTGGAAAATAAACATTCATTCACTACTTTCAGTGGAAAAATGAGAATCAATTCATAAATGAACTACAAACAACCGCTAATAGCCCATTTTACAAATGTCTCACATTCTAAACAATTCCACAAAAGGGGTCTCCGACACAAATCCTAGCCCTGGAACCTTCCCAGTGTCCTATTCTGAACAGTCACATGTGATTTTGTCTCCCAACAGCTGCTCTTTCTTTCTGACCTCCTCAAAGTCAAAAGGTACAGAAAGGGCTTAAGCAGTTTTCGTACCAAAGGCAGGACTAGGGTTTCCCTTCCTCTGCCCATTCCGAAAAAAGATTAGACACTTGTCAACAGTGGAAAATAGTTCTCAGACTAGAATGGAAATGGAAACAATGATGCTTCCATTTTTCTAAACTCCCCCTCCCTTCCCTATAATAGTACCAGGAAATAGCTTGCAAAAATGGCAGGCTCTGTTATGCTATGGAGTTAAGCTAACTATTTTGCAACTATTAAGGTGGACAGAAAACTTTTTGTGTGAATAATTTTTAGAAGACATATGCACTGAGAAGACATTACCCACCCATCCCTACATGGAGATGGGAAGTCCACAGGTTTGCAGCATATTGCATACACTTTCAGTCTTTTTCTGTTTATTGATCGGTTTTATTGATTTGTTTTCCCCTCTTCTTTTTCTTGTCTTTAAAAAGTACTATTTATTATAAAGGATGGCTCTCTGGGAAAAACTATGGGATCAAAAAACCTAGAAGACATCAATAAAAACTTAAAAAAAAAACTTTACTTTTTGAAAAAGATATAGAAATAATCATGTTATTAATTGATCAATGTATAGCTAATGTGAACTACTTTCTTTTGACCCAAATAAATTTCAAGAATTTTATTTGAGGACAAAATCCATTCCAAATCAATCCAGAGATAAATATTTCTCATACCTTCCACAACTCCCACCCATTTCCCAAAAGAAGGCAACGAGATATGAAAGGTAAGGGAATACTGAGCTTGGCAGCTAGAAGAGATGGATCTGAGTCTTTTCTCTGTGTGACCTTGATATTATCTCTGAAGTCCAATTCCTTTACAATAAAAATGGAAGAATAACTGTCCTGCCTACTTTATAAAGTTGTTTTGAAGGTCAAATGAAATAATGCAAGCAAATATACTTTGTAAACTACAAAGTATTTTATTATTACATTTTAGCAATTTTTCAGAAGAGATTAATAAATGCTTTATAATGTTGGGTTTTTGCAGGGCAGTTAGATGGTGCAATGGATAGAATATTGGGCCTGGATTTAGGAAGACCTAAGTTCAAATGTAAGCTCTAATACTTACTAGCTATGTGACTCAGAGGTTCTGTTTGCCATAGTTTCCTGCAAATGAGCTGGAGAAGGAAATGTCAAAGCACTCTAGTATCTTTATCAATGAGGACAAGAAAAGTCCAGCAAGACTGAACAACAAAAACATAATGCTGATTTGTCTCTGATTAGCATAAAATCAGAATTGGGCAATTGGGAGTTAAAGGTGAGAAGGAATTCTGAATTTGCTGTTTCTACCTTAACAGGAAATTCTTTTTGTAGAAAGTATTTCTGTAACATATTGGTTCATTTTTCTTTCTGAGAAAGTAGAAGATACTGAAAGCAGATGACATTTTCAAGTAAGTTCTATGCCCTTAAAAGGATCACAAATTTAAAGCAGAGAAGTATCTTGGAGATTATCTAATCCAGAAATTTGGGGGGAGGAGAGCTGGTGTAGAAGAAAGGGGACATCAAAGGAACTTGAATGGGAAAAAAATTACGTCTTTCTTTCTGACAACCTTCGGAAAACTTTTGTAATCATCTACATTTTATTTTATGCATTTAAAAACACTATTATGAAAAGGGGTCCACAGAGGTCATTAGACTGCCAGGGCACAGACAAAAAAGATTAAGAAGTTTCATCTAAACTTTGTTTTACCAATAGGAAAATGAGGCCCAGAGAGATTATTTTAAACTCTAGTCCTAGGAGTCTCTCCCTCCAAATTCAACTCTGTCTACATTATACCATAATGCCTTTGCTTAGACTAACAATGCCGCCATAACCCAAAACAGCAGTTGAGGAACTCCTCTCTTAATTCCTTTGGCAGCAATTAGCTGTGTTTTCTTTAAAAAAAAAAAAAAAAAAAAAAAAAGCATTCACTGGTGACAAATATTCATCCACTGAGGGTGATTATGATTCTTTTTTTTTTTTTTTAAACAGCCCACAAATCATTTAGAACCAAAGTTAGTGAATAAAGTAGGGATCAAACTAGGAGATGTATTTTTGGTCAAAACAAAGCATGATTTTATAGTAACAAGACTGATTTGTATATGTCTATGCAGCTTGTAAGTAAAATGTCATATGCAAATAGGAGCATCTGGAGGACGTTACTATCTATAGTGAATTCCTCTTCCATTTGGATTCTGAGCTGGACTCAGGAACACCTTTAGCAAGCATCTGCTAGAATTATAGGATTTAGGGATAAGAGAGTGTTATCTAGGTTAGCTCCCACCTTTTAAAGATAAGAAACCTAAGGATTAGAAAGGTTAATTGATTTGCTCAAAGTCCTGAAGCTGGTAAAGTGGCAAGTCAAAATCTGAATCTACTTATTCTAAGGTTCTTTGCACTATATCACTGTACCACTATATGATGCTAAAATTCTCTCTTTCTCTCTCTCATTCCCTCTTTCTCTCCCTCTTTTTTTTCTTTCACCACCTTTCTTGCACAATCAACACAAGATAAATTTTTATTTTTTTTCAATTAATAAGTAATTACACCTCCCTCCCTTCTCTAGAAAAGAAAAAGAAAACATTGCAACAAATATACATAGTCAAGAAAAAACAAATTCTAAGACTATACAAGTCCAAAAATGTATGTCTCACTCTGTGTAGGTATGTATTCCATCATCTCTCTCTTGGGAAGTAGGCAACATTCTAAATCACTAATCTTCTATAAACATAGTTTATAATTGTTTGATCAGAATTCCTACATTTTTCAAATTTGTTTTGACAATGTTCTGTCCTCTCAGAATCAGTTCAAAGTGAGGTTCAGTGACATCCAACTCTGCCAAAACATTCCTTATTTTTATAGACTTCTCCTAGAATCCCTCAATTTTGTGAGATAAAAAATTCTGCCCCCAACCCTCCCCTTTTCTTCCCTAATGTATTCTATCCCCAATTTCCTTTAAGATCATCAAAATATACCCAGCTCTTCATATTATTTTACTTCCTTTGGGATACTGGGCAGCTAGGTGGCAAAGTAGACAGAATACAGGGCCTAGAATCAGTAAGACTAATCAATCTTTAGGAGTTCAAAACTTGGCCTCAGACACTGACTAGCTGTATAGCCCTGGGCAAAGCACTTATCCCATTTGCCAAAGTAAACCACGCAAGTATCTTTACCTGGAAAACCCCAAATGGGAACATAAAGAGTAGAACATGACTAAACCACATACAAGAACACTGCAGTTCTTAGGGGTAGCATCGCTTAACACCCCATTAGAATACAAACATTTCATCCTTATAAAGTCTTCTGATTACTCTTTCATATTTACCTTTTTATATTTCTCTTTACTCCTCCATTTATATTTCAAAGTTTCTGTTCACTTCTAATCTTTTCATCAGAAATGTTTCAAAGTCCTCTATTTCATTAAAGATTCAACTTTTTCCCCCTGTGGAATTATTCAGGTTTTCTGGGTAACTTACTCTGAGTTATAAGGCTATTATTATATTTTGTCTTTTGGGATGTTATCTTCCATGTTTTCTACTTCTTAAAAGTAGCAGACGTTAAATCTTGTGTGATACTGACTATGAATCCCTATTATTGAACTTTTTCTTTCTGGAGGTTAACATTATTTTTTATTTACTTAGAAACTCTGAATTTTTACTATGATATTCCTGGGAGATCTCATTTGAGGGTTTCTTTTAGAAAGTGACTGGTAGATTATTTGTCTTTCTATTTTGCCCTCCGGTTCTAAAAACTATATTTGGGCAATGAGTCTGTGATTTTTGCACAATTCCTGTTCCACATTTCTGGCCCTGGTAAATTGCCTATAGGCCAAATTTTTAATCTTAGTCTGGAAAGATAATGCACTAAGTCTTTCCTCCAGCTTCCCAATCACTTAGTCTAGTGTTCTTAACATCATTGTTACATTTTAAAGATAATAGTTTGGCTTTTTTGTTGGTTTTTTTCGGGTGAAGGAGAGGGGCAGAACTAGGATATACTGTTTTATTCCTATTTCACTAATGGTTAATATATATATTCGAGTTTCTTACTGTGTGAAGATGTAGCCTATTATAGAGAATAAGATGCAGAAATCTGGCTCTTCCTTACTCAAGGATACCTTCACTAGACCATTCTCAACAGAAAGGAGAATTTAACTGTATGGATCAATAGTTACTGATTAAATCTAGCCTCAGAATACTGTACGATTTCTTCCATGAAATCCTCACAGCCACTCAAAAGAGATTGGTGTAATAATCTACACCTAAAAAACTAAATGGATAAAGAATGCCTATTGCTCAAATTATGATAGTAGGATGGGTAATCCTTTTAAGAGAGAAATGTTAGATCAGGCACTGAATGGACAAGGACCTGGGCCTAAAACTGAACAGGAAAAGAAAAAAGAAGCAGGTTAGACTTTAGTGCAATGTTCTCAAGCTACTCCCTGCTACCAAAACCCATTTCTTAACACTAATATTCTCCCAGTGATATTATATGAGATTCAATCAAAAAGTCACAGAAGATAGTCAAAATGGCTGGTGATCCAAAGTCAAAAGAAGCACATATCATGTATTTAAGGAGCTGTTACCTCTTATCAGTAATTTGCATGCAAGAAGTGACATAAAAAAACCTCTTCATCCAAAACATGTAGAGTCGGGAAAAAGAGATGGGCTGGTTATACAGCAAGAGTAAAGCATTACAGCTCTTCACCCCACAAAGCATTAAGATCCAAAGGAAGTACTCCAGCACAATGCCATGGATTGGTTCTGGAAGATATATAGGAGGACACTGACAAGAATCAAACTGGATGAGAATTCATGGATAGACTGGATCTCTACCTATAGAGGTAGTGGCCACAATGATGAGGTCACAAGCAACTGATGTAGCTCGTAAAGTGTTTCTGGAGGCAATTCCAAAAATATTTTGAGCAATACCAGCCTCCCAAGATAATTGTTTTGAAAGACAACACTACCTTGAAGAGATGAGGTTTTTTGGTATATTTATTAAAATCCCTCTGTTACTTTACCATCTGACCACATATCTCTATACTAAAAAGGATAAATTTCCCTAAGTGCAGGAAGAGCTTAAAGTTTTAAGATGTCATCTGAATGTGATTAAAACAAGGTCCTGGTTAAAAATAGTCAGTATTTACAAAGATGCAGGTGTTGAATTGAATTCAATACATTACACAAACATGTTCCCAGCTTATGAGTGTCTTTAAAAGTCAATGTCCTTTAGTACTCTTAACAGGACAATCTCAAAATTGAAAGGAGATACCCTGTCTCTTTTGTGGGGGAAGAGGAAGAAGCAGTCAGGGTTAGATGATCTTCCCAGGGTCACACCTGACAATCTGAACTTGGGTCCTCCTGACTCCAGGAATGGTACTCTATCCTCTAGGCCATGTAGCTTCCCCCTTCTCTTTTGACACATTAATCACAGAAGTTACTTTCAAAGAGGAATATGATTTTCTCACTCAAGAAAACCCAACTGGTATGGTTCTGTTCTTCCCTTGAGCAGTATTGAAGGAGGTGGCCTGGGCCTGGAACCTAGGAGCTCCTATTCCAGAATATTTATTTATAGCAGCCTTGGAAAAGTAATTTCCCTCTGGGGGAATGAGATAAACCTTGCTAGGGAAAAAACCTTGATAAACCTTGATGAAGGTCTTTCCAGCTCTAAAATTCCTAGATACTGTGAATGCAGTGAGAATGAATAAGAGAAATGAATGTCCCAAAACATAGGGTTTATAAACAGAATTGTTCTCTTCAGTATCTTCCTGGAATATGAGTGCTGCTGTGATACATCAGAGAGCCTGACTGCTTTATGAAAGTATATGATGGTATGCTTTCCAAAGGTTAAGTTCAGCCAAGATCTTCTGACATAAGACAACAATGTGACTAGATCAGATAAGGAAGCCCAAGTGCACCAGAGCAACTGACTCACTCTTTACTTTCAAGGCAGAAAAATGGTGGAATTTCAGAAAACCAATAATTTCAATAGAAATTAGAATAGAAATTTCAATAGAAAATAGAAAAACAATAGTTTCAACTTTTAAAATCCCCTTTAGGAAAGTTTGAACATGACATTTTTAAAATAACAATTATATCATAAGAAACTACTCTGTCTATATACACAAGATTAGAAATATTTTTAGGAAAGGGGCCTTAAGGGAACATTGATAGATGGGAGCTGGGGGGAAAAACCGTTAACTTTGTTTTCACATTAACCTTCGGTTTCCTATATAATTCTATGCATTTAACTATTATTCAGAGAAGGGGGTTCTTACACTTTACCAGTCTGCCAAAGCAATCCATGACCACAAAAAAAGAAACCATGGGCTATTGTTATCAACATTAACAACGACATAAAAAAATACTACCACATTTTCTGGTTAATACTAGAAGAGTCTGTTTCCTCTGTTAAGTCAAAACAATCAGCAAAACTAAAAAGGGACTTAACTCAGAAATTAGACTATGTAAAATATCTCTCTCACAGTCTGAGTCACATTTTCTTATATATGAATGTAACCGGATGTGGGCAGACAGGAATTTCACAATATTTATCTTCTCGAGCCCCTTGAAAACTTAGCCCCTCCTATTTCCTAAGAAAGGGAGAAGAGGAGAACAACCCAGGTGAGAGAAACAAGATACAAAGGGTTGGGGTTAAAAGCCACATCAGATCAGGGCCACTGCCCTTATCTAGAGGGAGCTGGCAGAGGAGAGGAAGCTGAGATGCTAAGAGGAAGCTATAAGGATTCCATTCAGAACTGACGTAACCGGACTGAGGGGGGGTGCATTGGGAGTAGGGAGCATGTTGGAGTCAGCTGGAGCTCCACAGCCAATAGTTAGCTTTCATCCCGAGAGCCTACAAACTGAGACTAGATTTATTGTTTTGTTGATCATTTTGTAGATTTAAGAAAGTGTTAATAAGGCAGATTAAACTTTAAAGTGTGTCTTGTGGGTCCAGAGATCAGGTTGTTAAACATTTACTGTTGTCCTCCCAGTTGCTGAGAGCAAAACTAGTAACTCTTTGCTTTTCCCTTCCCTCATTTTTCCCTGATTTTTACACTTTGACTGAACTTTGTATCCTGAATTCTTGGTCCCTTAAATGTCTTGCTTTCTGCATTCTTGTTTTAAGGCAATTTTATCTCAAAAACTATAGTCACTCACTGCATTATAGTCTTGGGTCTTCTTGGGTCAAATGCAGCTAAGAGAAAAGCTAAGAGAAAAAGATAAAGACACTCAAACAGGAAATTTTACAACAGATACATACACATATAGGTATATGCACATGTAATACATATATACATACACACAATCCAATGAACATATCCAAGCCAAAAAAAAAAAAAAAAAAAAAGATATTAAATGCCTCCTATGGGTTGTTATGGGCCAGAACTTGAAACAAGGTGCTACGTGATTAGTACTTATTAGAGTATTTATTAGAATTCACACCTTTAGAGAGCATATATAAGGAGGAGATTCACAAGTCAAGGAGAAAATAAAGGAGATTCACAGGTCGGGCAGAAATATAAGCAAGAAGCTCTCAGGGCCAGACCCACAAGCCCACAGAAGCCCACAAGCCCACTCTCTGGGAAGAGGAGTCAAGATTCATTCCAATTCCCATCTTTGAGCTGGCTGGGGGCGGAAGGACAAACCTTTGGATTCAGAGATATTAGGAGAGAGCTCTCAGAACCAAGGAGAGAGACAGGCCTCTAGGAAAGCTAACTGGGCCCAGGGAAAGAGACAAGACTTGGAAGGAGAAAATAAAGGATCTGGACTTTAGCTCCTGGCTGCATTCGGGGTGATTATTGAACTGAACTGAAACGAAGGCTGCCTCCAGAAGCCCTCTAAGAAATCTGCTCCAAAGAACGATTATATTTTAGAGAAGAGAACATTACAGTGGGTCAGGCACTGTGCTAAATGCTGAGGATACAATTTAAAAAAGAAAGAAAATCCCCTGCCCTAAAGAAGCTTACCATCTAAAGAGGGGACAAAAAAGAAGGCAAGGGGGTAGAGTGGGGGAAATAGCTCAGGAGTGCTATACAGGGAAATCTTGATTCCATAGAGTTAGAACAGGAGGTGGAGGGAATGGTGTCAATCAAGGCTCGAATTAACAGCATGATGGAGAAGTTTTAGGTGATGAACAAGATGCCCTGGGAAATTGAGACTAGACAGAGTCTGGTCCTTTTATTTAATCAACAAAGGGAGAGAAAATCTCTATTCATTGATACTTAAGGTCTATGACCATTTTTTAAAAATGTATAACTACCATGGTTCCTTTGTAATCGTACTTTATTTTATTTTATGCATTTCAAAACATTTTGTGAAAGCAGTGAGTTGAAACCAGTTAGAACAGGAGATGGAAGGAAGTGGTGTCAATCAAGGCTTGAATTAGCAGCATAATGATAAGTTTAAGATGCCCAGTGAAGTTGAGACCAGAGTCTGGTTTAATCAACAAAGGGAGAGAAATTCTCTACTCATTGATAAATAAGGTCTATGACCATTGAAAAAAATAAGTATAACTACATTTTATTATACCATGATTCCTTTGTAATTGTATTATTTTATTTTATGAATACAAAAACATTATTTTGAGAAGGGTTCCATAGACTTCACCAAGCTTAACCAAGGAGTTAATGACCCCAAACTTCCTAGCAGGAGAATCAAGATGAACAAAATGATTATATTGATTCATATGTTTATAACTTCCCAAAAGCAAAGAAGAATAAAAGAATCCTTACTGACATCTAGATGCAAATGAGTTAGTCAGCAATCCGGATGGGAAAAGATTTGTAAGCTAGCAGAGTTAGCGTTTATGAAGGAAGTTGCCTCAGGCACCCTCCTTTTTTGCCCGGGCAGATTTAAGATGAAAGAAAGAAGGAAAGAAGCATTAATCAAGCACCCACTACCAGCTAGGCATAGCGCTAAGGGATTTTAAAATATTTTCTCATTTGATCCTTACAACCACCTTGGAGGGTACATGAGGTTATTATCCCCACTTTACCGTTAAGGCAGCCAAGTGGCAGAATGCATAGAGTGCCAGGCCTGGAGTCAGGAAGAATTACCTCCCTGAGTTCAAATCTGGCCTCAGATATTTATTAGCAAGTCTCTTAGCTCTATTTGTCTCAGTTTCTTCATCTGTAAAATGAGCTGAAGAAATGGCAAACCACTACTGTATCTTTGCCAAGAAAACCCCAAATGGGGTCACAAAGAGTCAGACAGGACTAAAAAACAACTGAACAATAAAGCCGATGCAGACAGAAGCAGACACTAGTCTGAGATCAAATGTGAAGTCAAATCTTCAGGACTCCAGCCCCAGCACTCCAGTAAACTGCCACTTGAAGCTGCCTCGATCATGTCTCTCAAAGGTAGACTGAGTAAAAAGCTACAAGTGAAGGCCTGGAGCCTTGTGTCCCCCACACACAAGGAAAAAGGCATGACTTGGTTTTCTGTTCACCAGTCAAAGCTCCTTCCTCCCCACACAAGTATTAAGACTGCTGAATCTGTATAAAGCCACACAAACACTTACCTAACAATGATTTCCCAGACTATTAATGATTTCTCAGATGTTAAGAATCTGGCCCTAATCCACTGAACATTATGACCAGACCTGCATAGTAAATAAGGAATTCTTAGAAGGTTAGCTGCCCACAGGCCACTTAGACAAAGATTGTCATCAAATAATTGCTTGATTAGCCTTATTAATCTGAATGATTCTGGCTTGGGAAGGAGGGTGGGGAGGAGAGAGAAAATTAGATAAAGCAACCTCCAAATGAGAATCAAAAGAACAAGAGGAATTAAGAGATTATGGCTGTTCCTTTGCTCAGCAATACTAAAAATGCCAGAAGGTCATGATTCACTCCAATTTGAAAGAAAAAAAAGAAAGGTAAAAGGGAAGAGGAGTCATTTTATGAATTTTACCATTTCATGTATTAGTCACCAAATCGGAGATAAAGTTTACTTCCTGCCTAGGTCAAAGAGGGGAGGGAAGAAGGGAGACAGAATTTAAGAATAGACTCTTTTAGTCAAGACTGTAGAGAAAAAAAAAAAGCAGAATGACTCACAATTAGTACTTGATATGAAAATTTTAATAAGCTTTGAATTCAGTATTTGTAGGTCAATAAAGAGCAGCTTTATAACAAAGATAACTCAATCATGCAAAGTTCTTGCTTCCACCTATTCTCAAAATCTTGGTCATTTTGGATAAAATCTCTGAAAAGGAGATAGCCCTTCTATTGGCCAAACTCAATCCCTCTACATTAGTGCCAAGGCCAGTCAGCCCCTCTATCCCATTCTTCCATTGATGAGTTCCTCTCATAGCCTCCATTTTGGGAGGCCAAGGGCCAACTTCCATTCTTTTCAAGGTTCTACCATACCTTTTTGGCCTTCATCAATATTATATCCCTCTCTTTATTTCACCACTCCTTCCCTTGTGCTTCCTCCTCTATCAAAAAACTCCTCGAGGACAAGGGCTGGATTTCTTTTAGATTTGTGTCTCCAGTGTCTTCCACATAGTAAGTGCTTACTAAATGCTTCCTGCCTTGCTTTGCCTCTGCAAATCTTGTGATTTCTCATGATTTCTAGCATACTGCATCTTCAATCATTCTCCCCACTCCTTTCTCAAATCTTCAACCTCTTTCTAACAAACTAGTTCTTTTCCCACTCTCTTTAAACAAATCTAAAGCTTTGAAAAACTTAAGAACTAAGAATTCTGAACAACAAAATAACCAACCACAATAGCAGAAGATCAATGATGAATCTTACTACTGCTCTTCTAACAGAGAAATAAGTTATAGACTTCGGATGCAAAATGAGACACAAGACATATATTTCTTTGGATGTTGCCAATCACACCAACTGCTTATTGCAAACTACATCCTTGAGGCATCTTAAACTCATTATGTCTTAAATGTCATTCATTATTTTTCCTCCAGATCTTTGTCATTTCAAAAAAGAACTGCTATAAATATGTTTGTAGCTATGGGTAGTTTCCTTTGATTAGCATTATCACTAGGTCACAAAGTATGCATTGTTTAGTAACTTTAAAGAGTTCTAAATTGCTTCACAGAATGGCTAGACTACTTCTCAACTCCTCTAATAGTGCATTAATATACTTATTTCCTGAACTGATTTTTAAATGTCATGGGGGGAGGGGGAGACAGACAGATCTTACTTATCATTGTTCCTCCTAAAGCTCCAGAAGAGAAAGTAAGGCTGGTGACTTTGCACAGCTCCACTACACTTAAAATCCAATTCACTTGCATGTCATGTAATTACCTTCTTAATGTCATGGTCCTCTTCAAGAAGGAAGGACAGACAACAACCTCTGTGAGTAGTAGTTGGAGCTACCCCGTGGAGGACACAATTGGAATTGTTCACTTGGGCACATACAGTTCTTTGCTTTGCTTTTCTTCTCTTCTTTTCTCTTCTTTCTTTTTCCACTTTCTCTTCCCTCAGCCCAGTATCACACCCTTACCTGAAGGAATGCAGATTGCATTCCAAAACGAATACAAATTTGTAACACAGAAACCCTCCTAGATATGTTGGGATTTTCTGGCTATATTTTTTTCTTAAGGAGCATGCCTTAAGCCAAAATTACTCTGGCTCTTATAAAATGACAAACAATAGGTCCCAGGCCAAGCCCTATTTGGTCATAATTTGGGCCCAGATTGCCTAATAGTGAACATAAATAGCAATTATTTTTATTTAGGCCACAAACCCAGAAGATTCCAGATTGATCTTCATGTGTATGTATATATGTTTGTATTGATTAGGTAAAAGAGGCCATTCTCTGCCTCTGTTCTTACCTAATCCTAATTAGTGATCAGATGTTGTCTCAATCAAACTAACCTATTAGAGACCTTAGCTTAAAAACACCATGTCTCCCACTACGTTCAGGGCCATCTTCAGTGGTCCTGATCTATATTTGCCCTCTGAACCCAGATGGCTCTGAAAGTAAGGCAGCGCTTTACTGACCAGCGCTCTCCCATAAATACAATTCCTTGCATATCACAGCATCATCACCCTAATGTCATGGTCCTTTACAAGAAAGAAGGATAAGCAACAACCCAAGACACTGTACCATTTTTAATGCAACCAAGTATCTTGTTTCCATCTCACAAAAGGGAATCAATTAGCATGACTGAATTTTTAGAATTAATTTAATACTTTATTATCAGCCTTTTCCCTATAATTAAGTCTTCGGTTTAAAAGAACCAACTCTCTTACACTATAAAACAATAATCAGCAAAAACTACCTGGTACTAGGTGTGTGTGTGTGTTTTTTTTTTAATAGTTCAGAACAGACTAGATCATAAAAGTTCCAGAAGCAATCAAATATAGTTGCATAGTGTTTGATACATCTAAAACTTTTCTTCTAATCTCTAACCTCTTTTGCTGTTATTCAGTCATTTTTCAGTTGTGTCCAAATCTTTGTGACCCAATTTAGGGTTCTCTTGGCAAACATACTAAAGTAGTTTGCCATTTCCTTCTTCAGCTCATTTCAGGATAAAATGACTTGCCCAGCTTAAAGAAGGGAAAGAGACCTGTATGTGCAAGAATGTTTGTGGCAGCCCTCTTTGTAGTCGCCAGGAACTGGAAACTGAGTGGACGCCCATAAATTGGAGAATGGCTGAATAAATTGTGATATATGAATATTATGGAATATTATTGTTTTGTAAGAAATTACCAACAGGAGGATTTCAGAAAGGCCTGGAGAAACTTACATGAACTGATGCTGAGTGAAATGAGCAGGACCAGGAGATCGTTGTATACTTCAACAATGATACCGTATGATGATCAATTCTGATGGATGTAGCCACCTTCAACAATGAGATGAGCCAAACCAGTTCCAATAGAGCAGAAATGAACTGAACCAGCTACACCCAGCGAAAGAACTCTGGGAGTTGACTATGAACTACTATACAGAATTCCCAATCCCTCTAATTTTGTCTGCCTGCATATTGGATTTCCTTCACAGGTTAATTGTACACTATTTCAAAGTCCAATTCTTTTTGTACAGCAAAATAACTGTTTGGACACGTATACATATATTGTACTTAATTTATACTTTAACATATGTAATATGTATTGGTCAACCTGCCATTTGGGGGAGGGGGTCGAGGAAAGGAGGAGAAAAATTAGAACAAAAGGTTTGGCAATTGTCAATAATGTAAAATTACCCATGCATATATCTGGTATATAAAAACTATAATAAAAAAAAAGTGTCAAGCCTTCTCCTTAATCAAAAAAAAAAAATCTAGGCTCATTTTCATAGTAGGTAATTATGACTTGATGAAAGTCAGTATTATAGTTAACATCAGGGGGTTAATTTACTAAGATAAAATTCAACAGGGATAAATATGTTTGTACACTTATATCTCAAAAATCTAGAAGGCAACCAAGATGATGAATGACTTTAACTCCACGTCATATGAAGATCATCATATAAAGATATTGGCAATGTTTATTTTAGAGAACATCAGAGGGACACAACAGCTACTATCAAATATGTGATGAGCTGCCAAGTGGAAGAATTAGATTGTTTTGCTAACTCTAAAAGGAAAAACCAGAAGTAACATGTGGAAGCTGAAAGAGGAAAATTTAATCCTCCTGTCAAAAAAAAAGTTCCTGATAATTAGTCTGAAGTCCTAGGGTGAACATCTATTTGATGTTTGGAAATTACGCATGCATATATTTTGTAAATAAAAACTATTAAAAAATAAATAAATAAATGACTTGCCCAAGCCCAAGATCATATAACTAAGAAGTATCTAAGTCTGGATTTGATTTCAAGTCTCCCTGACTCCAGGCCTGGTGCTCTACCCACTGTATCATCTCATGCCAAAGGTCAAATCTTCCCTTCTTCCGTTCCTTTAAGAACCACTGTTTTTTCCTAAAAGCTTTCAAGTCCCTTCACCATTCCCTTCAGGAGAAATCAGCATTTACTTTCCCTCCACAATTCAGCTGAATTGGACAACCCTTTAAGCATTACACTAGTACCCACAAAAATGTTATACACACATACACAAAATTTCATTGGTTTGATTTTTTTTAAAATCACTCTTCAAGGCAGGCTTTCAGCACATAGTGGGAATCTTTTATGTAATTTTTATATAAAACCTAAGACAAGAAATCCAACTGAGAAAGCTGAGAGTCATGATAATATATACCAGTAAAAAGGAATCCTCCCATTAATGAGATGACAGATGCCATGCATCATATAGGATGGCTGTGAGCAAAATGAATCTAGTTGGCAGAATTCCAGACAGTATAATTAAGTAAAGGGGGAAAAATTTAGCTATTCTGAGGGTAAAATATCTTCGGGTTGAGGCAGAATTTTTGCCTGGAAATATAACCCTGAGTTCAGCTCCTCAAAAGTATTGCTATGATTTGAAGTCTCTTCCTTTCTACTTTTGAATCCACAGATTCACAAAAAGCTCTCCTTTTCCCTCCACAACAGTAGCAGAGAAGTACAGAAAGTACTTATAAGTAGAAGTCTTTTAGCAAGCAATCAGTAAAGTTTTGTAGACATTTATGGTGTGTTTACCAATGATGAGCCACTGTCATAGGTATTGGGGATACAAAGATAGAAGTAAGCTCTCTTCTCAAGGAGATTAAAATCTAATGTATAGGTGATAAACAAGTATGACATAAGAAGAGAAAGATAAATGACAGGAAAGAGTCTAGGAAAAGTATTATGAGAAATTTGAAGAGAAAGGTATGACTTTTACTTAAAGTGAATTGGGGAAGACTTAAAATGAAATTTGGATTCACTCTTTTTAATCTTGGCTGTCATAAACTTTATTTTTTAATGTATAATCATTTTAACTATTTTTATATTAGTCATATTGTGAAAGAAAAATTAGGAAAAAAAAGGAAAAACCATGAGAAAATAAAAGCAAACAACAAAAAAGGTGAAAATAGTATGCTTTGTTCCACATTCAGTCTCCATAGTTCTCTCTCTGGATACAGATGGTATTTTCTAAAACAAGTCTATTGGAATTGTCTTGGATCACTAATTGCTAAGGAGTGCTAAGTCTATCATAGTTGATCACCACATAATCTTATTGTTATTGTGTACAATATTCTCCTATTCTGCTCACTTCACTCAGCATCAATTCATGTAAGGCTTTGCAGGCTTTTCTGAAATCAGCCTGCTCATCATTTCTTATAGAATAATATTCCATTACATTCATATTCCATAACTTATTCAGTCATTCCCCAATTGATGGGCATCCACTCAATTTCCAATTCCTTGCTATCTGGTTCACTCTCGAAGGAAAGGAAGAATATCAACAAACAGAGAAAGTGGGAAAGGGTCAGAGAGGGAGAGACATAGGAAATGTATAAGCAAGTTGAGGTAAAAAATATAAAGACAAAAATTGGGGAAGGTATGGAATTCCAGCTATAATGAAGAGTTTTTGAAGGGGAGTATATAATATGTGATAGAGCTGAGAAATAAGATATGATAATCCTAGAATCAGAAGTTTCTATTTTATTTAGGAAATTAAAAAGAGGCACTAAGGCTTTTGAGTAGCAAGACATGAACATAGCATTATATTAGCAACATGAAAGACATATGGGAAATAGATCAGAGACACAAAGACCATACAGAGATCAGCTACAACAATCTAGATGAAAATAACAACTTTATCTGACATTTATGGGGGCAGCTAAGTGGATGGAAGACTCATTTCCTGAGTTCAAGTCCAGCCTCAGACTCTTACTAGCTGACCAAGTCACTCAATCCTGTTTGTCTCAGTTTCTCATCTATAAAACAAACTGAAAAGAGAAATGGCAAACCAATCCATTATCTTTGCCAAAAAAACCCAAATTAAGATATGAAGAGTTGAACATGACTGAAATGAACAACATTATCACATTTGTGCTTCAATTACCCTATTAAATAGTCACTATGAATATAATTATTTTAATTTCACAGATTAGAAAACAGGCCAAGTTTAGGCCCCTTCCTACTGACACTTCTGGCATCTTAGAATTTTGAATTTATTAAGTGAATTGGGTTGTTTGTTTGTTTGTTTGTTTGTTTGTTTTTTAATAGAGTAGAGGAGATAAGACATGAAAATGAGTTCAGTATTAGAAAAGTTGATTTGGCATACTGGTTGACACTCAAATAGATAGAGCAAGCAGGGGAAAATATAGGACTAGAGCTCTAGGGAGATGTAAGTAGTAGAAATATAGATCAGAGACAGGTGATAATTGAAACAAGTAGAAAAGATTTAAGTTACTAAGTGTAACAATTTATAGAAAGAAGAGGTTCTAGGATGGAAGGCAGATGATTTATATTATGTAAAAGAATGTAATAAATGAAGCTAAAAGTCATTCTTCCCAATCAACTGACATTTTTCCAGTTTTCATATTTGCAACATACATAAGGTTTCAGCTTCTCACAAAAAAAAAAAAAAAAAGGTCACTCACAAAAATTACCCACTGAGACTACTGTGTTGTTTCTAATCTTCAACATCTATGTAGAAAAACCTGTTGGTAGGCTTTGATTGTAAGGGAGCTTTGTGTGCTTTATTTTGTTTTTTCCAAAATAGCTAAAGTTGTTAAGTTGGAAAATCCAGACTTTGATGTGTGATGATGAACATCACTTGTGTATTGATAGCCTAGGCCTTTGGTTGACTTTACCTAAACCTCAGCCAACGTTCAAGTCAATTTCTCAAATCAGCTGGAGCACACATAAAATTCCTACAAAAACTTAAAATAAGGATAAGTTCATAGAAGTCAGACAAAGGTACCTGTGATTTTACGCAAGCATTGAAAGAAGAAAATGATATTCACTTCCCAATGAAAAAGTCATTAGGACCTGTCACTAAGCACACTTTTTTAGCTAAAAAAATATACAAAGAGCCCCAACCAGAAACACATACGTACATATACTATCTGGACAAGCATTACCAAGCTTAGGGCTATTAATATGATAGATTGTTCAAAGCTTCTTTAAAAGAGCAGAATTTCCCCCAACCATGAGAAGAAATTCATTTTGAAATGTATATTTTCCTTTTTCTTTGCATTTAAGTGATACAAGCACAATCCAGAAATAGTTGATAAACTGATTCCTCAGAGCCCTAAGAACTTATAGTTCTCTAAGGAAAAAAACCCAGTAACTAAATGTATCTAGTTTTAATTACTAATTTATTAAGAATAATTTGTCTTTTTTTTTTAAGGACATACGGAGTATCTAATATGACAGACATTCACAAACAAATCATGAGAGTAAATTGTATTGGCCTTTACATACAAAAAATGGCCCTAGTAACTCTCTGTCAATAAAGCATGTATTTCTAGTTATTTTTTTCTAGTAAGAGTGGGCATATTTCCAGTGATTCATCAACAGTTTTGCCCAGAGCTCTCTGCATGACCAATAAAACCCAAATCCCTGGGCTTTAGTTTATTTATCTCTAAAATGAGATATTTATAATATATTTCTAAATTTCATTTCAACTTGAATATCTGGTAATTCTTATGATTCTTCATAAGCAAAATCATATATTTGAGAGAAGCTAATCTTGTTAGGGATTTAGTTTGTTGTTCACAGAATTGGCAAAATGGAATTGGCTCCAATGAACATAAAAACTATTGAAAACTTTTGGTTATCAAGGCAAACCAAAAGTTCACTCAGGAGAACAGCTCTCCCATAAACCCCAATCATAACAACAGCATTTATATAGCACAATAGGAACAGTGTTTGTGGGGGGGGTGCAGTAGATAAAGTGCCAGGTCTAGAGTCAGGAAAACTTTCCTTCAAATCCAGCATCTGTGTGATAATAGAGAAAGCCATTAACCTGGTTTGCCTCACTTCCTCCTAAAATGAGCTGAAGAAGGAAATAGCAAGCCATTCTTGTATCTTTGCCAAGAAAACCCCAAAAGGACTTGCAAAGAATCAGACCTAACAAAAATGACTGGACAATAAAGTTTGCATACTGCTTTTATACATATTATCTCATTTGATTCTCACAAGAACCCTGTGAATTAGGTGCTATGATTATCATTCCCATTTTACAAGTGAGGAAACTGAGACAGACAGAGATTAAAGTGACTTGCCCTGATTTAGACAGCAGGTATCTCAGACAGCATTTGAACTCAGGTCTTTCTGATTCCAAGACAAGAACTCTACTGCAACATTTAGATCCTCAAGATTTAAAAGTCACCAGATAGAACAATAGCAATAATATTCAAAAGACCAAACTAAAATACCAGCAAATTCCACTAGGTAGTCCATGACTGCACAGAGAAGACAGGGAGAAACCTGTAGATACTTAGGAGCTATACTAAGGCAATCAAGAGCAGGTTCAATATGTTTGGGACTACCTGTTATCTAGAGGAGGGGATGGAGGGAAGGAGGGGAAATTTTGGAACAGAAGTTTTTGTAAGAATCGATGTTGAAAAATTACCCATGCATATGTTTTGTCGATAAAAAGCTATTAAAAAAAAAAAAGAGCAGGTTCAAGCTCTAGTATGGGGCCTGAAGCTACTGAACAATCGGACTACACATGTGGCGAGGGTAAACTCACAAAATGGGGGTTTGGTAGCCCATTTACTCTTGGTAGAGTTCTTCCCAAGCTCTATGATAAGTAATGCTGCCTGAAACTTCATCCACCCTTGAGTGACTGTCTCTCTGCATCTTTTCTGTCCTCAGCTACATAGTCTCTTTTCTTTTCTGGATGTCCTATCTCCTTCTAACCTAGTAAGTAGCTCTGCTGACACAGCCAAGGAGGTGGGTAAGAGGAAGGAAGAAGAAGGAAGGAAAGGAAATCCTCTTTTCCCATCCCTTTCCCATCCCTGGATCAGGTGCATGGGTCTCTCAGAAGTACCTCCAACTTCCAAAGTGAAACTCTTCCATTGAACGAATTGCTTCTTTCAATTTGGCTTTAAAGGACAGAATTTAACCATTTCAAAGGGCAGAATTTTAAAAGACTCCAGGGATGTGATTACTTGTTTCAATCAATTACATGGTATTTCCTGTGTGGTATCACTTTCCTTCATCCCATGGCCAAGACCCTAAAAAGCTCTCTAGTTAATTAAAATCTTGTTGCATAATTATAAGAAAATTCCTTAATACCTACTTTATATCTTGTGATCACATTCTGGACATTCTATGATTATAATAATCTGAGGTGGGAATTACAATGGGAATGAAAAATCTTTACAGCAAATTTCCTTAATAAAAGTCTGATATGCAAGACATATACTACCTTAAGGTCAAAAACTATCTTTTGCCTCTTTTTGTATTTCCACCACTTAGTACAATGGTTGACACATAGAAGATGCTTAATAAATATTTATCAATTGGTTGATTGGCTGACTGATATAGGGCACCGATACAAATAAGCTCCATAGCCATTGCCTAACAGACAAATTGTCAAAGGTTATGATTGGGAAGTACTCAGAAAAAGAAAAATCAAGTAGCTAGAATATTTTAAAATTCCAAGTAAGTAATAAGAAGAAAATTGCAAATTAAAATATCTCTGAGGGTTCTAACCATCTCATACCCATCAAATTGCCAAAGATGACAAAAAAGAAAAATGATAATTATTTGAGAGGCTGAGCAAACAAGTACAATAATGTGCTGTTGGTTGACTCATGATTTGGTACAATAATTCTGGAAAGTAATGTAAAACCTTATCTAAAAGTGGTTCCATAAGACCATTAGTGGCAGGTTCTCCAAAGAAGTCAAAGACAGTCTTAACAGGGCCTTGTGAACAAAAATATTTATAGAAGTCTTTTCTGTTGTAAACAATTACTGGAAATTAAGGAGGTACATTTCAATTGAGGAATATGAATCCAATGGAATATTATTGACATAAAAAAAAAAAGACTGACTCAAATAATCCTGTGAAGATTTGTATGTAATGATGAAAAGTGAAGTGAGCAGAACCAGAATAATTTATATGACTACCACACTAAAAAGTAGGACAGCTGTGAAAGTCTTAAAGACTAAGATGCAATGAACATTTCATATTTAACTAATTATGTGACTCTGGAATGTCACTTAACTCTGACTGTCTTTAAAATAAAAAAAAGAACTCTGAGAAAATAGAAGGCATAAATAGGTGCATTTTGCCAGTATTAAAGACCTAGTCACAATTCTCAGTTGTCACATCTTTCCTCCTATTTCTCCTAGCCCTTTGATTGCCCCAGTCAAATAGACCTGGGAAAGACAACATTTGGTCAAAAAGACCAAAGTATCCCACTGCATTTAGGGCTCTCTCCAGTTGTCCTAACCTATGTCTTGCCAATGACTTTGGAGAAATTGAAGCTGGTGTTTTTGCACAATCCTCCCCCACTTAAATTCAATTCACCTGCATGTCACAGCATCACCTTACTGATCTCATTGTCTGTCCTATTCACAAGGTATTTACAATCTAATGGGACAGATGGCATGCAAACAACTATATATATATATACATATATATATATATATATATATATATATATATAAAAGCTATGTAGGGGAAAAATTGTTAATAATAGAGGGAAAGCATTAGAATGAAAGGAGATCAAGAAAGAATTCCTTTAATTAAAATGTAAGCTTTCCAAAGGCAGGAATTATCCAATAAAATATTTTCCTAGCAAATAGTAGATGCTTAGCAAATGTTTGTCAAATTAAATTAAGCTTCTGTCCTTTAGGTAGCTAGGTAGCACAGCAGATTGAGCACTCATCTTCCTGGGTTTAAATGTAGCCTCATATACTGAGTGAGCTGTGTGACCCTAGGCAAATCACTTAACCCTGTTTGGCCCAGTTTCCTCCATTTGTACAATGAGCTGGAGAAGGAAATGGGAAACCACTCCATTGTCTCTGCCAAGAAAACCCCAAATGGGGTCATGACTCAACAATAACGATCTTTATAGTCAATGGTATTACAATTTACAAGTAAAACTGAGGTAGGTAATACCAACACCAAATTAAACTCTTTTCTTCATTTATCAACTTAAGCCCAAATTTTATTAAAGAATAGATTTAATGAAAACATAAGTGCATTCTAGTTTTCTGGAGCAGATTGTTTTGTAGTTACTGTTATTTACTATGTCTTTTCAATAAACGCCTTTGCTAAGAGCTAATTGTGTCTACTAGAAACATGCCAGTGGAGACTCATAAACTATACTTTAAAACTCTCAGTTTTAGAACTGTAGACCCACAGGGGTACCATAAGAACCTGAGATAGCAAATTCACTATGAGATAACCCAACGTATGAGTGAGAAAATTCAAGCTTGGAAAGTTGCTTCCAAGAGAGCACTACACTGACACAAGTTTTTTTCAGTTTAGGTGGCCCAAGGAGATAGAGAAGTGAACCAGCAATCAAGAAAACTAAATTCAAATTTGACCTCAAAGATTAAATAGCTGTTTGACCTTGGACATGTCACTTGACAGTTTCCACATCTGTAAAATGGGGGTAATAGCACCTCCTTTCTAGGACTGTTATGAAGATCAGATGAAGCAATATTTGTAATGTGCTTTGCAAACCTGAAAGCATTATATAAACACTATTATTATATTATGACATTTGAGTGATCTGACCCTATATAAAGAATAGTACCATCCGTGATTTCAAATCTGTTGTCATAGCTCTCAGCAAGCCAAGTCCCTCTAAGGGCCCAAGATAGTCTATGTAAATTGAGGCATCCATCTTTTCTATTAGTGCATCGTTTCTTTAAAAACTTTTGAGTACAGAAATTAAAATTTCAAAAGACTTAAAAGAGAAATATAGTTAAAAGGATAAGGAGGGAAAAAAGGAAAAATGATTTGTTTCAGGGAAATAGCTATCACCAATCAGATGTCAAATAAATACTGAGCAATAACACTTAGATTCCATTAACCACTCTCACTAATTAACTGAATGATTTTGAGAAAGTCACATATTTGGGTCTATTTTCTCATCTAGAAATTAAGTCTAGATGATTTTTTACCTCTAAAATGTTATAATCTCAATCATTAAACCAAGTCATTGAGAAGTCTCCCTTTCTGATAAGAACCAGCTCACTTAAGACAATCCAATGCAAAGAACATAAGTATCTACATTCTTATTTCAGAGGGGAAGATGCTAATATGATTTAATAACTAGGAGAGAATTTCATTAAGATGGTTTCTAATTCAAATTAATTAATTAGGATATGACTTCTTATAATTTATCAACATTTCTTTACATTATCTTTATATTCAAAAAATAGAAGTAAAAATATAATCTGGATTCCCTTTGCTTCCTTTTCTCTAGCTATCTAGGCTTCTTTCCTGGAAGCATCAAGCACTTACTGTGGGGAAAAAAAAAAAAAAAAAAAAAAGAAAAAAAAAAAAAAAGGATTGTAGAAAAAGTAAGCATCAAAATTAATTCTGTTAATAATCCAAAGGTTCACTGATCTGGCAGAGGTTAGGACCTCTGAATTTTTCTTCTTCCGTAAGCATCTTTTCTCTATTACATTCAATACCAATGGCGCACAAAAAAAGAAAAAGGAAAAAAAAAAAGTTTGGTTCTGAAAATATGGGCATCATTCCTAACCGTTGGTTAAATAGGAGTTTTAATTTCAACATCACATTTTGGGCAAATACATTTAGAACAAGTTAAATCAAGAACTGAAATAGAAATCAGTTTGCATTCCAAAAGGGGTCAACAACACACCTGTGTAAATATCCTTCTTTTAGGAAAGCACATACCAGGTTTCTAAATATAGCTAGCATTTATATAGCACTTTAAGATTTAAAAAGAGCTTTACAAATTAAAATCTGATCTTCAAAACAAACCTAAAGGAGAGGTGCTATTATTATCCCCATTTTATAAATTATATAACTGAGGCAGGTAAATTAAGTGACTTGCCCAGGATCATTAAGCTAGTTCAATATCTGAGGGTGGATCTGAACTCAAGTCTTCCTGATTCCAGTAAGGTACCTACCTACTTACTATCTCTATATTAAGGATTAGAATGGACAAATAACTGGTACTAATTGTCAAAATCAGCTGGACTAGTTCTAGCCCAGGCTCTAAAACAGAGCAGTAAGATGACCTTCCATAAGTTTCATTCCTCTCTAAGTACCCTGTCTCCTAAGTAAAATGAAAGAGCCCCGTGCAGCTTGGAACATTTGGAATTTTAAATTACCATAACATTTTGAAAGATAAAGAAGAAAGCTACTTTAAAATCTGACCTCTTACAAATAATGAATCATATTTTATTTAGACCAATTAATTATACATCATTAAAGGAGGGGTTCTTTTTAGCTGCCTAATGAGTATGTACAAGGCCTCCACCTATATAAAATAACTGCTTAAATTCCCAAAACGGCCCTGGGCATTTACTTCAGGATAGCAAAAGGCAGAACAAATTTTACTAAGCACTCAAGAGTCATCTTTGAACATGCCAAGTTATCATCTAAAAAAATTTTTTAACCTTGTCCAGGTCATATATAATTGTTTTTTGGTTGACACATATAATTATAGTGATTTTCTGTACTCTTCATATTATTCCATACAGTATTAAAGCTATCAGACTCTTTCCCTTGATTACACAAGTTCACCACAAATCAGAATAATTAACTAGCTTTCTATAAATGATATAATTTCAATCAACTCAATTTGTCATGGTGGGATAGTAGAGAGAGGGAAAAAAAAAATCCATCCTTTTTTCCCTGATCCAAACTCCAGGCTCCATTCACGAATTTAAACAAGTATTTACTAATCAATGACCTACTCACTATTCCTTCAATAAGCTTTGTATCTTCCAGCTTTCAAGGCTTTTCTTATGAATTACCCTTTTCCTGAAATTCCCTCTCTGCCCATCCAAATCCTCAGCTAGTTTTCAAACAACCTCCTACCATAAAATTTCCTTGAGGACCCCAGTCAAAATGAACCCACCCTCTGAGCTGTTAACTATGACTATAGCATGATGCTACATACTGTAGTTATCGACAAGAAATACCAGACCTGAAAGGTACTTGGACATCAACCTAAATTCCACTTCCTCTATTTGACAAATAAGGAAACTGAGGCCCGGAAAGATTATAGCGACACGACTAATAGTGACTGAGACGGAAAGAGAGCCTGGATGCTTTAGAGGTAATCAGAATCTTGCAGGAAATCACGCCAGCCTCTCTTTCTCGTCCAGGGTCCTACAAGGTGATTTGTACTAGTAGATACACAATCAATATTAGTTGAACCGAATGAATGAACGCCTGGGAATTCATTCACATTAGACAAGCCATTCAGAGCGCTAATTTAAACTTCCTCTTCTCCCACACTTTCTAAAGTCCTACTTGTAAAAGGAGTCTTGTTTGTTTCCCTGATTCCTGTCCCAGCTATGAAATGAGCAAAAGACAGGATGGAGGAAAGAAAGGGAGACGCGGTCTTTACGGACGATGCACACGCTCAGCGCGCCCGCCTGCATTTCTGAATTAAGAGAGGCTGCTTGTTTTTGATTGTTGTTTTTCCGAGTGTAGGGGAGTTGGAAGGAGAACTTGGAAGAACAATGTCAGCCAGCACCTCTACCACCACAGACTGCAGCAGGACCTAAGATACTGCAGCCGGGGAGAAAAGCTGTGTAGTGGGGGCGCCATCCTGTGGCCCAGCCGGACCCCCGAAACCACCTGGAATTCCTGCAGAGTCAAAATCCCAAGTCAGAAGCAGTAAGGGAGGGAAAGTTTCCCTTGCAGTGCTATTTCCAGCCTTAGAGACCGGAGGCTACACTCAGGAGTCTGTGTTTCCCAATGTTTCCAAGATTATTTGGACAGGAAGGAGGAGTAAATAAGGGGGCATGAGGGGGGTGGGGTGAAGGTGAGAAATCTTCTTCCAGAGGTTTTGGTGCTTCTTTGCTGAATGAGTGGGAGGAATGCACCGGCACGGAGAGAGGGAAGAGAGAGTGCTCCCAGGCTGGGGCGCGTCGGGAGCACCTGGAGGGTGGGAGTGCTCACGTTTTAAAGCGCGCCCTCCGAGTCGGGAGTTCTGGGAGCTTGGAGCGGGGAACTTGAGGAGTGTAGTACCTCGTTTTTGTTTGGGATGGGCTTGGAGGGGAGGGGGAGGGCGTGTTTCTTATTTTCGATCTTGGTTTTTCATTAAAGATCGGGGAGGTGACCATTCACGCTCCGGAGCCCCCGGGTGGAAGCAGCCTCTTCCACTCCCGGTTAGGTCCGAGTATATTCCGGCCCCCCTTCCCCTCCACCCAAGTCATCACCTACGTAAGACCTTTTTTGAGCAAGGAAGCGCCTCAGCCCTTCCCTCGCGACACACCCTTACGGTGACAAGTGAAAACAGCAGAATTCCTTTCTCTCCCACTCCAAACTTGCCCCCCTTTTTCGGGGCGCTGCTTACACAGGATTTCCTTAATGGCTCTTATTCCTCTATCTTTCGTTTTTTGCAGTGGTCACGGCCTTCCCGGGAGCGACCACGGAGGATAGTATGGAATAACAGCGTATAGGAAAGACTGGGGGAGCTGCAGGGAAAAGGGGTGTGTGGATGAAATCGGGACCCCGGCGCGCCCCATCCCCCTTCCCCCCAGCAGCTGCGCTTACCTCGTCCACGGTCAGAGGCATGCATATCCGGTACTCCTTCAAGAGCATATTCCTGCTGTCTCGGGGGTTGGTGCAGAGCAGCGAACCTCGAAGGAACGGCCGGGCGAGCGAGTTCGAGTTCTATCTGCACCCTCTCCAAAGCGGGCACGGGGGGGGGGAACCCCCCAGGCAAACCAGCTTCTCAAACACGGGCGGGAGTGAGTGCCAGCATGAGACACCCGGCGCTGCCCAGAGCCGAAAACAACCCTCCAGATCGTTCGGAGCTGCTGCTTGCTGCCGCTATAGCTGCTGCTGCTGCTGCTTCCTTCCTCCTCACGCTGAGAGCAAGGCAAGGTTTGGGCTCGTGGGTTTCCCCCTCCCTTTTTCCCCCTCTAAGAGATTCTTCCCCCCCCCCTCACACCGCGATGTGGCCAAAATCACAAAGGGAGGGAGACCCGCTCGAAATAGCTCCGGATTAGCTGCCCGGGCTGTAAAAGGGGGAGACCGAGATCTCCGAGACCTGCCAAGCACTGGGGAGGGAGGGGGAAGGAAATACAAAATGTTCGGATTTAAATGAATGCACCAAGCTCCCCCCCTTCCCCTCCAAAAACGAATCCACCAATCCTCCGCCTCCCGCCCCCCACCCCTTTTTCCCAGTCTTCCCAAATGTTAATGTCACCAGGAGCCCATTGCAGCTGAAGAGAGGAGATGCTGACTTCACCAGACAAAGGCGCGATATATTTTCCTCTTCGGGCGGTAAACAAGATATCCAGTCCCGTCCCCCCTTCCCCTCCCCGCCCCAGGCAACTCCCGGTCTAGCTAAAGCTGGGGTGGAAAGCAGGAACAACCCTAGCTCAGCATTGCTTTGCTTCTAGGTTCCCCCAACCTCTGCTTCTGAAGAAGGGGCGGGCGGGAAGGAACTGCCTCTTTTTTTTTTTTTCCACGCCTCCCCCTTCCCCCCTTCTCTCTTCCCGGGGCTCGGTGCGTTCCTGGGAGTTTGTATCCACCTGGACTCGGGCTGGAGAGTCCCCGCTGCAGCTTGCAGTAAGTGGGAGAGCGAGCGTGTCTGACATCAGCAGCAGCGGGGAGGGTAGCCCCATCCGGCCCAAGGGCTTACGGTGCAGCAAAGAATGTTTGTCCCTCGGAGAGGAGCGCCAGCGACCTGAAGCAGAGGGGCCCCGGAGCCGAAGAACTCTGCTGAGAAGTGGGGGGGAGGGTGGGCGACGTTACTCCTCTCTGGCTCTTTCTTCCCCTCCCCCCATCACTTTGGGAAAACTCTGATTTTGGGGGTTTGGGGGTTTGTTTGGTAGATCTACTTTTGGAAGACTTCATATTCTCAGATAGAATTTTCATCTCTTCCCAATTCCCAGAACTAACACTTCCACTGCTCCAACTAGGAACACGCACGGTTTGCAAAAGTAATCCATATGAAGTGGTGACAAATTAAGCAAAAAAAAGAGACTGGCATAGAGTAAATCCTGGAGAAAGAAGGCTCCAAATTAATCGAGGGCTTTGAATGTCAGTCTGTTTTGGCATTTATGGAACAGTTTAAAGTTTGAAAAAATACTTTTCTTATCTCATCTCCTTTGAGCAACTGAAGAGATTCCTGAATTGAAACGGTATGGTTTGAGCCCTGCTTTAGCAAAGTGATTTTTGCCATAGTAAGGAAAATTATTTGAAAGGAGAAAAAAAAAATGGAATAGTTAACTAAGAAAATGAGCCTGAATTAAATTGTGTTGCAAGCATTTTCTCCTTTATCATAGTTTTAGAATTGGAAGGTAGGGGTCAGGGAATCCAATTACAGAAAAGGAAACTGAGGTTAAAAAATGAAATGACTTGACTACGATCACAAACTATTATTGGCTAGAGGCAGCTCTGCTACGCCACCTAGCTGCCTCTTTCTAGAAATAAAGAACTGGAAATAAAGTAAAATTTCATTGATTGGAAAAGAAGTCTAAATCAATGGTGATACCTGAATGAAATAGAATATTATGCCCACGGAAGAACGATGGATACGAACAATAATGAGAACCAGGAAAACAATATATATAATGATTACAATTATGTAAACGGAAAGAACAACAAAATCAAAACTGTCATTGTAACAGTTTTGCATTCGGCCCCAAAGAGGAAATATGAGAATGTAGCTTTTTTTTTTTTTTTTCAGAAAGGGGTGAATTATGAATGTGGAACGGTACATATACTTGCCAGATTTGATTGATTCTTTGGTTTAACTTTCAAGAAGGGATGGATCTCCAGGTGAAGAGAGGGATAGAAATATTGGGAAATAAAATGATACAGAAATAAAATTTTTAAAGGATAAATTGAAATTTGCTAGGAGGGAGGGACTCATACCTATTCTTCCACATTTTGGCAATAAGACTATAGCCTTTGCAGAACAACCAAAATACGTTTTCATGTCAGCATTCTAAGTTCAAAAAGTCACAGTGAAATGTCAATGAAAATGCCTGGAGTGTTGGTATTTCATCCATATTAAATAGATCCCTTATTTTAACCACAAGAGGCACATTCTTCAGTTACTCAGGAAGCAGCATGTAGCTGCTGAAATCTGTTTTTCATTTGTCTGGTATTTGAAAGCTTGTTTTTTATGAAAAGTTATTGGATGGACTGACTAAGTTTTCCACTGACATCCCCTGCATAACATGAAATACTAATTATAAATTTTAATTAGAAAGATTTTAAGTCACTAAAAATATTGCAAATATCACAACTATATAGACTATAGGATAGATGGCTTCTATATGGTATATTTAATCATAATTAATCAATTATTAACTATAATAATTAGCCATAGGTTATCTCTTAGCATTTTCTGTCCCTTTTTATGTCACTGTTATTATTGATTCAAAAATAAAGGAAGACTGCACCAGAGGATGAGGATCATTATATATATATATATATATTTGTTTGTTTCATGGGTTCCCATGGACAAAGCTTTCATCACAAGAAGCCATTCTGTTCTTGAAGCTTCTTCATCCTGAGCTAGGATGGTTCTCCAAAGCAGGCCCCAAATTTCTTCCAGAAGGAAAGGTCCATTATTTAATCCTAATGTTCTATTGGTGATGCAAGTCATAGAAATCACAGTCCCCAGGTTATTGAAACAGATATGTTCCACATAGAAAAAAGTAGAGAAACACCTGATGGATGTAAGCAGGCTGTAATATATTACAAATAGGAAACTTGAAATTGGAGTAAAGAATATGATAAGGGAAACACTTAAATATATATATACATATGTACATATGTATATATATATAGATACATATATATATATAATATCTGAATTGATTTTTAAGAGGGCAAAGAGGCTACTTTTTCCTTTGCTTCCTGAGGTATAAAAGTGTAGCATGGGAGAAATTAGTACAAAAGCTTCACCTTGTTGGTTGCTTCTCTCAAGGGAATTCTTGCTATGCTGATATCCTGAAAGAAGAGCTGAGGGTTATTTTAACCTAATATTCTTTCTGATTGATTCTTTTAACTTCTTACTTAGTATAGCAATTATTAATTAATTTAATTGCAGTTTTTATGTTGTGCTAAAGCTTACATTTTTTTAAACTTTGAATATACTTTAGACCTGCTGGAAAAAGAAACTTTGCTGGTCATGTTTTGAGAGCAAGAGTTAACAGTTCAACTTATCAAATTTTCTGCTGATTTCCTCGGGGTATCAGAAGAAAGCGAAGAAGTCCCCCCCCCACAGCAAGTTATGGTGACCAACTTCACCACTACCACTACCACCCACATGTCAAACTTATAGGATGAAATAGACAAGAGTGCTAAGGATTCTCAGGCATGGGTGGTTTATCTCATTGGTCTCATTGGTATGCATATTCAAATCAATAAGACCTCAGAGTCATTGGAATATTTGCATAATAAGTGTCCTATGTGATAATAGCTGGTTTATGATATAGATTTTTACATATGATTATCAAGAATTTATTGTTAGTTAGGGGCCCTTAGATGTTGCAGTAGATAGAATATGAGCCCTAAACTCAGAACTTGAGTTCAAATTCATCCTCAGACACTTAAAGCTATGGGGCTCATTGCTATGTTTATGTAGTACAGAGCTTGTTAGAAGAATATGTTAGAAGCACTTGTTATGGTTCTTTATATCTCTCATTTTAGTGAAAATATTATTTTTTAGATAAATATCCCCTAGATTTGGATAAGAAATATTCACAGCAACTCAATTAAAGCTAAGTCAAATTGCTTGAAGTAGAAAATCTAAATTTGATGCTGCAGTGCTGAAAAATAACATGAAAAGTCTGTGATGTGGAAAGAATTTAAGGTGTTTATTTTTCTTCCTTCCTTGATTGTTTGCTTGCTTCATTCCTTCCTTCTCCAATTTTTCTCTCCCTCCCTTCTATTATTCCTTTTGAAAATGAATCTAATGTCCTCACTTCTGGCAAGTAGTTTTCTCTCTAGAAACATCATTGAAACATGTTGCTGAGCACCAAAAGACTAGATATAAACTCCTTGTCTATTCCTGTCTAAATATGTATATAACCATTGCCAAATCTGATAACCTCACTGTCTGCATCAATTTTCCCACATGTCAAAAGGATTATGAGATTACTTTGCTCTTTAGTTCAGAAGCCTAATAAGGATAATATTCACAACTATTGCTGGAAGGGAGGGAGATAAAATAGATCCTTTCAGTTATCTGAAATTAAAAAAAAAATTTGCACAAACAAAATCAATGCTACTAAGATAAAAAAAATAAATTATCAATTGAGGGAATTTTTTTCATCAAATATCTCTGGTCAGGGTCTGATATCTAAGATATATAGAGAATTAATCCAAATAGGTAAAACTGAGAGCCATTCTCCAGTACATAAATATTCAAAATATACCATTATCAAAATAATTGCAGGATATGAACTGTTATATCTAAGATTGCTCCAAATCGCTAATAAGAAAAATTTCAAATCAAAACAAGGTTTTACCTTATAGCCTTCAAATCAGCAAAAATAACAAAATATGGAAATAGGAAATATTGGAAAGAAAATAGACATTTTATAGAGATGCTACTATATGTTAGATATTATGCTAAGCCCTTTTCATAAATATTATCTCACCTGATCCTCAAAACAACCCTGAAAAGTGAAGGCTTTTATTATTCCTATTTTATAATCCAAGAAACTGAGACAGAGGTTAAATGATTTGCCCCAGATCCCACAGTAAGTACCTGAGACAATTTTTTAATTTAACTCTTCCTAAAGTGCTGCAGGAGGACAAGTACACCAATATCCTATTAATGAAGTTATAAAATTGGTCCAAACATTCTCAAAAGCAATTATGAGTAACACTTTTTTTTAAAGTGTCTTGAAAGTCCATACCCTTTGACCTCGAGATTGTTTTTCCAGGCACACATCTATGGATGCAAAGAAAGAGACTATATTTTTCCTCTCTTAACATGGATGCTTTCAACTTTAAATTAATCTCACTTTCAGTATAAAACGAATAGTCCCATCTGCTCTTCTGTATTTAGATTTTTCCTCTGTTCCAGAGGTAGCCAAGTGGTCCAGTGGATGAAACACCAGGCCTGGAATCAGACTCCTCTTCTTTGGGAAATTCAAATCTGGCCTCAGATACTTACTATGTGACCCTGGACAAGTCATTTAATCCTGTTTGCTTCGTTTTCCTCAACTGTAAAAAGATCTGGGGAAAGAAATGGCAAATAACTCCAGTATCTTTGCCAAGAAAACGACAAATGAGGTCACAAAGAGTTGGATACAACTGAAAAATAACTGAACAGCAAAGGGCCTACAAGGCCAAATATAGAGAAAAAAAAAAAAAGAAAAGAAAAGAAAGTATTCAAGGTCAATGGCAGATGAACAGATTATCAAGCCTTTGTTCCTTCTGAACCACTACTAGTTGCCCTGTCCGATTTTCATGTTGAACTGCAGACACTTTGCAATCTGGACTAACTGCCCTTCATTTTTCTCTGCATCCTATACTGCATGTTCTGATAGAAAATGGCTTGCAATCAGAACTCACTTTACTGATGGATTTTTCTCTGTGGGTCAACCAATCTCTTTCCCAGCCAGAGCTTGTGCTATCAATAAAACATTTTTCTGATGTACTCTAAAATTGTGAATAGTGGGGTTTTGTTGTTGTTGTTTTTTCCACAACAATGTCTATACATTGGTTGGAATCAAAAAAGCAACAATAAGAAAAAGAGTTGAAAGATTTTTTTAATAGGTTAATAAGAACCTTTATTTCTATTTCTCTTTTTACAACATGGTTCCCAAAAGCAGAACCTATTGGTGCTGGCTAATTCTTAAAGGGAATTATGTCTTAAAGGAGAACAAATCAAAATCTATTCAATATAACACCTATCTGTTTTCATGGCACTATTACATCTATGTTGTGCCTAATTCCTTGCTACCATAAAAAGTAGTGGTGCTGTGAGTATAGCTTATTCAAACAGACCGTGTAATCAACTATAGAATGGTTAAAGAGGGGCAGCTAGGTGGTGCAGTGGATAGAGCACCAGCCTTGAATTCAGGAGGACCAGAGTTCAAATCTGATCTCAGACACTTAACACTTAACACTTTCCCTGGGAAAGTCACTTAACCCCAGCCTCAGGGAAAAAAAAAAAAAAAAAAAAAGAATGGTTAAAGAAATTGTGGCACAGGGAGGCAGCTAGGTGGCGCAATGGATAGAGCACCAGCCCTGAAGTCAGGAGGACCAGAGTTCAAATATGATGTCAGCCACTTAACACTTCCTAGCTGTGTGACACTGGGCAAGTTACTTAACCCCAATTGTCTCAGGAAGAAAAAAAAAAACAACAAACAAACAAGGTAGTATAGGAATGTCATGGCCTATTACCACATAGTAAGAAATGTTATGATATGAAAAATTTGGGGAAAGATGGACTGATTTGCATGAAATAAACAGGACCTAAGAAATAATATGCAGAAAGATTGCAACTATATGTGGTATATTTCCTCCATTCTTACTTGAGTATTAGATGCCCATATTGGAGGAGGGAGTGGTCAATAGCAAACACTTCTGAGGATGGACAGGGTGAAAGGAGAGAGAATAAATGGGGGGAAATATAGTTAACAAATGTAATTGTAAAAAGAATTTTGAAGGAAGTTTCTTTGATAAGGGCTCATTTCTCAAATATAGAGGGAACTGAGTTAACTTTATAAAAAATAAGAGCTATGCCCCAATTGATAAATGATCAAAAAGGACTATAAATTCATGCATATCCTTTGACCTAACAATACCACCACTAGGCATGAATACCAAAAAGAGATTTTTTTAATTGGGCAAAGGACCTATATGGACAAAACAGTATAATGGCTTTCTTCTCAGGTCAAGAAAAAATGAAAATGTAGAGAATGCCATAAATTGGGGAATGGTTGAATTGTGGTGTCTGTGATGGAAAATTATTGTTCTTTGGGAAATGATGAGCAGGACACTCAGAAAAAAACCTGGAAAAGTCCTCTATGAACTCAAACAAACTGAAATGTACTATATACAAAGTAATAGCAATGTTCTGGGATGACTAGTTGTAAATGACTTTGCTATTCTCAGCAGTACAATGATCCATGACTATTCTGAAGAACTTATGATGAAAAAATCCTATCTATACCCTGAGAAAAAAACATTGTGTTTTAATACAGATTGAAGCATTTTTTTTAAAAAAAAAAGGATTACAAGTCCAGAACAAGCCTGTCATTTATCCAGAGACTAGAAGTAGCCCTTGAGCAGTTAGGGAAGTGGGTGTTATATTTTTAGTGAGGCTCATGAGTGTGTGCCATGACTGTTAGTTCACTGATTATCAATTAGCCAACCAGACGTAGTTAGCTTTTAGAAAAGGATATTTACTAAGATGATACTGTTGCTAGAAATATTCCCCCCAAAAGTCTGTAACGCATACATACAGAGTGCAGAGAGAAATGGATTCACTGCTTATATAACAATTATGGCAAAGGGATGATTCTCAGCTCCTGGAAATCTTTTTGCTAGAGTCCTCAAATTGTTTCCTTTAAGTACAATGCCCCTTTGTAGAATCTTGAATCTTTGATCAGTCTATATTTGGCTCCCAAAGTATCAGATGATTCAAGGACTCCACTAGGATCATGATGGAAAGCTGGGAAGTCTTCTGGACCAAGACTGTTCTAAAGTTCATGAAATTCTACTCTGTGGATAGTGGAAAGAGTTAAGTTCTTACTTTATATAGGGTAGGATAATTTGAAAGATTTACTAAATTTGCCTCCTTCCTTTATATAGGTAAATGAAAAGAACAAAAAAATGAATCTGAATGCCATGCATTTACCATGACCAAACTTGGCCCCAGAGAACTGATAAGAACATGTCTTTCCTTCGTTCAATACAGAGATAGTGAACTAGGGGACCAATCAGGGATGAAAGAATTGCTGTGTGGCAATGAGGGGCCAGTCTGTATTAAGACAATAAAAATTTGTATTGCATAGCTAGCTTCATGGTTGTGTGACTTCCTCTGACATAGGCCAGCAACATTTGAATAGCAGTGGAGGAGTAGGTATTTTAGGATTAGAGTTTAGCATGAATGACTAGAAATAAGAGAAGGGGGCAAGAGTTGGAAGAGGAGGACATGGAAGAGGCAACATGGGTTATGAATAGACAACAGCTACTGAAAGCAGGAAGCACCTGGCTACAAGTCTTTATCTTTAATATGCACTGGTTATGTGATCTTGGGTGATTTACTTGGACAAGTCTTAGGACTAGGCAACTCTCTAAGGCTATACGTTGCCTTGCCTGGCAGTACCAATGAGAGATCACAGAGTTACTCTATTCCTTCTGGACTCCAAGTCCAGAATTCTGCCTACTTATACCTCATACATCATCATAAACATCAATTACTGTTATCTAAATGTTAATTTATTCCAAGCAGGATCATTTCTGAGCATTCAAATTTTATATTTGTCAAATTCAGGGCCAAGAACATGCTATATGAAATAATAGGGAGAGAATTATCTGTAATGTTTTCCTTATCTTTTCTACTCCTATTCCATTTTCTACTACGTTCAAGAGAAATTTCAAACAAGCTGATGAGTACTAACTGGCTTTAGCATGTCAAATCTTTTTCTTGATACTATTTTGCCAAACTCCAACTAATCTGTTGTTTATTGAATATTAATTGTTTTCCTCTGGTGTTTATAGTGGTCACATTGCATTTTGTGAACATCATTAAAAAATATTTATATGACTGACTGTGAAATTTTCACATAAATTTTAATGCTTTATCAAGAAACCTACTGAAATAGTTGTTTTTGCTGAAATGCTTTTCTTCTCTTTCTTTAATCTTTCTTGCAAGAAATGACTGGGGTATGGTGGAAGAAGGGGAGATAGACTCAAATAAAAATGATATAAAATCAAACCATATCAGTAAAAATATGATTAAAAATAAGTTTTTTGTTTTTTTGTTTTTTTTTTTTTTAAAGAAAGAAAACTACACAAACATATCCCAAAGGCAAGTCTTTCAAGTAGAACACATTTATCAAGAGTCTGATAAATACAGAAAGAACTCCTTTCAAAGTATAATTGTTTTTGGCTGTGCAGTAAAATTCACATACAATAAAACTATCGACAATGATGTGATCTAATCAAATTGCTTCACATAAAAATTGTGTAGGTTTTGTACCCTTGGATATAGTTTTGAAAACTAAACATATCAGTAATAAATAAATTCAAATTTACTTCTGCCCTTTCAAAGAAATTCATGGAGGAGTAGACCAGTAATTTTGACCCAAATCAAAAGGCAGGAGTTTTTTTGTTTTTGTTTTTGTTTTTGGCCAAATAGCTTATCCTTTTGTGACAAGAGCTAGGTTTTAAAAAATGCTATAAAAATACCAGATGTTACCATAATTACTGAGCCCAACCAGGGCTTGGATCAGAATTTGAAAGCAGGCCTTGACTCCAGGATTCCTGCTGTCAGCTGTTTTGTACAACACCGTGCATAAACTTGATGAATATCATCTTCAAATCTTCCACTCACCTGGGTAATTCACAGTTGGAAGAGTAGCAACGCCACAAGAAGAGTGATGAGCCAGTAGTGGATCAAATGTCACATTCTCTTTTTTTCTTGCCTTTATGGTGGGAAAATATATATGAGCAGTCTTTTTTTTTTAATGTTTACTACATGATTAAACTAAGGTGCATTTTTTTTTCATCAAAGATGCAGAGGCAGGAGAATTCCTTAATTTATTAATAATATTTGGAAATGCTCCCCTTTTTTGTTAAGGGGCAAAGGAGTGTTTAAATTAAAATAATATGTGTATAACATGTTCATATAGTATACATATCATATAAAATGTGTGTGCACATGTGGGTATTTGTACTTTTTTCTCCTAGGCAAGTCGCTTGATCCGAGTTTCCTCACTCATAAAAATGAGGCTTGTAACCTTTTAGCACGGCTCCTCGGATCAAGTGGCTCTTTTTTCCTAGTTTTCAACATTAGTTTTTGTAAGACTTTGTGCTCCAAATTTTTCTTGCTCCTTCCCTTCCTCCCCCCCACTCAAGAAAAGCTAAAGATGCGCAATTCAGGCTAAGTGACCATCCTGGGAAAGAGCGGAGTCTGCAGTAACAGACGCCCAAACCTTCCTGACAAAACTCAGAACTCTGTACACAACTTTACAAAAAAAAGAAAAATGTATGTGAGGAGCTTAGTAAAAATTGAAATGCTTGGTACACGTTGGATTATTATGGGCTTTCTTTGGCCACACACAAGGAACAAGAAGGATGATTTCTAAAGGTAGCTTGCCAGCTTGACCTTGGCTAAGATCTGTGCAGCTGAGGAGAAAAGGGACAGAGGACAATCCTGAGAAAGAACAAAATACGAGCAGAACCCAGGGTCCCTGGGCGGGGCCCCACAGCTCCCCGGGAGCTGGCCCCGCCCCTTCCTGGTGTCCGCCTTTATGCCTGTCTGGGCGGAGGGGTCCTTCGGGGGGCCTCTGTCGGGGCGGCCGACTCTGCGCCTGCACGAATACCTTATGTGACTGGCTGTGGAGAGGCGGCGGATCCTGTTTGGGGCCAGTGGAGCGGCTGAGGCAGCGGCGGTGATTTCGGCATTCGAGGAGGCTTTTAGACTTAGGCAGAAACCATGGCGGACGGCGGAGCCGAGCGGGCAGATGGGCGTATCGTGAAGATGGAGGTGGACTACAGCGCCACGGTGGATCAGCGCCTGCCCGAGTGCGAGAGTATGGCCAAGGTGAGAGGGGGAGGCCGGACCAGCAGTTGGCGGACTGCAGGGGCTGAGTCACGGCGCCGTGCCTGGCCTAGGCCCCAGGCCTCCCACAGGCCAAAAACCCCGGGGTGGGCACAAGAGGAGGTGGAGGAAAGCCCTCTCCTTCCTTGCTTCCACCCCCGACCCCTCGTGGGCTGTACGCCCGTGCGTACAAACGCCCCCTTCGCGCCCTCCCAGCCCGGATCTGCCCGGTGGTTGCCGATGCTTTTTTGTGTGCATGCAGTCTGGGGAGGTCCCTTCAGGATCCAGATCCTTCGGGAGGATTCCGTTTCTTTGCCCTTTCTGGAACACAGCCCCCAAACCTAAGGGGGTTTGAAGTCATTCAATCCAACTGCTTGTCACTGGAGGCGGCGTGACTTAACACTCCCGGACCCTGTCTTTAAGAGCCTTGAAGGATGGAAAAAACTCCCCCCAAATCACCTCATTAGTCTACACTACCATTTACCGAGCCCGTTTCTGTACTTCTTACTCCAAAATGACCACTTAAAAAACTGGAGAGATAAAAGGACGTGGGAAATGAGCAGACATTTTAGCTGCCAAAAGTAGAGTGCTGAGACCTACAGACACTTAGCAGAGCTGTCCAGAAGCAGGTATGGGTTTAACAGATGCTAGATAGACCATTCATTTCTGGGTTTCTCTTCCAATTGTGAGTTTTAAGTTTCTTTACACGTGGAACTTCCCAGGGTTGCCTGGTGCGCTGAGGGGTTAAATGGCTTGCCCATACAGCTGCCACATATCGTCTAGTAGCTTTAAACCCGGCCCCCCAAGACTCCAAGACTGGTCCTCCTTACTTTCTCACTTACTGATTTCAGTTCCTAGCAACCATTATGTCCCATTCCTTTACCAACTTCAGTGCTCTGTGTGTTTAGACTCTCTTATTTGGGCTTTACTTTATTTCCTTTGAAAGATCAACTTAACATTCATCTTATAAGAATACAGGGTGAGATCCCTGCAAATACTTCATTAGGGTTAGTTCATTATCTTCCTCCAGAACGGAGTGGTCACACCCATAATCATTCAGTCTCCAGAGATCAACTTTGAAGTAGCCATATCTCTATGAAATTCATTCTCTTCACTGTGATCACGCAAGCTGCACATTCTTTTCCTAGTCTGTTAACTGCTGCTCTGACTTCTCCTGTCTTGACTCTATTATGTGAACAAATCAAATGTTCATTCACTATCACCTACTACTCCTGGATCTCTTGTCCTGTGGCCGCTCTCACTGTGCTAAACCTCAATCTTTTATTGCTCTCACCATTTTCCTCCTCAGTTTGACTGTGCTGTCGTTGCTTCTGGAGAAAGTTACAAATATTTATACTAAATATTTGCATTGGCCGATCTCTACTTGGCCCTTACTGCTACACAGAAATCCCTGATTGACTATCACATTCTTCAAAAGGATTGTTTTCTCTACTACTCCCCTCTCTTCTTATTCTGCAAAGGATCTCACTTCAAGCTTTCCTGAGGAAATAAGTATCAATTGAACACTCATTGTTCTCCCTTCATCCATATTTCAAAACCATATCACCATGCTTATCCTCTCTTTGTTTCAGAATGATAAAAAGTGTCCCTTCTGGCCAAGTGTAACCTTTTTCCACTCTTGTTACCCTAGTATCATTCCCTTTCTTTTTTCTCCAGTATTTTCATACCTACTGGCCCCCTATTAATAATAATAGTTAAGCATACCCATATCATCCCTCTTCTTTAAAAAAACTTTCATTTGATCTTAGTGTTGCCTCAAACTATGGTGGTATATATATATATATATAATCTTCCCTTTCACAGCCAAACTCCTGAAAAGAAAGAGAAAAGGAAAAAGAGATAAACATTATGTGCCAGGAAATTTGCTAACACTTTGCAAATATTATTTGTAATATCTCATTTAATCCTTACAACAACATGGGAGGTAGGTGCTATTATTATCTAATCCCCATTTAACAAATTGGGAAACTGAGCCAGACAGAAATTGTGACTTGCTCCATTTCACACAGATATAGTTGAATCTTTGAGATTCTAGGCTCAGGATTATAATACATCAACTAGCTTCCGTAGAGACTTATCTTTACTCATTTGTCTTTCTTTTTATATTTTTCCATTCCCTTCTAAATTCCTTACAATCTGTATTTTATTCCCTCGTATCATTTTGTTGAAACTAGTTTGGCTTTTTTTCCTTTAAAATCACCATTTCTTAATTGCTAAATTCAATTGTCTTTTGCAAATCCTTATACTTCTTGATGTACTTTAAATCTTTATACTTCCTGTACTCTTTTTTCTCTTTCTACTTTCTCCAGGTAATTGATTTCCTTCCAGTGGCTTCATCTATCTCCCATTGACTCTCCAAACTATATATCCAGTCCTCCTTTCTTCTCAGACCCATTTCCCTATATCTGTCAAAGTTACCACTCTTGTTTAGGTCCCTCCAGATTTGCAATTGTAGAGTCATACTCAACTTTCCAATTTCCTTTAACTGCTAAACCTTGTTGATTATACCTCCAAAACATCTCTCACATCTGTTCCCTTCGTTTCAGTTATACAGCCACAGAGCTAGTTCAGGTTCTCATCATATCTTGCCCAGGATATTGCAAAAGATTTCTAAAAGTCTCTTTGTCTCAAGTCTTTTATCCTTCCCTAGTCACACAGCTGCCAAAGTGATATTCTCAAAGATCAGATCTGACTGTCACTCTGTTGCTCAAAAATCTGTAGTGGCTTCTTGTTTTTAGAATCAAATACAAATTCCTCTTAGCTCTCGTAGCACATTACTCCCCTCCGTGACCCCTATGTTCCAGACAACTTAGCTTCTTTATTGTTTCCCAAATGCAACATTTCATCCAATTTCAACCTTTGAACATACACTGCTCCTAATAGCTGTAATATCCTTTTTTTTTTGCTTTGTTGAATCACCAGCTTCTTCCAAAGCAAAGCTCAGGTGCCATATTTTACTGAGTTTTTCTGATTCTTCCCTTGCATTATTAGTGTTTTCTTCTTTATCCACATTATTTTTACTCCCTACATATTTTGTACATTCTCTTTATGTATATGTTGCTTGTTCTGCAATAGGAAATAAAGTCTTTAAAGAGGGAATGTTTAATTTTTGTCTGTTTCCAATATAGTACTTGGAACATAATAGGTCCTCAATCAGTTGCTTAATGTAGCTAAATTCTTCCAGTCATCTAGAATTGGTCTTGGAACTATCTTTGACTCCTCCCTCTTCATCAATCCCTCTGTCCAATTAGTTGATTCTACTTGTACAACTTGAATTCATTGCCCTTTTCTTTTTTTCCCCTTAAAGACTTCTCTGCAGTTATGACCTTCTAAACTTCTTTCTTGGAGAGAAATCTCCATTAGGTTTCTTTGATTCTTTCCTGGGCTATTTTTTTCTTCTTCTATCTTCCATACAGCTCTTAACATGATACTCCTAAAACACAAGATTGACCACATCACTCTCCTGCTCAGAACTCTTGAATTGGCTGTGTTGCTTCTGAAAAGGATTTTAAACCTGCAATCTGTGGCCTTATTTATAAAATATTTTATAACAACTTTAATATAATGGGGTTCCTTTGTAATTCTATGTATTTTATTTTGCATGTTGAAAAACATCATTGAAAAATAGATTCATTAGCTTTATTAGACTGCCCCAAAAAACCCTCTAAAATCTTGCTTCCTCCTGCCTTTTTAGTCTTATTTCATATTATTCCCTTCCACACTCCCTTCAAGTTGGCCTGCAACATTTCATTTAAAACCATTTCTTTACCTACTTCTTCTTTCTCTTCATTTACACAAACGGCAGCCATGTCTGGAATACATTCTATTTAAATAGTTCCAAATCCACCTAATCATATGATTGTCCAGCTTTAGTCACAAGAAATCTTTTGTTGAAATTTACCCAAGCTATTTTTACATTTCTCTAATTTATCCCTTTAAACTCTGTCAAAAAGGAAACAATATTAGCTTCACATGGGCCTATTCTTGATGCCAGAATAGTTCTTTTTGAGTATTACTTGTTTCTCTAGGTGTTCATTAACTAAACCCATTTAAAACAGTTTGGAGGCCAAAGTTAATTATATAATATCTCCTTTTGAAATAATATTCCAAGAATATTAGGAATGTGGGAATGGGAAACAGTGTAAGTTTTTACGGATTCTACAATCTTAGTAATCATCCAGATTGATAGCTTATGACTCTATTTTTAATACTTTGGCCAATAAAAATTAATTTTGTTTTCAAACTTTAAATAAAGTATTTTGTTAATATGTTTGCAAAAAATTCCTGCTTACTCAAATTTTTTTTTAAGGAGCATCAGTAACTGCAAAATGTAGTATTAATGTTACTTTAGATTTAACAAAATTCTTATTTATCCATGCACAATTCAATTTAGGCTTGATTTTCTATTGCCCTAATGTTTTATTACTATATTCTTTGTTCTGTCTTACATAATTTCCATAATCAGAACATATGAAGAGATTGAGTGTGTCTATTTCTATATATAATCTGAGATTAAGAACATTCTTAGGTGAAAAAACAATTCATTTAGCATAAAATGAGCCTAGTGAAAGGGTTACATTTTCCATATTTCCACTATCTTTCTGTAGGCTTTAGTTTAAATTTGGCATTTTTCAGAAACTTTGTAAATTGATTTAAAAATTGGTATACTTGTACTTTTAATTTCTTAAAGGTTGCTACAAATTAGAAAACTCAAGGCCAATTTTCCTAATGAATATAAGTGCAAAAAACTTGCAACAGAAATATTAGCAAGTAAGTTACAATATCTAAGAGGTTATACACTATGACCATATTAAATTTATATTAGGAGTGAAAGGTTGATTTAATATTAGAAAAACTAAACAACAGCTAATATTAATAACAAAAACACTTTTTAAAAATGATGATTGTTGCAGTAGAAGTAAATAAGGCTTTTGATAGTCTGCAGCACCATTTTATGTTAAAAAAAATATTAAAAACAAGAGGCAGTTAAGTGAATAGAATGCTGACCCTGGAGTGTGGAATACCTGAGGTCAAATCTGGTCTTAGATTCTTGACACTTAGAGACTGTGTGATACTGGGCAAGACACTTAATTCCAATTTCCCAGTCAAAGATAAATATTTATTAGAAATAAAGGAACCATTTAATTGTCTAATAGTATCTATCTAAAATAAAAAGTCAGCATTACCAATCATAATGGAGAAACACTAGCGGTCTTTCCAATGAACTCAGGGTAAAACAAGTTCCAGAAACAGTAGCTTTAGCCAAAAGATATGAAAAAGAAAAGAAATAGTCACAAGTAAGGAATAAACCAATTCTTGCTTTTTTTGCAAATGATATGCTATACTTTGAGAATCCTAGATGTTCAACTGAAAACTAATAGAAACAGGAACTTAATAAAGTGACAAAGGAACATCATAAATTCAGAAAAATGAGACTTTATTATAGTTGCCAATACTCAATAAGAAGAGATAGAAAAAGAAAAATTCCATTCAGAACAACTACAAAATGAATAAAATATATGGTAATCTACCAATAAGCACAAGAGTTTATACGAATATAACCAGCAAAGTTAGAAGGTACAATGGATAGAAATCTGGGTCTGAAGTCAGGAAGACTCATTTTCCTGAGTTCAAATCTGAACTCAGATACTAACTGTGTGACCCTGGTGACTCACTTGGCCTTATTTGTCTCAGTTTCCTCATCTAGAAAATGAACTGGAAAAGGAAATGACAGACCACTCCGGTATCTTTGCCAGGAAAATCCTGGAGTCACAAAGAGTTGGACATGACTAAAAAGACTGAACAAAACACTTTATAAGAATAGATACATATAACCAGAAATATAACTTAACTGCATGGCTAGACTGTACCAATATAAAATGATAATGATGTCTTTACAGATGCCTCCAAAGAAAATATTTGTGCTGTATGCTCTCATGATTTAACCATAAAGAGAGTAGTCAGAATTCCTTTTCAGTCCACTCAGCAGAATGAATTATTTGCAATCATGCAAAATATATATAAATAAATATAATAAATATAATTACTGATTCAGCCTATTCAGTAGGTGTGGCACAAAGAATTTCCACAGCCCAAATAAAATTTGCAGCTTTTAGTATTTATCAGCTCTTTGCAGAACTTCAAGAGCAAATGAGAAAGCATCCAAGCAAGATTTATTTCTTGCATGTCCACTCACATAGGACTTCCAGGTCCTATTTTTGATGGAAATTCAAAGGCAGATATCCTTTTAACTATGTTAGCCAGTACTCCTTTATTTCAGGAAGCCCAAGAATCTCATTCTAAATATCATCAGGCTTCTCGAGCTTTATGTTTATAATTTGGAATAACAAGAGAGGAAGCTAGGAGCATAGTAGAAAGCTGTACAGCTTGCCTTCTTTCCCACGCTCCTACACTCCCTCCAGGGAAGAACCCTGGTGGTTTGAGAGCCAATGAAATCTGGCAAATGGATGTGACCCACTATAAATCTTTTGGTCATCTGTCTTTTATCCACGTGGTAATGGATACCATTAATCTATAGATTTAATGCTGAGCCAATCAAAACATCAAAAGGTAACTTTATAGAACTAGAAAAATAATAAACTTCGCCTGCAGAAACAAAAGGCCAACAATCTTGAGGATGATAACCCAAAAAAAGTGGGAAAGAAGGGGACCTAGCTGTATCAGATCTAGTAGCTGATACATTGTAGGTGCTATATAAATGTTAATTTCCTTTTGTTTCATATTCCTTTCCCCTTCAAACTATACTTCCAGGTGTTATTCATTGAAACTATTTGGTTTATAAATAAAAAGGCTGGTGAATGGATTAGGTTAGGTATACACAATTTCATAAATATTTGAACATAGCATAATCAAGAATTCCGTTTATTGATAATCAACTTCACACATAAACTCAGTAAGATAAATGAATATCAGGGAATTAAAGAGGGTCAGAGGAGTTAAAAGAAAATTTTGATTACAAAAGTTTGCAGAAATTAAATCTACCCAAAATATATGGGGAATAAAGCATATAAAAACAGTCATTCCCCACTTGCTAAACGGTCAAAGGATATAAGTGGACATTTTTAAAAATTTAATTATTTATGATATTTTTTAAAAATTGAATTTCAAATCTCCTACCTTCAACCCCACCCCTACCCACTGAGAAAGCAAGCAATAGGCTAGTAGTTATATACATGAAATCATGTAAAACATTTCCATAAAAGCAAGAAAAAGAAAATTATACTTTGTTTTGTACTTAAGAGTGTTCATTAGTTCTCTTTCTGGAGATGGATAGCACTTTATTAATAATTCTTTGGAATTGTCTTGGATCAATGCATTGATCAGAGTAGCAAAATCTTTCACAGTTGATCATTATAATATTACTATGTACAATGATCTGCTTCTATTCATTTCACATTGCTTCAATTCATATAGGTCTTTCCGTGTTTTTCTGAAATCATTCCTCTCATTATTTCTTATAGCATAATAATATTCCATCACAAGCATATGCTACAACTTAATTCAGGCATTCTCCAATCGCTGGGCACTCCTCAATTTTTCATTCTTTGCCATCACAAAAAGATTGTATTAATATTTTTGTACATATAGACCCTTTCTTTTTTCTTTTTTTTTTTTTTTTTAAATCCCTGGGATTTAGATCTAATAGTGATGTTGCTGGGTCAAAGAATGTGCAGTTTTATAGCCCTTTGGGCATAATTCCAAATTACTCTCTACAATGATTGGACCAGATCACAACTAAATAGTTCATTAGTATACCTGTTTTCCCATATTCCCTTGAGAGAGAACATAGAGTTGTTTTAGTTTGCATTTCTTTAATCAGTAGTGATTAAGAGGTTTTTTTTTTCATATAACTAGGAAACTTCCTTCTTCTGAAAGCTTCCTAAAAATTTATTTCTTATGAGAAGAAATTTAAAGTCTCCATATATGAAAAAAAAAAATACTCCAAATTAGTAGTAAGAGATGTATATAAATTAAAACAACTCTGAAATTCCACTTTATGTCCATAGGGTTGGCAAAAATTACAAGATAAAAATAACAATTTTTGAAGGAGTTGTCAAGTAGTTCAACTATTCTGAAAAATATAAAACCATACCCTAGCAGTATAATCATATGCATTAAAGTGTGTATATCTTTGACTTAGTTATACCACTATTAGGCCTATACCTCAAAGAGTACAAAGAAAGGGAGAAAGATTTCAATTGTAAGAGAGTTGTTTTTCTTTTTTCTTATTTTTTAATTGCTAAAATATTCAGTGGCTTTCAAGAAAGAAGACTGAAAGGGATACTAGGAAAACTGTGATGATAAAAAAAAAATCAGCAGGCAGCAAAAAAAAAAATTTATAGCAACATTTTTTGGTAGCTAAACGAATTGTATATAAATGGGATATCAATGTACCATATAACACTTGAAAGAACTTACATGAATTGAGGCAGAGTGATGTAAGCAGAGCCAGAAGAACTTAAGAAATGACTATAGGGGCAGCTGAGTGGTGCAGTGGCTAGAGCACTAGCCTTGAATTCAGAAGGATCTGAGTTCAAATTTGGCCTTGGGCACTTAATACTTCCTAGCGCTGTGACCCTGGGCTAGTCACTTAACCCTAATTGCCTCAGCAAAAAAAGAAAGAAAGAAAAGAAATAACTACAGCCTTGTTTTAAAAAAAAAAAAAAAAAATAGCTATAGGAGACTTAAGAACTCTGACCAATATAATGATAAATACAGAAGACTGATGAATTATACTTAGCACCTTTTGATAATTAATAAACTAGAGGTGCAGAATGAAATGAATATATACTTTTAGACACAGCCAAAATGCAGATTTATTTTACTTTGTTTCAAATGAAGGTTTTTATTTGGCAGGGAATAAAGGTGGCACTGGGAGAGGAGTAGTGATAGTGATACCATAAAAAAGAAGAAAAGAGCATCAGTGAATCATTACGAAAATATATAAGGAATTTCAGAAGAGGACATATGCAAGGAGGGTAGTATTGAAACTAACATATTAATTTTGAAATATACAATTTAAAATTCTCAGTTTAACATTAAATTCTCTTTCTTTGTATACAATGTTCATATTTGATAAGCCATATTAGAAAAAAGAAAGTTTTTAACCATCAATACAAATTTGAAGCATCCTCATCACATTGAAAGAGTGAAGGGAAAACTCATTATGAAAATGAGAATTTCTTCAGTGGGCCATTTAAAAAATATATAAATAGAAGTATCTACTTCTGGTATGTCTAAAACCATTTTGTACATTATTTTCTTCTTGATTTTTGTTGCCTTAGGAAGGAAGACTTCAAGAAGTAATTGAAACACTTTTATCTTTGGAAAAACAGACCCGTACTGTGAGTAGACTGCATGAGAAATCATAATTTACTATTGATTTAACTTAAGGTTTTTATATGCACAAATAAATTATTTCCATTTGTACAGGCTTCTGATATGGTGTCTACATCTCGAATTTTGGTTGCAGTGGTGAAGATGTGTTATGAAGCTAAAGAATGGGATTTTCTTAATGAAAATATTATCCTTTTGTCCAAAAGGAGGAGCCAATTAAAACAGGTAACTTTGTCTTTCCTTTGAAAAAACCCAGCATATATAAAGAGGTTTGAGCTCTATATAGAGATCATTTGCCTTAACCTGTTTGTAAGTGTAATATTTTCATAGTTGGTTTGATTCTGTTCATGATTATCTTCTGTATCAAGAAGTGGTTTGTGAATACCCAGTTCTCTCTTCAAAAACTCAGTGGTGCTCTTTGCTTATTTGCTCTAATTTGACAAAGTTCTAACTTCACTGATATGATTATTTCCTGCAATAGTATGTCTCAGTCAAATTATTCTCTGTCTTTGTCACTTTTATCCATGATCTCCCATTACATGGGTACCAGTGGGACATACTAATGTACTGGTTGGAACTATCTTTCTTCATTGTATGTGATGAATACATCTCTTCTGGTAAAAGGATGCTATCACTTACGTTTTTTGGATGCGTAATTCTTTCTTGATAATCTGTTTCATTAACTATGTATGACACATCTTTCCATTGCTCTTTGTACAACTTAAAACAACTTTATTTTTCAAAGATAGGTATTCACTAATTCACAGAAATATAGAATCACCAGGGGTATACTGGTGTTAAAAAAGATAAAGGCATTGGCTTTAGGAAATAGTTTGAGAACAAAAATTCCACATAAGCTCCTAAATGCAGTTCCACCACTTTATCCTCTTTATGCCTAGAATCACTTCTTTGTTCACAGTATCTTTCTTCCCTTTCAGGAATATTAACTGTGTGACTCTGGGCAAGTCACTTAATCCCTATTTATCTTAGTTTTTCATCTGTAAAATGGGGAAGCACTGGAGAAGGAAATGACAAACCTTCCAGTCTTTGCCAAGAAGATTCATGGACCAAAGTCCATGGGGTTACATAGAGTCAAATACCACTGAACAATAGTAGTCAGGTTGTACAGCCTAAATAAAAGATGGAAGGCATAATGCTTTGGGAATCAAAAAGACTTGGTTGTAGGCATGGGTTTGCCACTAGATGGCTGTGTGAGCTTGGGATGAGATGAAGTAGAGTGGTGGCAGTGAAGCATTTATGAAAGACAATATGAAGATACAATCCCTTGTCAGATGTTTGAATATTGGGGGGTGGGGAGAGTGAAGAATGTAAGATGAGTAACTAGGGTAGTGTTATTCTAGGCAGAAATGGGAAAATTAGAAAGACTGGATTGCTTGGGGGGGGCGGGAGGAGAGATAATTCCATTTTTGAACATGTTGAGTTTAAGGTATCTATAGGATTATCTCATTGAATACTCATATATTGCTTTCTAATCTCTAAAAGAGGCAGCATGGTGCTATCAAAAGAGAATTGAACTAAAAATTAAAATTCTTGAGTTTAAGCCTTAGTTTCCTTCTTCAAAGATTATGGACAACAATTTACATTTCTTTGAGCCTCATCTATCCCACATGTAAAATGGGATAAATGGAATTTATACTTCATCTCTATCAATTATAAGGAAAGGTATGTGTAAATGTTATATAAATTTAAATTTTTAGCAGACTCCTCTACAATATATCTTTTTTATATTTCTCATTTGTGCTTCCTTGGTACATTTTATTAACAGCATGTCCTTTCCAAAATTGCCTGTAAATGTTTTCTCTTCAAGAAGTTAGAACATAGAAATTCATTATTCATATAAATCTCTTGCTCTAGGCATTAGAGAATGAAAGTGAAATTTATTTCAAAAAGAATCTGACCTTGTTTTCTGAGTTATTTTTTAAAAAAATTTTTTTAAATATAATTTTACTTCATTAAATATTTTTCAATTGCATGTAATTTCATTTTTTTAAATTGAGATAGAAATTATCTGCCTTTCCCACTTCTTGAGAAAGCAACCAATATGATATTTTACATGTAAAATCATGCAGAGCATTTCATGTTATAAAATTCAAGAAAAAGAAGGTTAAAAAACTGTTTTACTTAGCCCTTTAAGTTCATCAATTCTCTCTCTAGAGATATATAGCATTTTTCATCATGAGTCCTTTAGAATTCTCTTGAATCGTGTTTTTTGCTCCGAGGAGCACTTACCTTACTGTTTACAGGGCTAAGAGAATTTTTTAAATCACAATTTAAAATATATTGTAGTGACCTAAAATAAGTCACTTCACTTCTCTGTTCCCCTCCTCCCCCTAGTAATTGTGTAACATTTAAGTTGCAGAGGAGATGCTGTTCTACATCAGTGGAGAGTTTCATCACTGAAATTATTTTTACCAATGATACTCAAAGAATGGTAAAAATAAAATTCATTATTAAGGATTACTATGGTTTTGATTGAGATAATCTTACATATATGAATATGAAGTTTAAACGTTCTGATTGTGTGAGGACTCTAGTTGGCTTCTTATTACTTTCAGGCTATCCACACTAATTATACCTTTTAGATTAAATTTATTGATGTCAATTGATATTCTTAATTCCCTAGCTCCATCAGGTAGAACCTGCCTCACATTAGTGATACTGCGATACTGCAGAAGATTATGAAAATGTTTACCAGTTAGTATGAACTTAGAGGATCTAGGCAGTTGTATCATCAAAAGATTAGGCCCTTAATCTCTTAGAAATCTAGAACTAAGCAAGAGACCCTAATAGTAATACAATACTCCTATTTTTCAGATGGAGAAATTAGGTCCAGAGAAATTATTACATACAAAGCCCTGGTCTAAGAATTGGGAGAGAATAAAAATTTAGAAGGAAATTTATCAGTATGGTTTAGTAAAGGGAAAGTCCTTATGTAGATATGTATAGTTGCACAGTTACACTTAAAAGAAAGAAATTGGAAATTATCTAGTTCACACCTTTTCATTTTATGAAAGGTAACACTGATCCCAGAAAAGTGAAATGACACACATAGTTTTGGGATGTTCAAATTTAGGTCTCCTGATTTATTCTTTCTAGTGCAGAGCAATATATAATGATATTACTCAATATAGTAAAAACTACTTAAGATTGTGAACAAGGAAAACCTCATAGATAAAGAAACATTTGAGTTAATTCTGTAACTATTTAGTGGCTTAGCAGAAACTTAGCTCTCCTGTATCCTAATCTAATGTTTTCTCTATTAAATTGAACTGTGTCACTTTATACCATAAAATGATGGAGTTTTAATGTAATTCAACTTCTTTTGTATTTACATATCAATGAAAATTATATTTTTGCTGTGAAAGTATGATTTATTTTTTTTTATTATAGCTTTTTATTTACAACATATATGCATGGGTATTTTTACAGCACTGACAATTGCCAAGCCTTTTATTCCAATTTTTCCCCTCCTTTCCCTCCACCCCCCTTCTCCCAGATGGTAGGTTGACCAATACATGTATACATGTCCAAACAGTTATTTTTTGAGCAAAACTTAATGTAAGTAAATATAAATAAGCCTTTAGGGTTTTTTTTAACATTGCCAAAAAGTAATGGCTTAATTCATTGATTATTACTCTGTGCCCAGGAGTATGAAATTCACTCAGAACATAACCTTTCTAATTACTTACCTTCAGTGTCTTTCGTAGAAACAGCAATTTTTTTTCTCATTAGGATATTGATTTTTGTGGCATTTTTTTCATGCCAATATAATTTCTCATGCTTGGATAAATTTTAGTTGATCAAATGATATTTTTCTAGAAATCATTTATCATTTACAATGTCAAATGAATATGGACTATGTACCAGAATACTTTGCATTAATTGAAAGAATATGAAAACTACAGTAGAATATCTTGGGATGTGGATGAATCCTTGCGTCTTTTTTTGTGTAGCTAAAGATGAGCTCACTAAGTACTGAAATTTCAAAACTTTTTGATGAGCCTTTCTTTTCTAAATGATACTTTATATGTTTCATTATCCTAGACAGAACCTAACCTTAAAGTGAATATAATTTAATCTTTTCTCGATAACTTAATGTCATTCTTGTGAATGTTGTAATGGCATTAAGTATGGTGTGACGGAAAGAGCCCTGGATTTGGATTCAAAATACCTGGGATTGAATTTCAGCTCTGTCACTTTAAGCAATTCATAGTTGACTTCCTTTGATCTCACTTTCATATTGTGTTGGACTTAATGCATAAAGCCCCCCTCCATATTTAAAGTATGGATTACTGTCAGTCATCATGAGAAGGCATTGAAAGGCTCTTGAGACATACAGATGGCTCTTATGTTCCTCTCCTGTCCACCCAAAACTTATAGAAGTCTTATGTTTCATTACTGACTCCCTTCATCCAGAGTCTATATGTGTTGTGTAGCTATAATATATAACCATCAAAGTGCTGCTTTCTTTCCTCACAGCAAACTAACCCTTCAGAGCATTAGCTATAATCTTTAGTTTTCTAGTTTTCTAAAGCTGTGTTTTTTGCTGGGTAATTGAGAATTGCTACTTTGCTGTGTATTTGTGTATTTTTTTTTTTATTTAATAATTTTTATTTACCAGATATATGCATGGGTAATTTTACAACATTGACAATTGCCACACCCCTTGTTCCAATTATTTGTGTATCTCTAACTATAATCAGATCTTTAACACCTTTGAAATGTTTCAGATTCAGATTTTTACTCTGTTATTTTAATCACTAAAATAAACAACTTTGCTTTATTTAGATTTAATTTTAGTTACACAGACTTTTTGTGTTATTTTATATAGGCAGTTGCAAAAATGGTTCAACAGTGCTGCGTTTATGTTGAGGAAATCACAGATCTTCCCATCAAACTACGATTAATTGATACTCTTCGAATGGTGACAGAAGGAAAGGTAAACTAGTGGCATAAATTGGCATATAGAAAATATTTAATGATTTTTAACGTCTTATCTACAGTTGAGGGACTTTTATATAGAAAGATTCTGGATGTGATCCCATCTTTGTAAGTGTGAATATTAAAATGAAGATTAACTCTAGTCATCCTTGCTGATTCCCTGGCCAGTTGAAGATAAATATTCAACCAGATATTTCCTGTTTGGTCTTTTTTTTTTTTTTTTTTTTACTGAGGCAATTGGGGTTAAATGACTTTCCCAAGGTCACACAGCTAGGAAGTGTTAAGTGTCTGAGACTAGATTCGAACTCAGGTCGTCCTGACTTCAGGGATAATGCTCTAACACTGCACCACCTAGCTGTCCTCTCTGGCTTGATTTTTGTGGGAATTATTTTCTTTTTGTATTCTTGAATTTTAAATAATTTTATTTTTACCAAAGAGGCTGAACCCCCTTGGCAATCTGGAGAAGCCTATAGGCCTCTTCTTAAAAGGAAACCAATTATATTGAAGTAGAGAAATACAATTATCAAAAAACTTAATGAAAACAAAACTTACAGACCCCAGGTTAAAAATCTATGATTTAAGCTGTAATAAAAAAAAAATTAATCTCCTAAAACAGCTAGATGGCGAAGTGGATAGAGTACCTGGATTCAGTACCCTGAAGTCAGGAGGACCTGACTTCAAATCTGGCCTCAGACACTTAACATTTCTTACCTGTGTGATCCTGGGCAAGTCACTTTAACCCCAATTGCCTCAGCCAAAAAATAATAATAATAATAATTTCCTAGGTTATTTAGGTTGTTGGGGCAGTTAGGTGGTACACTGGATAGAGTGCTAGGTCTGAAGTAAGAAAGATTCATTTTTCTGAGTTCAAATTTAGCCTTAAACATTTACTAGCTTTGTGACTTGGGGCAAGTTACTTAACCCTGGTTGCCTAAATTTCCTTATCTGTCAATTGAGCTAGAAGAGAAGGATATGACAAACTATTCCAGTATCTTTGCTAAGAAAACACCAACCAGGGTCCCATAGAGTCAGACATGACTAAAAAGCAACTTAACAATAATAGGGACTGGGAAGTTAAGAGATCTTGGTTCTAGTGCTGATTCTGCCACTAATTAACTGTGTAACTTTGAGTAACTTTAATAAAGGGATTAGTCTCAATGAACTCTAAGGTCCTTACAAGAAAACCTCAAAACATATCATAAAGAGTTTAACATGATTGAAATGGCTCAATAATAACAAATTGCAAGTGCATTTTAATGTTTGTTGAAAAAAATTAAAACTTTAGTTATATTTATTTGCATTGTATGCTCTAAAGCCATTAGTTTTTAATAGTATAAAGCTATTTCTAATCTATAATATTACATTAAGTACAAATCAGATTGAATATTGTCTAAGAATTGTAGCTACTAGGGCTACAAATGTATTTTACAGAATTGGACTTTGAAGGGACCTGGTTAGTCATCTAATCCCACCCATATCAGAGAAAATATTAACAAATATTGACCAACTAAATATCCCAATAAGTGGTCTTCCAGTCTCTGCTTGTAGACATCAAATAGATGTTCACCCTAGGACTTCAGACTAATTATCAGGAACTTTTTTTTGACAGGAGGATTAAATTTTCCTCTTTCAGCTTCCACATGTTACTTCTGGTTTTTTCTTTTAGAGTTAGCAAAACAATCTAATTCTTCCACTTGGCAGCTCATCACATATTTGATAGTAGCTGTTGTGTCCCTCTGATATTCTCTAAAATAAACATTGCCAATATCTTTATATGATGATCTTCATATGACGTGGAGTTAAAGTCATTCATCATCTTGGTTGCCTTCTAGATTTTTGATATATAAGTGTACAAACATTTATCTCTGTTGAATTTTATCTTAGTAAATTTAGCCCACTGATGTTTTAACTATAAAAATCTTTTAGGATAATGACTTTATCAAGTTATAATTACCTACTATGAAAATGAGCCTAGATTTTTTTTTTTTTTTTTGATTAAGGAGAAGGCTTGACACTTTTTTTTTTTTATTATAGTTTTTATATACCAGATATATGCATGGGTAATTTTACAACATTGACAATTGCCAAACCTTTTGTTCCAATTTTTCTCCTCCTTCCCTCGACCCCCTCCCCCAGATGGCAGGTTGACCAATACCAATAAATTAAATACAATATATGTATACATGTCCAAACAGTTATTTTGCTGTGCAAAAAGAATCAGACTTTGAAATAGTGTACAATTAGCCTGTGAAGGAAATCCAATATGCAGGCAGACAAAAATAGAGGGATAGGGAATTCTATGTAGTGGCTCATAGTTATCTCCCAGAGTTCTTTCGCTGGGTGTACCTGGTTCAGTTCATTACTGCTCTATTGGAACTGATTTGGTTCATCTCATAGTTGAAGATGGCCACGTCCATCAGAATTGATCCTCATATAGTATTGTTGTTGAGTATATAATGCTCTCCTGGTCCTGCTCATTTCACGCAGCATCAGTTCATGTAAGTCTCTCCAGGCCTTTCTGAAATCACCCTGCTGGTCATTTCTTACAGAACAATAATCCAGAATATTCATATACCATAACTCATGCAGCCATTCTCCAATTGATGGGCATGCACTCAGTTTTCAGTTTCTGGCCACTACAAAGAGGGCTGCCACAGACATTCTTGCACATACAGGTCTCTTTCCCTTCTTTAAAATCTCTTTGAAATATAAGCCCAGTAGTAACACTGCTGGGTCAAAGGGTATGCACAGTTTGATAACTTTTTGAGCATAGTTCCAAATTATGAGCCTAGATTCTTGAAGGTTGTACCAATAGACCACAAGCTCTGGAAGATCCTTCTAAGTTAAAAAGACTTTAAGAAGTGGGCAGGGAGGATGGGAATAAGCAATTAAGTGCTTACTGTGAGTCCTTCATTGTGCTAAGCACTTTATAGATATTATTTCATATGAAAGTATAGGCCCAGTGGTAGACTCTTATTATCCAAAGTCCAGCCTGGATAACTTTGGAGGTTCCTCTCCCAATTTGTTGCAGAATGAGAAATTTCTTAAAGAATAAATTCAGTAATATGAAACATAGATACTTTGTAAACCTTAAAGCATTATGTAAATGTCACCTATTATATTATGAGGAATAGAGGAAACATAATAGATTTAGAACCGCAAGTAATTTAATAAGCCATCTAGTCCAACCAAAGTATGTGTTGAAAGAATGCAGTTACCCTCATTGATAAGATTCCAGGCTTTGTAGAGTCAAAGAAATATTGGTTTTCTTTGTTCTTAATCATTTTAATCCAGTTAGCATTCAAAAAGATTAGCCTTTTGGATTAACAATCTGTTCAATAAAAATTTTTAAATTAATGTTGTATAAACTATAGTAACTGGACCATAGAATTAGTGCTTAAGAACATTTATCTAGGATAGATACATTGAGAATCAGGCATTGAGTTTTAACCAGAATTGAATAATGGGAAGAGGAAGGAAAGTGGAAAGAAACTTTTGTTAAGCTATTACTATATGCCAGTCACTATGCTAAGTGCCATCAAATTTTTCATTTGATCCTCACAAGAAATCTGAGAGGTAGATGCTATTATTATTTCTCTTTTACAATTGAGAAAACTGAAGCAGTGGTCACACCGCTAATAATAGTTTAAGACTGGAGTTGAACTCAGATCTGACTCCAGGTTCAGTGCTCTATCCCCTACCTAGATGAAGAGAGCAATTTGGATTGTATTTATGAAATTGTATGGGTTAATTCATGATTCCATGATGCTTTTCAGCACAAAACCCCATTTTTTTTTTGTTTTTATTTCTTATGTCTTTTATTTTTAACCTGTTCTTCCCCCTGAAACAAAATCAGTTGCACAAAACCCCAAAACAAAATATCATCTCATAGCTTAAGTAACATTCTATACCCATATTCCCTTTCCTCTCTACTGAGCAGATAGAGAAGTGTTTGTTCATCTGTTACCCAGTAATTTCAATGAGTTCAGCTTCCTTTTAGTGTTTGCGTTTATCACTCTCTATAATATTCTAGTTCTGCCTACTTTGTTCAACTTCATTTTATATGTTTCCATATTATCTTTCTATTTGTCATACTTGCTCTTCTAGTTTATATTCCCTTGTTTATCTATTTACCACACTCTGTGACTACTTGTCATTTTTTTTTCAATGATGCAATATGCTTATAAACCTTAGAATATTATAATCTCTATTAAAGAGTTAAAAATGATAGTGTTCCAGAGGACAACAGAGAAGCATACAATAGGCTCTGATAGGATAAAATATTTCTGGTGGTGACTAACTTTTAAGAAATGGAATAAAGGATATCATTGAAGAAACATAGAATTAGAAAAGATGGTGTGCTAAAAATTTCATGAGAGCAAGAAATAACCAGTGACATTTCAAGGACTACATTAGCTACAGGAAGTTCTCCAGCACATCAGGGAGCTCCTCTAGGAGAACATAGATAAAAATCACTGAACATAAAAAAAAGGCATACATCAGTGTCTTCCAGTAAAGGGAAAACCATCATTGTAAGATTCATAGATGCATTCAAGCTGGTATTGAAGCAAGAAGTGAGTTAAAAATCCATTAAATGTAATAATTTTGGTTATGTAAAACATATAGCAGATAATATTTTGGGAGACCCAAAACACTTAATGTGGTTTTAATAATAAAAGTGTAAGACTTCTGAAAATATTTATCAAGGGGCATTCTGTTTTTTAAGTATTTTTTTTTAAGGTAGTTGCTTTATGTCTAATAAATAAGATGATTTTATCAAGTTGAATTTTATTATACTTATTATTTTAAAGTTTTAGCTCATTTCTGTGGGAAGTTTTTTGTTTTTTTTTTTTTTTTGTTTGTTTGTTTTTTTTCAGCAAATGTGCCTTTTATTTCTAGATCTATGTGGAAATCGAACGTGCTCGATTGACTAAAACACTAGCAACTATCAAAGAACAAAGTGGTGAAGTCAAAGAGGCAGCATCCATTTTGCAAGAGCTGCAGGTAATGAGTTATGGACAAATCTTCATCTGCAGAAATCAGTACATTTTTTATAGAGGTAACCCATATTAAAGTGTTAGCCTCTTTTCTCAACTATTTAGAATAAGAATGATTTCTAACAAGGTATGAAATTTAATGAAGTAGCCATAATGTGTGCAATTACATTTCAACTAAATTCTGCCAACCAACTTTTGAAGAGAAATTTCAAATGTATCAAATTGACTTTAGTTTTGAACATTTAATTCTACAAAAAGTGGAATAAATTATTTAAGTGACATAAGTAATAAGCTGTTTCTTCCTCTGCGTTCTGGATTTTAAATTTTAATATAAATTGTACTGAGCATTAGAGCTTCGTATTTTAATTATAGTCTAAAATGGGTTAAATTCAGTACATGGGACAAGGCCTCAAAAATGGCAAGAAATCTTAATTCAACAATAGGTACTTTTCCTATCTACTTGCTTATTGTGTGGTTCTGATAAATTACACATTCATCAACAGTGATTTTAAGGTCCTTGATGAACCGTGTGTCCTTTATCTTAATATCTCCATACATGCATGTAGTTTAAATATAATTAAATTTGTTGAACAAAAGAACAGACACACAAGAGAAGTTGTAGTAATCACGTAAACCAGATGTCCACATTAAAGTTTGTTTAATCCTGGGTGATAAAGTTTGTTTAATCCTGGATGATTTAGATAATTCTGAAGATTCCAGTAATGCAAATAATGTTATTGAGCAAAGCTTTTAAAATGTTGGATGCCCTGTGAACTATATCAATTCATTTGTCTTGAACAACCATTTTTATTTAGATAAAAAGGTCACAAAAACCAAATTAAGTAAATGGCATCTTTGTTTTCATGTTTTAGTGTATAGATATTGCTAACCATGATAAATTTAATTTTGTACTGTACCCAACATAGTTTCAAATATTACTTGGTAAGAACAATTATTTATATCTGTTCCTTCTTAATTCAATTATATTATTTTTAAAAATATCATTAAGTGATTATTTTTTTAAAATATAGCCAAGTAATTTCTCTGAAAAATTACTTCTTCACCCAGGTGGAAACTTATGGATCCATGGAAAAGAAAGAGAGAGTGGAATTTATCTTGGAGCAAATGAGACTTTGCCTAGCTGTGAAGGATTACATTCGTACTCAAATCATAAGCAAAAAAATTAACACCAAATTCTTTCAAGAAGATAATACAGAAGTAAGTTATTTTCCCCTACTTACATTTACATTCTTAACTTTAAAATTCTTCAGTAGAATAGTCCATGAAATCTTATTCATTATGGGTTGTTGGGTTTTTTTTTCCCTCCAGAAGTTAAAGTTGAAATACTATAATTTAATGATTCAACTGGATCAACATGAAGGTTCCTATTTGTCCATCTGTAAGCACTACAGAGCTATATATGATACTCCTTGTATCCAAGCTGAAAGTGAAAAGTGGCAACAAGTAAGATTATTATTATATGAAATTGTATTGCTATTTGTTGTAATATGTTAGACTTTAGTTTAAGTAGAACTAAATGTTAGCCTTTTCATCACTTTTTCTGCAATTATCTGGTAGTAATTTACATATGAAAGTCTATCGTGGTTTCTGATTTAGACTAACATGTTTAATGGCCAGATAACATCATGGACTACTTTTAAAGAAATAAAATTTAATTTACACACATATACATAACATATATATATATATATATATATATATATATATATATATATATATATATATATATATATATATATATATATATATATATATATATATACATAACATATATGTGCATACTCTGTTGCTGGCACAACTTTCATCTAATTGCAATTGTCAGCATTTATATAATTTCTTGAAAGTTGTCTTTTTAAAATATTCCTAAATTAGATATGTTCTCTACAGTATTGTTTATTTAGTTAATTTTTTTAAAAAGAAACTTTCCCTCACAATTCTAAAGTACACAAGTCAGGTTCTGTGATAAATCCAATAAATAAATCACAAAACCTATTATAGACAGCTACCAGTTGAAGAGGAGCAGACTAAATAATACCCTCTTGGAATTAAGTATTAAATTTCATGTAAAAAGAACTGCATAAGGACTTAAAGGGTTACAATAATCTGTAAATGCAATTTCAGAATTTCAGTTCCTACTTAAGTCATATAGTCATTTGACTTGTATATAAAGTGGAATTGCGCTTTTTTAGTATGTAACATATGGCTGTAGTTTAACTTACATATTTTTTAAGGACTTAATTAATTACCTTTTCTAGGCTCTGAAGAGTGTAGTTCTTTATGTTATTCTGTCCCCCTTTGACAATGAACAGTCGGATTTGGTTCACCGAATAAGCAGTGACAAAAAATTAGAAGAAATTCCCAAGTATAAGTAAGTATATTTTGTAACAATACACTATGCCTTAACACTGCCTATTAACAGAACACTAGTATGTTTTTGGTTTTGTTTTCCTTAAAAAAAAAAAAAAAAAAAAAAAAAAAAAAAAAAAAAAAAAAAAAAAAAGATGGCTTTAGGGGTAGGGAAAAAGCATGACTCTGCCTTGCTTACTTCTGGTTGATATGAGCCTATGAGCCTGTGTACTAGTCACATAATAAAATAATAAATCTCTGTTTTCTGTAGAGAAAATGTGTGTGTGTGTGTGTGTGTGTGTGTGTGTGTGTGTGTGTGTGTGTGTGTGTGTGTGTGTAATTGTATGATTATCTTTTCCTCTTTTCCCCTCCTCCTACATTGAACACTTTTCTAACAAAGGAAAACAATCAAACCAGGTGACAGAGTAGCATACAATGTATTCCATATCTGCAGTTCAGAAAGGCAGTATGTTATATTCTTTCTTCTCCATAATCAGGATTCTTTACTAGAGTTAATGGACATGTAGATGACATAGTGTCAGGAAAACTTCTTTTCTGAATTCAAATCCAGCCTCAGATATTTACTAGCTATCTAAAAATGAGTTGGAGAAGGAAATGGCTAATTGCTCCAGTAGCCAAGAAAACGTGAAATAAGATCATGAATAATTTGACATGTCCTAAAAACAAGTAAATAACACTGAAATTAATCCAAATTCAGCCACCTCTTAACCACTTTTTTTTGTAATTTGTAATCATGGAGTATTTTTCTCTTGATTTTGCATCACTCTCTGATTGCCATGTTCTCTTCCTACATTCATGCTCTCAGCTTCCCATGCTGTTTTGAAAGTTTAATTGGCTTAGAACAAAATAACAATGTTTTATTTGTCTCTCTAAAGTAAACATATTGAAAATACTTAAGTGATTTAGAAAATAAGCCCATATGTTTCCTTTTTTACCCAGTATTAGTACGTATATAGTAAAATGTTTGGACTTTGTGATAGAAATTAAGGGAAATAAATAAGATACTTCATTTATAAATTTATTTATCAATTAATAACTTTTAAGAGCTCTTTAGAGACCTTATTTAACTAATTAAAACTTTGCACTTAATATTTTAAAGTGTTTGTGATGTATTGAAATACTGAAATGAGCTCTAAAAATATTTTTTTGTACAAACTTAAAATTTGACTTTAATATTGCATTTATAGTAAGAGTTCATATTAGAAAACTGATGAATAAAAGGCTTATGGCTAATTATTGTGTAGGAAAAGAATAGTAATAGATCAGGGAAAATAGCAATTTATATTTTCTTGTGAATAAAAACCAAATAAGTAGAATGATCTTGATAGTTTTTAATTTTTTTTTATATTATTAAAACTAGGGGGCTTGCCCTCAGTCCTACCAAAGGTAATTTTTTTGTGGTTTAAAATGATAAATGTTTCAAATTATCAACAGGGATCTTTTAAAGCTTTTTACTACTATGGAATTGATGCGTTGGACCACACTAGTTGAGGATTATGGAAAGGAATTAAGAGAAGGTTCTCTTGAGAGTCCGGCAACAGATGTTTTTGGTTACACTGAGGAAGGTGAAAAAAGATGGAAAGATTTGAAAAACAGGGTTGTGGAACATGTAAGTACATGGCAATTTTTTTCACCCTATATAAAAGATTTGATGATTTTTAATTCTTACTCTGTAAATTGTAATTTTTGTGTGTGTGGTCCTAGCAAAAATGAGTCATATTAACTCGTCTTCTGTTCTCCCTTACGAAGTTTCAGCTAAAATATTTAGTGCTTTGAGTTTGATAAGATGACAATGCCTTCATTTCTGTTATAATTTTAGGGGCTTCATCTTGCGTGATAGTAATGTATAAAGTTTATTGCATATTCAAATGATCTATCTTTGTTCCTGAGAGCACACATATATTAATCTTAAATGTTTCATATTTCTTCTAATTTTGGATTTTTAAAAGCTAAAGCTGCTCTAGTCATTTTGGGAGGGGGTAATTCTTCCAGAATTTCAAAATCCACATAATTTAAAATAGAGGAATGTTTCTTAAAGAATGGATTTCTTTTAACAATTATAAAAACCATGTATCAGAGGTTTACTTCACAGCATTTTCTCATATGGACAAAACATTTGTATGCCATTATGGAAAATGAATATTTTTCAAAATAATTAGGGCAGGTCATTCAGAGAAACTTGAAAGGAATATGACTCTTCTTCCAGGATACCACATGTAAAGAATGAATATCTAGAGAAATAGGTAGATATGACTGTATGTAGATTTTAGGTGCAAATCATAGACTCATTTTTTTACTGCCACTTAGAACTATAATATATTTTAACCAAAAATCTTTTTTTCATTTTTTCAAGTACATATAAAGATGATTTTCAGCATTCAATTTTGTAAGATTTTTGAGTTCCAAATTTTTCTCCCTCCCTTCCTTATCTCCCCCCTCCTCAAGACAACAAGCAGTCTGATATAGATACAATCACTTTTTTTTTTCCCCCCTGAGGCTGGGGTTAAGTGACTTGCCCAGGATCACACAGCTAAGAAGTGTTAAGTGTCTGAGATCAAATTTGAATTCAGGTCCTCCTGAATTCAAGGCTTGTGCTCTATCCACTGCGCCACCTAGCTGCCCCACAATTACTTTTAATATATTTCCATATTAGTCATAATGGGAAAGAAAAATCAGAACAAAAGGGGAAAACCAACAAGAAAAAAAAAGCAAACAAAAAAAAGGTGAAAATAATACGAATTCAATCCAGAATCAGTCTCCAAAGTTTTCTCTCTGGGTAAAGTTGGTTTTTTCCATCTATTGGAATTGCCTTGGATCATTCTATTGGTGAGAAGAGCTAAGCCTGTCATAATTGATCATCATATAATCTTGTAGTTATTGTGTACAATGTTTTCCTTTTACATTGTGGCAGTTCATATAAGTCTTTTCAAGCTTTTCTGAAATCAGTCTGTTCATTTCTTATAAAACAAATAATATTCCATTACTTTAATTTGTCATAACTTATTCAGCCATTTCCCAGTTGGTGGACAGCTACTCATCTTCCAATTCTTTGTCATTACAAAAAGAGCTACTACAACCATTTTTGCACTTGTGGGTCCTTTCCCCTCTTTTATGATCTCTTTGGACCCAGTAGAGACATTGATGGATCAAACTATATGCATAGTTTGATAAACCCTTTGTTAGTTCCAAATTGCCCTCCAGAATAGACTAAATCAGTTCACAACTTCACAAACAATGCGTTACTATCTCAGCTTTCCCACATCCTCTCCAGCATTTAGCATTATCTTTTCTGTTACCTTAGGCAATCTGAGCGGTGTGAGGTGATACCTCAGAATTGTTTTAATTTTCATTTCTTTAGTCAGTAGTGATTTAGAATATTTTTTCATATGACTATAGTTTAACCAAAAATCTTGATCTTCTTTGTGCTATTACAAATTGGATTTTTTTCATCAATCTCATTTTTCATTACTTTCCTCTTATTTTCCATCTCAAATATTTTGTATCATGTTTATTTGGATCTTTATCATTCTGACTTAAATACATATTTTATGTCCCCTATAGGATTTTAAGGTCCTAGTGATCCAAGAACTATATATGATTTTCACTTTTTTATGTCTTTATTTTATCTATTTGTTTGTTTTGCTGAGACAATTAGGGTTAAGTGACTTGCCCAGGATCACACAGCTAAGCAGTGTTAAGTATCTGCGGCCAGATTTGAACTCACACCCTCCTGACTTCCAGGCTGTTGCCACATAATCCATTATGCCATCTGGCTGCTCCAGTTTTTTGTATTTTTAGCCCATAGGGTAGTATCATATGTTTAATAAATATTTTGGAAATTTATGCCCTGGACTCTAAAGATAGTAATGGGGAAGCAATTATATGACCTTTTAAAAAGAACTTGCATGATGTGAAACGAGAAAAAGAAATGGGAAAGGAAATTTTATTGTCAGGTGCATATTAACTGCACCAAAAACATTCACTGAAACAGTAAATTATAACTTTTTTTTTACAGCTTTACACACCTTTAGAATGTTGAATGTTACATCCACTTTCTATGGCACTATTTTTGAAACCACATGAAACCACATTTTTATCACTTCACACTTTAAGCATACCTTTGAATAGTCCAATATTCCATATATAGTCTTGGTTATAACCCATGGGTTTTCAGAAGATTGGCGAGTCAGTCAGGTCTCACATCAGTGAAACATTTTCATCTCTGCCTCTTGGATAAATTTCTTAATCTTTTGTGACATGTGGCATGGTTCAAGGTCATTTTAAAATATTCTGTCTTTAAAATTTTCTGTAATTATGGAATAATTCTTCTTAGTATACTTATTAGTTTATTTTTCCCTAAATTTTGACAACTTCCTGTCACACTGAAAGTCAAATGCCCAAAACTTTGTTTGGGGTGGATGTTTTATGATCTTAAGAATATGCCTAGATCTTACAGGCTTATCTCATCTATTTCTAACACTGGTGTCAAATATATTTACAGCCTTAAATGAAAAAGTGAATTTCAACAATAAAAAGCTTCTTTTTCCTTCAAACTTAGTCTAGTCTTTGTATTGTCTTCTCCATAATAAATAGGTCTTCTTAAAGCAGTGATTAAGTGATTTCTTAGTCTTCTGGATAATCTTCCAACTTCAGTAAGTTTATACTGCATTAAAGGAATCAGTAATAACCCCTCCATTTTCCTAGTTCCCTTGAGAATCTTTACTTGTTTGCTAGGGGCTGATTGGGCTGTTTTGATCAATAGTTTGTTGATTCCTGATTTATTTCATGTTTTTCACCACACTTTTCCTCAGTAATTTCATGTGACTGTTGCAGTTTTATTATATATTTGAATAAATCCTTTGAAACTCTTAACTTCCTCACACCAAGAACTATTGGAGTCTTTCTAATGATCACTCAAATATGCTGTTTCAAGAGTTACACCTTAACACATCCATTCTTAAAAATCAAAGAATTAAAACACAGCAAAAGAGCAAAACATTTGTGTATCCTATAAAATGTAGCACTAAACTGACAGAAAAAAAAAACTTAAGTAGAAAATCCAGCTCAGTCCAAATTTTATCTGATCCAGGTTAGGCATTATGTATCACCTTAGCATCAGTACAAGTACATATGTATGATGATTACTATTATAAAAGAAACATCAAAATTCTTATCTAAAATAATATATATACACCACTATAATTTGGGATTTTTCAAGGAGAAAGGTTGTTCATTTCAGATCAACTTTTGGATATCTATACTGTTTTAATTGGCATTTTACAGACTATACTTCATCTTCAGATTTGTGATATCCATGAAAAGACTTTTTTTTTCCCCTACTATCAGAGTTTTACATTAATAGACCCATTTATTTCTAAGTTTCAGGAATAGGAAGATAGAATGTTTTACTGTATATACATTAGCATATTGTATGATATATATTTAGATACTTTTTTTTACTTGATGGATATTATATCGACAAGGAGTTGTATTTAAAGTTAAATACAATAACTTGTAAATTACATTTAAACATATTTTGGTTTCTGTAGTTGAAATTTTATTAGTTAGTTTCATTGTGCTAGACTTAACACTTTCCCCCCCATAATATGATTGTCATTTTAATTTATTGAATGTACATTTAAATTGGAGCTTAAAGTAACATTATTACTGTTGAATTTTCAAAAATAATGATTTTAAGCAGTTTGAAATAAAATTTCCCTATGATAAAGCTGGTTTTTAACCATTATCCTAGATGTCTAGATAAATTCGTTTTTATCCAATATAACCCCAAGACTTATTTCCTTTCTCTCATCTCCTACCCTGGCCTCAGAATATTAGGATAATGGCTAAGTACTATACCAGGATAACAATGAAGCGGATGGCTCAACTTCTGGATCTTTCTGTTGATGTAAGTACTAACTAATTGTTCCCAATTAGGCCATTCCTGTTTATATAATTTATATATAAACAGATCCCAGATTTATTGGCAAGATATCTTAGAAGTTGCCTAGTCCAATCTTTTCATTTTACAGATGAGGAAACTGAGGACCAGAAAGTTTTAAATGACTGAGGGAAAGTCATATCAAGTAGTAAATGGCAGAGGCGATTTTAAAACTAGGTTCTCTGACTTCAATTATTCTTTCTGTTGTATCACACTTACTAAATAACATTCAATGTAGTTTGAATTTTAAATGAAAACTTGATCTTTTTTATATAAAATTTGAGTTAGGGAATTTATCTGAGATGACTTGTAGCCAAAGATTAACCCAAATGTTGAAATTACTCTTGGGTATTATTTGTAGAAATTAAAATTGCTATTTAGGTATAGTGTTCGGAAATGTATTGAGTGACTTGAAAGTTAAGTTGGTTTAGAAATTTGAGTTTTTATATATACATATATATATATATATATATAGTAATTTTAGTAGATGAATGATGTAAATAATATAACAAATTCATAAATTATTGTACTTTACCTAGATTTTTACTTAATTGAAGTTGAAATTAAAACAGAATTTGTTAAAAAAAAAATTTATTGGTGATTTTGTCAGTTTCAAACTCAGATAGAAGTGAGGATGACTATATAAGGATCCCATTTGGGCTGCATGTGGACTTAGAAAAACACTATATTAACATCTGTTTTTAATATATTTTCATTTATTTTGTTAAATATTTCCCAATTACATTTTAATGTGGTTTGCTCTTCACTCAGAATTATTTTTAACCTCATGTGAGCTACATGTTTTGATACTTCTGATTTAGGCTAATACAATAAATACATTGTACAAACATAGACTGAGAAGCCTAGATTGCTTATAGTTTTGTCAAAACAACCCAGGGGTTTTAGTTGACAGTGAGTGAACATAAATAAAAGTTTATTTCTAACTATCTCATTCTACATTATTCTCACCAAATGTTTTTCCCTACTCTTCCATTCCTCCCATCATGGTTTCTTAAAATGTTATCACTTCTATCAATAGATATCTTGGGGGAGTATCTTTTCAGGAAGCTAATTTGATTATAGGTTATATTAATAGCAAATCAGAGAGGTTAAGAATAAGGATAGCATGTACAAATCAGGCCTTATGTGGGGGGGCATCACATTTTAAGAGGAAGCAATTGGAAACTATGAAGAACAATTAAAATAACTAAGGATCTTTTTTCTGCCAGTGCATAGAAGGGACTTAGGGAGAAACCAACTATTGTCAAATATTTGAAAAGATCTCATGTGGAAAGCAAGGTTTCATTTTTTCTACCTTGCCTCAGAGGGTAGTACTGGAACTGCTAATGGGTAGATAGGAAGAGGAATATTTTAGCTCAGTAAAGGAAATTTTTTTTTTTTTTTTTAAATTTAGACTGTCAAGCAGGGAAATGAGTTGTTCTGTGAAACAGTAATCACCTGAAGTTTATAAGCAAATAATAGATGGCTATCTTTCAAAGAGAGAAAGTTTAACTGTTTTTGATTGACAGTTCAGCTACACGAACTATAAAGTCCCTATAATCTTCATGATTAAGTTATAAGACTAGGGATTGTCTATTTTCATATTTAAAAGACTGATTCAGGATTTCAGTATTTGCATATTAGTAATGATACATCCTAACTACACTAGTTATCTGTGTCAATTTATAAGTTGTTTTTGTTGAATTTTATTTACATGCTTGTAATGATAATTTTGCTTTTTTTCTTTGCAGGAATCAGAAGCGTTTCTTTCAAACTTAGTAGTCAATAAGACCATCTTTGCTAAAGTAGACAGGTTGGCAGGAATTATCAACTTCCAAAGACCGAAGGACCCAAATAACTTACTAAATGACTGGTCTCAGAAACTGAACTCACTGATGTCTCTAGTTAACAAAACCACACATCTCATAGCAAAGGAGGAGATGATACATAATCTACAATGAGGGATTCAATACCTTAAAGCTTTTAAGAAAGCATTACAATTGGAGGGCATAAAGACTATTATTACAGTGTACCTGTTGGGTTTTTCCTCTCTTACTCCCCACTTCCTAGTCTGAAATATAAAACGAGTAAAAATATGAGACATTATTTGAACATCATTTCCTTGATTTCTAATTGTTTAACTTTGCTTTTGCATTTGATGCAAGAATATAATACACACTGTATTGTTTAATCAAAATTGTGTTGTAACTTACTCAAAAATCTTTTTCTATTGTTAAAAATCCTTTTAGCAGTTTACCATTTGTTTTCATTCAGCTAACAACCATAATAAAAAATAGTATATGCATTTTTTTTTTTACTTTTCATGGTTTCTTCTGTTTCTGAAAATTAATTGTGATAATGATTTGGCAAGTGTTTTTATAAAGTAAAATGTATCATCTGGCAAAGTCATAAGACTGAATTAAAACGCAATACAGATAATGTTTTTAAAGTGACTTACATGAATGTAAGATTTGTAGTTGTACTGGGCTCCCTGATTAAGCCTATGTTCAACAGTTATTCAACAATTATGTTAAAGACCTCCTTGACTGTATCCTTGCACACCAACTAGATTTACCATTCAGTCATTTGGACTTCTCTTACATTGTCCTGACCAGTTGTTTGAAATTAATAAATCATATGATGGTATTGGCATGTTCACACAGTTTGAGTCGTGTTCAATCCTACCTTATTGAACTACTTTTAATGTAACATTATTTTTGTTTGTTGGTCTTGGGTGTTTTTCCTCTTCAGGGTTCAAATTAGGCCCTGTTTTTATTGTTCTTATAATTTTCCAAACACTTGGAGACTAATTGATAGGAGCAGTGCTTTGTATTCATTTTCCATTTAGAGGTTTTTAGATAATCCTGGACTGTGTAATTTTAAGATTGCAATCACATTAGTGCTCTGAGTTAGTGTGACTATAATGAAGTACTGTATTTTATTGAAAATTGTATGCATTTGTCATATTTGTAACATCTGTTATCACTTAAAATTCACACAAGATGACAAGCTCCAAAACATCAAGAATTCACACTGGCACTAAAAATAAAGTCAGTATTAATCATTTTGTAGATGTGTTGAGTGAAAATGATAGAAAGTGCAACATCTTTTGGCCTTGGGCATTTTGTACTTGTAGTTGAAGTACATAGACTCCTCCCTTTTTTTCTTAATATATAGCATTTTATTTTTTCCCATCACATATAAAGATAACTATCAACATTCATTTTTGTAAGATTCTTCCTCCATTATTTCTCTTCTCCCCAAGACAGAAAGAAATCTGACTTAGGCTATATGTGTACAATCATTTTGAGAATATTTCCTTATTATTCATGTTGTGAAAGAAAAATCAGAAGAAAAGGGGAAAACCACAAGAAAGAAAAAACAAAATGTAAAAATCTATGTTTTGATCCACATTCAGTCTCTGTAGTTCTTTCTCTGGTTGTGGATGGCATTTTCCATCTTAGGTCTATTGGGATTGTCATAGACTCCCTTTTTTTTAATCCATTCCTCTGACAAAGGGACTTTCCATGAAATTTACCATACTTGGCCTATGTTTGACCAGATGTAATTTTTTTTCATTGTAATTTCTTTTCATTATACTCTTATCATTGCTCATTCCCAACTGATACTTTTTACACAAAGTTCCAAAAAAAAAAAAAAAAAAATTTAAATCTTAGATGTTGGGCCTTGTCTTTTATCAATAGCATTCATAGAGAGGGGAAAAGACTTATTTTAAAAATAGAAACATATTAGATCTACAATTAATATATAGAATAACTGGTATATAACTCACCAGTCTTTTTTACCTAACTTCTACTTTTTAAAAATTCCAAATTTCAACAAATGCTTCTCTAATAATAATTGCTTTCTCTAAACCTGCTATGAGATAACTTATTTTAAAGTTATCTTCATCTATCATGTTCTAAATGTTAAATTTAGAGTTCATATTTTAAATGCTTTGAGATCATTGGATCGGGGAGAAAGCATGTGAAGAAAAAAAATTGTGGGAAAGTAATGAATGGCTTAAAAACTCAAAATTATTACTAATTGATAAAAAGCAATATAACTTTCATATCTAGAACTCCATTTTATTTCAGATATATTTTGTGTTTTGTCCTCTATTCAATATTTTTTCCCATAAGAAAATGTTTTGCAGCTTTTTTTTTTGTCAGCTGTTTTTTCCTCCAAGTTATTTCATTTTATCATATTACTTCAAAAGATCCATGCTGACATCTTACAATATGTCACAACTCAAATCCTTGAATTGTTTAAAAAGATTTATGTTGGTGGCCAGTCTTCTAATCATGGGCCTCTCCAAACAGTGAGGCTTGCCTAAATTTGACAGTCTCAGGTCAGGATTGTCTCCTAAAGTACTTGAGGCTTTTTCCTTTCTGACTAATTTTTTTTTAACTCATTGCTTCATATATTGGATTGCTTGCTCTCTAGGGGAGTGGGTGAGAGGAAGAGAGGGATTAAAAAATTTAGAATGCAGGATTTTGTAAGGGTGAATGTTGAAAACTATCTGCACATATTTTGAAAATAAAGTTATTTAAAAATTCATTGCTAACAATAAGTTCTATGTTATTAAAAGAAAAGATTTTTCAGAATATGATATCTAGGCTCTTTTTTTTTTTTTTTTAATCAAAACATTGAGGTAATTCAATGATTAAGTTTTTTCTCCTTTATCTGTTTTCTAGGTCTCTTGTTTTTACTATGAGGTACCCTATATTTTCTAATTTTTTTCAGTCTTTTGATTTCATCTTAATATTTCTTATGTCATAGAGTCATTAACTTCTGTTTAGTCCATTCAGATTTTCAGGATGTTGTTACTTGGACCTCTTTTGCTAAGGAAGTTTTACTACCAAGATGAGTCAATAAACCGATTAAAGTTCTGAGTTCTTACATAGCTCTGATTTCTTTTCTTTACCTGGTTATCATTCTGTAAATTGTCTTCTTGCTTCTTTCTACATTAATTCATACAAATAGAAAAGTGTTTCTTCATCCTCCTTGTTTTTAGTTGTTGTCTCCCTTATCTCTACTTTTTTGCATCTCCTGCTAGAATGTAAGCCCTTGAAAGCAAGGGTTGAGGTTTTGTTTTTTATTTATGTTTTAATATCCCCAGTAGGCACTTAATTAAAGGTTGGTTGGATTAAACTGGAATATTTCTGCCCCATTTCTCTGAGACCCCTTCTGCTTTCTTGTGTATATTTCCCCCCATCCCAGGCAATTGGGATTAAGTTACTTGCCCAGGATTACACAGCTAGGAAGTGTTAAGTGTCTGAACGCCTGTCTTCCTGACTTCAGTGGTACTCTATCCACTGCACCACCTCGCTGCCCCTCTTGTGTATATTTTTTTTAAATTGACATTCTTTTTTTTTTTAATTATGTTTCCAATGCTAAGTAAATTGAATAATAATACTCCTATTGTCAAAAAGGAAAAAAAAACTCAAAATATATTATAAGCTATTAGAAATGAGTTTGCTGATTATTTAGGAGTAATCCTTGACATTTTGCTACCTAAATGTAAATTAGATGTTGGTTGAAATTAAGCTACTCATTCTAAACAAATTCAGTTATTCAAAAAATTGGACAAGATGAAAATGAACACAATCTATTTGTGTCTTTTGTGTATGTGTGTATGGGGGAAGTTATATTTCTATGACATAAATACCCCTGACTTCCTTCCTGGTTTTAAAAAAAATTCTCATGCTGTTTGTGTATGTGATGACAGGGCCATATAGACATATTAAGGAAAACATTTGCTGATGTTGCTTTTAGATACTTTTTATGGGAAAAAAAAAGGTTTTTTATCCTTATTAAAATGTTAGTTTCATCAGTTACATTAGAGCTTGATAGTCCTACCATATAATTTATGGTTTGAGGATTTTTTTTTCATGCAGAAATTCTTGGTATTGATGCTTTCACTGAATATTCAAATTTAAAAAAAAAAGTAGAGGCTTTGATAAATATTTATGGGTACTTTATCAAAGTTGATGTTGCTGTCAAGATTGTTTTCTTGGTATCCTGGAGATTTATCAGGAAATTATACTATGCTACTTCTACCTACTTCACTGTTGAAAACTTAAATCATTTTTCTTTCATGTGTTCCTGGAAGCTGTGAGTTGGCTTGGTGTTTTTTAGCATATATCTTTTTGTTCTTTAATGTTGATAAAAATCTAAGGACCTGATTGAGATGAAACAATTATTCTAATCTGTCTTTGAAAGAATACTTGCTTCGGAGGCAGGAGATCAGGTTTCTACTTCCTTCATTACTTAGTCTCTGTGTGAAGCTAGACAAATCACTTAACTTCTCTAGGACTCAAAAACATATGTAAAATGTTCTTTTGAAAGAACTGAATAGAATGACTTTTTGCTATCTAAAGTTTTTTCTTCTATCCTTCTCCCTTTCCTCTCTGAGACCCTTCCCTTATTACAAATAATTTTAAAAAGAGAGAGAAAAAAATTCAGCAGAGTCAAAAAATAGAAATAAGCTGACTTTATATCTAGCATGCCATACCAATGGACTCTACAATTTCTACAAAGAAGTTGAGAAGATATCACATCTTTGGGGATGTGATTTTAATTTAATTCATCATACATATATTATTAAGAAGCCACTATGTGCCAGAAACTGCCATCCATAGAAAGAAAAAATTTGTCTTAGCCTCCAATAAGCATATATTCTCACATAACATCATATCCATATTCTTTATGTCAATTGATATTTAAGGCTTTCTGTAACATGGTCCCATTGGTGTACAGTAACAGAAAGAGCACTAACCCAAGGTTCTTGACCTAATCCTGCTTGACTTGTGCTGTGCCTTTTGCATATATAGTTGATGAGTTGATGTATATTAGATATATGTAGCAACTTGTAGTAGTTATTTGGGACATTGGAATTGTGATTCTTTTAGGTTCTGATTGGTAGTTAATGTTTTCCTGTACAATTTCAAGTACCCAATCTATTGCAGATAATTTTGCAAAGCTTTCTTGAATTGATGATATAAATAAGTTCAAAATGCTCCCCAGCTGATTTGCTAAGACTATAAAATTTTTAATGAGATTAAGATTATAATAGTGGGGGGGAGGGGGAGGAAGACTGGGGAACAAAGTCTTGGACAACTGAGTAGATCTTCACTTCTTTGGAGATGTGGAATTTTGGAGAGCCAGTGTTTGGCCAAGCATGATCAAGGAGTTTAGACCACATAACAGCAAAAAGTCTTTTACTGGCTTCTGGAGAACTGAAGACTTAAGAGATCACGGAGGCAGAATTGAATGGGGGGCAGGTGATGGGGAAAGGTGATGGGAGTGCCATGTACAAGGAAAAGCAAAGAAGACTTATATGGAAAGGCCATCATCGGCCTGGATGGAAGTAATGAGTATAAAAAAGGAATGGTCTGATCATCTTATCAATTTCTTGTGGGAACTGAGTGAACTACACTGCTTCCATCTTGTGACTCAATTTTGGATCTATTCGATTATCGAGCTAGTCCAATTGCTGTCTTTTGAGAAAACTTTATTCAAATTTTAATTGAGCCCTACTTGACTTAGAAGCTAGACCACCTCTACTCTCATCTGAAAACTGGCTCCATGCTGGTCATCAGTTAATGTTTTCCATGTTCTTTTGATTAAATGCTGACACTCGTAGGGAGTAAAACACCTCTTTTTCTGTTTTCAGGGAATTGTACCTACTCACTCTCCTCTCAATTTGGAAAGTCCCTAATCTTTCCTTCAATTAGAAATAAGACTGCCTAATATTTCCTGGTTTATGTACTTTTAATAATTTACTTTTAATGCATAAAAATCTGTCTCTCCCTATAGGCAGGATTCAGTGCCAAGATGAGAAATTCTCGTCCCAATTTGTTGTGCAGTTGGCTTGCATTGCTTAATAAATTGATATCCTTGGAAGCTCAACTTGTTTCCTCAGTTACTTCAGATTTCACTCTTCACATTCCTTTGTGGCTCTGAATGAGGCAAAACTATTTTGAGATAATCTCAAGAATAAAGTGGTAGAAGGGTGACAGTGGTGATATGTTGAAGTCAGTTCAAACTCAAGAGAACCAATAATTACATTTTCAATGTGAGCATTTATGTCTTAGAATTCTACAAATACAACAAATTGGAGATTGAGTTATTGTTTTGTTAATTGCCTGAACTTAAGGAAAAGAAGAGAGAAAAATGTTAATAATGTAAATTTAATTTTAAAACATATCACTTTTTTTCTGGAGTGTTGGTTATTAAATATTTACCAGCACACCACTGGATGGCAGCACTATTATCCATTCAGCCTTGGCTATGAGCACATACATGCCTCTACCTCATTCATTCTTTCTGATTTTAAGACCTTTACTTCCCTCCCTCTCTTCCTTCCTTTCTTCCTTCTTTCCTTCCTTCTTTCCTTCCTTCTTTCCTTCCTTCCTTCCTTCCTCCCTCCCTTCCTTTTTTTTTCCTTCCTTCTTTTCATGAGGCAATAGGGATTAAGTAACTTCCCTAGGGTTATACAAATAGATATCAAATGTCTGAGGCTGGATTTGAACTCAGGTCCAGTGCGAGTGTTCTATCCACTGCACAGCTAGCTGTCCCCTCTCCTAGGCACTTTCTGAGTTTAATAAATCCTGTTTCATTAGAAGTTTCATTATAACTGAATGGTGATGATCACTGGAGTGAAAGTGGCAAACAGCTTCAAGGAGTAATATCCTGCAATTAGTGATGGCCATGGACTCAGCAGAAGTATAGATTGTCAGACCCTATCTGGGCTGCCTATCCAGCACATAAGGGAAACTTGGTGAGGATTCTATAAAGGGAGAAAATTCCCAGTACTGGGAATTTCAGGTATTCCTCTGCTTCATGTGCTTTCTATTTGGAAGCATTCCTACTTTTGAACTTTAAATTTGAGTCTGTTCTCTGTAGTGACCTTGGGGGAACAATGTTTGAGCAATTGTTCTTGCTGTACCTTCTTAGAAAATCCACTTTCTATAATTTAATGGAATCAATTAACTGATTGTTGATGTGGATGGAGCACATTAGGAGGGGTTCAAGAATAATAGTACTAGAACCATAGCTCATTAGTTATACCTAGAACCTTTAGCAAGATCAGTACTCAAAACTGTTCTCTTGGAACTCCATCTTCTAACTATGAGTATCCATTTGAGGAAGTGAACCTAGAGAGAATGTTAACAGTATATGTTAAGTAGATATGAGGTAATTTGTGGGACATTAGCATTAGCAACTCAAAGGAGGAGGAACAGGGAAGTTCTCAGGTAAGAGATGGCATCTATGCTGAGCTTCAAAGGAACTTAGGAACTCTCAGAGGTGAGGAGAAAATGAGTTCCAGGAATGGAAGATTAATGAGAACAGTATAAAGTGCTAAATGTTCACAGCTGTGGATTTTTTTTCACTCACAGTTAAGAATATCAAAGATGGAATGTCCTTATGAAGAACAACAAGGCCTATTTGGCTGGAGGGTAGAATGTGAAGGGGAATAAAATGTAATAAGGATGGAAACAGGTTGGAGTCAATCCATGAGGGGCTTTAATTGCAAAAAAGAAAAAAATATATATTTGATTTACTGGAGTTTATTGAGTTAGAGAGTGACATAGTCTGAATTGTGATTTCAAAATATCAATTTGGCAGCAGTGTGGGGGTTGGATCGAGGAAGGGAGAAGCAATTCAGGAGGCTATTGCAATAGTTCAGGCAAAAAAGTGAAAAAGACCTGACTTAAGTTAGTAAGTACATGAGTATGTCTCCAGCCATTTTTAAGACATTCAAATAATGTCAATCAATTATCTCATGACTCAGGAGTGAAACAAGGTTGCCCACTATCACCATTACTATTCAATATAGTACTAGAAACTCTAGCCTTGGCAATAAGAGCCGAGAAAGAGATCCAAGGAATTAGAGTAGGAAATGAAGAAATCAAATTGTCACTTTTCGCAGATGACATGATGGTATACTTAGAGAACCCCAAAGACTCTGCTAAAAAGCTATTAGAAATAATTCAGAATTTTAGCAAAGTCGCAGGATACAAAATAAATCCACATAAATCCTCAGGATTTTTATACATTACCAACACAATCCAACAGCAAGAGATACAAAGAGAAATTCCATTCAAAATAACAGTGGATAGTATAAAATATTTGGGAATATATCTACCAAAGGAGAGTCAGGAATTATATGAGCAAAATTACAAAACACTTGCCACAAAAATAAAGTCAGATTTAAATAATTGGAAAGACATTCAGTGTTCTTGGATAGGCCGAGCGAATATAATAAAGATGACAATACTCCCCAAACTAATCTATTTATTTAGTGCTATACCAATCAGACTCCCAAGAAACTATTTTAATGACCTAGAAAAAATAACAACAAAATTCATATGGAAGAATAAAAGGTCGAGAATTGCAAGGGAACTAATGAAAAAAAAGTCAGAGGAAGGTGGTCTAAGTGTACCTGATTTAAAGCTATATTATAAAGCAACAGTCACCAAAACCATTTGGTATTGGCTAAGAAATAGACTAGTTGATCAGTGGCATAGGTTAGGTTCACAGGACAAGATAGTGAATAAAAATAGCAATCTAATCTTTGACAAACCCAAAGATCCCAAATTTTGGGATAAGAATTCATTATTTGACAAAAACTGCTGGGAAAACTGGAAATTAGTATGGCAGAAACTAGGCATGGACCCACATTTAACACCACATACTAAGATTAGATCAAAATGGGTCCAAGATTTAGGCATAAAGAACGAAATCATAAATAAATTGGAGGAACATGGGATGGTTTACCTCTCAGACTTGTGGAGGAGGAAGGAGTTTGTGTCCAAGGGAGAACTAGAGACCATTATTGATCACAAAATAGAACATTTTGATTACACCAAATTAAAAAGTTTCTGCACAAACAAAACTAATGTAAACAAGATTAGGAGGGAAGTAACAAATTGGGAAAAAATTTTTACAGTTAAAGGTTCTGATAAAGGCCTCATCTCCAAAATATACAGAGAATTGACTTTAATTTATAAGAAATCAAGCCATTCTCCAATTGATAAATGGTCAAAGGATATGAACAGACAATTTTCAGATGATGAAATTAAAACTATTTCCACTCATATGAAAGAGTGTTCCAAATCACTATTGATCAGAGAAATGCAAATTAAGACAACTCTGAGGTATCATTACACACCTGTCAGATTGGCTAAGATGACAGGAACAAATAATGTTGAATGTTGGAGGGGCTGTGGGAAAACTGGGACACTGATACATTGTTGGTGGAGTTGTGAAAGAATCCAACCATTCTGGAGAGCAATCTGGAACTATGCCCAAAAAGTTATCAAAATGTGCATACCCTTTGACCCAGCCATACTACTACTGGGCTTATACCCCAAGGAACTACTAGAGAAGGGAAAGGGTCCTATATGTGCCAAAATGTTTGTGGCAGCCCTTTTCATAGTGGCTAGAAGCTGGAAGATGAATGGATGTCCATCAATTGGAGAATGGTTGGGTAAACTATGGTATATGAATGTTATGGAATATTATTGTTCTATAAGAAATGACCAACAGGAGAAATACAGAGAGGCTTGGAGAGACTTACATCAACTGATGCTAAGTGAAACGAGCAGAACCAGAAGATCATTATACACTTCAACAATGATACTGTACAAGGATGTATGCTGATGGAAGTGGATTTCTTCAACATAGAGAAGAGCTAATCCAATTCCAATTGATTAATGATGGACAGAATCAGCTACATCCAGAAAAGGAACACTGGGAAATGAATGTAAACTGTTATTTTTACCTTCTGAATCCAATTCTTCCTGTGCAACAAAAAATTCGGTTCTACACACATATATTGTATCTAGAATATACTGTAATATATTTAACATATATAAGACTGCTTGCCATCTGGGGGAGGGGGTTGGGGGAGGAAGGGAAAAAATCTGAATAGAAGTAAGTGCAAGGGATAATGTTGTAAAAAATTACCCATGCAAATGTTATAATTATAAAATAAAATAAAAATTTTTAAAAAATTAAAAAAATATATCACACACACACAAAAAAAATTATCTCATGACTGCATTTACAATTTCTTTGATTTCTCTGACCAAAACACTACTCTATGGCCACCGTTCATCCTATGTACAATCTTCCTTTTTAGAAGGTAAGTTCCTTGAGGGCAGGAATTGTCTTAAATTTTGTGCTTGTACGTTCAGTATTTAATACAGTGTACAAACAGAGGAAGTGCTTACTAAATACCTTTTCATTCATTTATTTCTGGTAACTTCAATCAACAATAATTTTTCTCCTAAATTACTCATAATTTTTGTTATCTGGGCACTTATACTTATTTTATTATCTCAATTTATGATGTCTTAATGTTCTATTTGTCTCTATCATTTAAAAAAAAATAGCTTCTTACTGGGTTTGTATCCCAAAGAGATCTTAAAGAAGGGAAAGGAACCTGTATGTACAAGAATGTTTGTGGCAGCCCTCTTTGTAGTGGCCAGAAATTGGAAACTACGTGGATGCCCCTCAATTGGAGAATGGCTGAATAAATTGTGGTATATGAATACTATGGAATACTATTGTTCTGTAAGAAATTACCAACAGGATGATTTCAGAAAGGCCTGGAGAGACTTACATGAGCTGATGCTGAGTGAAATGAGCAGGACCAGGAGATCATTATATACTTCAACAACAATACTATATGATGATCAATTCTGATGGACATGACCCTCTCCAACAATGAGATGAACCAAATCAGTTCCAAGAGAGCAGTAATGAATTGAACCAGGTACACCCAGCGAAAGAACTCTAGGAGATGATTATGAACCACTACATAGAATTTCCAATCCTTCTAATTTTGTCCGCCTGCATTTTTGATTTTCTTCACAGGCTAAATGTACACTATTTCAAAGTCTGATTCTTTTTGTTCAGCAAAATAACTGTTTGGTCATGTATATATATGTATATATATATATATATATATATATATATATATATATATATATATATATATATATATATATATATATATATATGTTGTATTTAATTTATATTCTAACATATTTAACATTGGGCATCAGAATGTAGACTGATTCAGAGAAATGGGATGAAGGGCCCAGCCCCAGGGCCCAAGGCAAAAAATACTTGGGGCATGATGGGAGCCGAGGCTACACCCAGAGAGTGTCTAGAAGTCCAGTACTCAGACATGACTAATCAGCCAGGAAGCAACCTGATGGGAGAAAGGGATTATAATTGGGGAGAATAGAGTTGTATGTAGCTGGAACAACTGAAATACCCCCTGGAGAGGTGAAATCTGTTCCTCTCCAGCCTATGGATCCCTTGCCTCCAGGCACAATAGGCTTGACCATTTCACTCCTGAGAGTACTTACAAAACCATGTCCATCCATACACTGATGTGGGAAACTAGGGAATGTGTAAATAATATCCCAGTCACTAATACAAGTACACAATGCGTGACTTATCAACCAGGAGAAGTAGTAGCATCAGGTTTACTAACAAGCAATCTGGTGATAGTTGCCTAGATTCTGATTCCAAGCAACAAAATCCAGGAATATAATGGACAGCAGCCATGACAGCTAACCGACCTATGCTCACTATCTACATAAATGGCATACCATTAGAAGGATTGGTAGACACTGGTGCAGATTGTACAGTCATTAGAGGTGCCAACTGGCCCAGTCACTGGCCAAAGATTAAAGCAGACACCTACATGTCTGGTGTAGGAGGATCAATAGCAGCTGAAGTTAGTGCTACTGCTTTGAGATGGATATTTGAAAGTGAAACAGGAGTTTTTACTCCTTTTATAGTTAGAAAACTATAGTTATAGTTAAACTATACTTATAGTTTTAAAAATCCCCATCAATCTGTGGGAAAGAGACATTTTACAACAATTAGGATTACAAATGAGTACTTCAGTTTTTTAGGCAGGGCTGCTATTGAAGGCCTGCCAATACTTTCATCTGTTCCTATCCAATGGAAAACTAATACAACAGTGGATAGAACAATGGCCCTTAGGTAGTGATAAAATTCAGGCCTTATTAGACATAGTACAGGAGCAACTTGACCAAGGACACTTACAACCTTCTCTAAGTCTTTGGAATTCCCCAGTATTTGTTGTAAGAAAGAAATCTGGGAAATGGATGATGTTGACTGATTTAAGAAAGGTAAATGAACAGATGGAAACTATGGGAACTCTTTAGCCTGGACTTCCATCTCCTACTCAGTTGCCTAGAGAATGACCTCTTTGGGTTATAGACAATTAAGGATTGTTTCTATTCTATCCCTCTAGATAAGGAGGAAATGAAAAGATTTGCCTTTTCAGTGCCCAGCGTTAACTTAGCTGTAGCTGAGCCTTATAAAAGATATGAATGGACAGTTTTGCACAGGGAATGAAAAATAGCCCTACTATGTGTCAAATGTATGTTGCTGCTGCTCTAAATCCAGGAAGAAAAGCATTTCCAAAAGTAATGTTATTACATTACATGGATGATATATTGGGATGTGCACCTGAGGAACAAATGTTAGAAGCATGTCTACAAAAGACCATGGAAACATTAAGGAACTACAAATTGCACATAGCTCCAGAGAAAAATTCAAAGACATACTCCTTTTCAATATTTAGGATATGAAGTATACCCTAAGGTGCTTAGAGTACAAAAACTTTCCTCAATAACAGAGAAGCTAAATACCTTAAATGACTTTCAGAAATTGATAGGAGATATCCAATGGATGCATCCAGTGATAGACTTGACTACTTATCAATTACAACCATTATATGACATTTTAAGGGGAGACAGTGTTTAAACTCACCATGCCAGCTTACAAAAGAAACTCAAGAGGCTTTGAGAGAAGTTGAACTGGCTTTATCCAGTGTGGTTGAAAGAATCATTTAAAAATCCTTGGAAATATCAGTTTTTGCTACACAAGAGGAACCCACAGCAATCTTTCATCAAGGAGACAGTGTGATAGAGTGGGTGAACCTCCCAGCACAACCAGAACAAAGCCTTATTCCTTACCCAGTGCTTGTGGCTAGAATTTTATTAAAGGCCATTAAACAAGCAGTATAATTATCTGAGATAAGTTCTGATAAGATATACACCTTTTATACTAATGCACAAATTAATGTGTTCTGTGAAACCATCCCAGAGTGGCAACTTGTATTAGCCATGGCTCCAAATTTTACACATGGGTCTTCATTAAAGATAACCAGACTATTACATAATTGGCAATGGATTCTTGAAGAAAAAGTTTCTAAAGTTCCTCTTAAAGGACCAACTATCTTTACAAATGCATCCAAATATAATATTTGCTCTGTATACTCTCATTAACTATAAAGAGAGTAGTCAGAACTCCTTTTCAGTCCATTTAGCAGAATGAATTGTTACTTATTATCCAGGAGATATAAATATAATATCTGATTCGGCCTATTCAGTAGGTATGGTATCTTTGTGCACAGTATAAGATTTTACACACCATTGCCATACCCTTTAATCTTCAAGGACACACCTTGAGGATTAAAGTAAATCCTCTACTACAAGCAATAGTAGAGAAGAGAAACAGAGACATTAAGGGGGAGCCACAGGTAACCCTAGAGAACTTCTAAATCTAGCCCTTTATACTATTAACTTCTTGATCTTTGACAAAAATGCACTGGCTCTGGCAGATAAGTTTTATAACCCACCAAAAGGGCAGTGTCCAGTGCGAGCAGCTCCACTATTTTTAGATAATCACCAGGTGATGTGGAGATACCCAGAATGGTGAATGGTAGGGACCAGATAGGTTAACTGCTTGGGAGAGAGGATTTGCTTGTATCTCTACAGCTGGAGAAAGAATCAGATGGGTGCCAATGAGCCTTATTCACCTTGTCCATTGGAAAGAGACAAAGCAGATCCTTGAAATGAAGGAAAAGACCCAAGAAACATCGGGTGGTTCCATTGCTGACTGTGCCCACCACTGAAAGAGCCTGGCAGTTATAATGTTTGACTCATGGACATCAAAAATTGTAGGACTTCAAAACCCTCAGGAATCATTGGATTCTCTGAGACATGATAAGACTGTTGTAGGACTTCAAAACCCTCAGGAATCATTGGATTTTCTGAGAAATGATAAGACTGTTGAAGGACTTCAAAAACTTGCAGGGATCATTGGATTCCCTGACACTTGAAGCAACAGACAATAGATTGGTTTTGGACTATCTCTTGGCTGCTGAAGAAGGTATATGTGTGACTGTTGTTTACATACCCTCATTCTAGGACTTCTGGAATTTTTTTACAAACTATGTTGATTTATATTGTTTGTTATATCACTACTTTCATGTACAATTTATGCTTGTTACACCACATTGAGCCTGCACTGATTGTGGGGAGAGTCATCACTAATAGCCTGTGTGTTATTGCTATGTGCTTATGTAATATCTCCCCTGCTGATGGGTTTGTGCATACCTGTTTCCAATAAGACCCTTCAGCCCAGAAACCCACTAGCAATCCCCACTTCACTTTGGTGCTTTTCATGTCCCTTCCTGAGATGTGGGAGGGCATGATCATCTCATTTTTAGTGTTTCACCTCCCTTCCTGAGAAGTGGAGGGAGGGTGTGATCATCTCCTTTTCGGTGTTTTCACCTCTTGTTCTGGGAAGTCACAAAGGATGTGAGCATCTCCTTTCCTGAGAATTCAGGGATGACATGACCACCTGTGTTCTAAAACAAAAGAAAATAGGAGATTTTAAAATTTGAGTTGATGCACCGAGGTCAGACAACCAAGCACTTAAGACTAATTACCGATTGGAAAATACTCTATTAGCATATGCTTGGAAAATGGCCCTTCCCACTATTCTGTGCTGGTTCAATCTTTTGGTGGGTACAGAGAATTGTGGGAAGGATTAGGGGGTAGAATAAGATAAGCCAGATGCACTTGGGCAGTGGAAGAGGAAAAGGAAGATCTCAGAGATCCTGTGTCCATTCCCTTCACTTCTACCCCTAAAGACCAAGAATAAAGACTAAGGACTTTTGCTTATTCTGACTCTGGCTGATTCTAAGGTATCCAGGGTGCTAACTCGGTCTTCACAAAATGTGACTTTAAACATTTACTTTGGGTGAGATCACACACTTTATAGTCTCCTTAGTTTCCTCAACTGTAAAATGGAGTTTAGCACAGTGCCAAGAATGTAATGGGAGTTATACAAATACTTATTCCCTTTCCACATAGTGCTGAGAACAGTGTGTCATTGACTAGAATTATTTGAATAGATATATTCTTAAGCTATTTGTAAGTTATCTAAGTGTGAAACATCATTTTCTAAAAAGGATTTGTACAATGAGGTGATTCAAGGCAATTCCAAAAGACGTGATAAAGTCACCCACATCCAGGGAAAGAATTGTGGAGAATGAATGTTAATCAAAGTATAGTATTTTCACCTTTTTGTTGTTGTTGTTGTTTGCTTTTTTTC